>NW_005871356.1:757323-815713 GCF_000147115.1 Myotis lucifugus
AGCATTTTACCTGAAGCTCCATTTGTTTGTGTGCTGCTGGTATGCAGGCCATTTGACAGTCCTATAGGACATCGCTGCTTTTCAATTGTTCTCTGTTCTTAAAGAGCTTTACTGCTTCCTCCATCCTCCCCAGTCCACCTTAAGACCCACCTCCTTTTCAGATCCTGGCAGCTACAAAGCTGTTTTCCCTCCCTGATCTCCTTTGGCTCTGAGTATCTTTAAGGAGCTTTTAACACATGGTGTGTTCACAGAACTGGAATGAGACTTGACCCCTCCCAAGGGGGAAAACAATAAGTTACTTTAAAGGGTTGGTTTCTCTAACAAAATATGTAGGTCTTTCTTTTTTTTATTCTTTATTTGGTCTGACATCATTACACTTCTTTAAGAATGCCAGTTACTAGGGTGGACAATACTTGACTTTAGAAGACAATACAATCACAATATATTCTTCTAAGAAGAAAACATATGCAGCTATAAGATATATTAACTGTCTCTTCAAACATCTTAGACCAAGCATATCAAACTTGGGGCCCACAGGCTGCATGTGGCCCACAACGAATAATTTTGTGATCTAGCCAATATAACGGTATGTCAGAAACATTTTAATAAAAATTTTGTCACTTAATTTTTACAATATCCTGTTATATATAATTATTAATAGCAAACTATAACATTCGCTAATGACTGATTACTATAATCATGTTGCATTCATTTCCCTGACATGCCTTATGCGCAGGCGCACCATTTCTCTCCACTAATACTAGCAGCGAATATTTTAGCAGCCGATTGCCACGTCTTTAGTCTTGTACTGACTTGTTTGGTACTTGTTTGCGCAACAGGAAATATTTCACTTTTGGAGAACAAGAAAAATAGGTTTATTTGTGTTAAGCTTATTAATTTGTGCAGTTATTCAGTGTCTGGTAAGTTAATGTTCAAGAAAAAATATTAATTTTTATTAAAATATTCTATTATTTTATGTTAACGATTACTCATTTATTTCAGCCCTTTGTATTCAGCATGTCTCTATTGAAATAAACCTATGTTCCTATGAAAATTGAAGCTTTTGTTTTTTTGCAGCCCACATAAACTCAAACCTTGTTTATTTGGCCTGTGTTAGCCTTTGAGTTTGACAGGCTTAGACTGTCATTGTTTTCTAAATGCTACTATAGCGCCCTCTGGTGATATTTTTATTTAACATTTTCCATCTCTTAGATCCTATTTTCTTTGAAAAAAGGAATGCAGGGAGAGAGTAACAACTTTTATTAACATCACTAGGCCTGGTGCACGACATTCGTGCCCTCTCGCAGTCCAGAAGCCCTCGGAGGATGTCTGACTGATGGCTTAGGACCGCTCCCTGTGGCAGGCTCCTGCCATGCCCACTGTACTCACCAGCAATGAGCCTGGCTCAGGTTTTCTGGCTGAGAGGCACTCCCTCTGTAGGAGCGCACTGACCACCAGGGGGCAGCTCCTGCATTGAGCATCTGCCCCCTGGTGGTTAGTGCACATCATAGCGACCAGTCATTCTAGCGTTTGGTCGATTTGCATATTACCCTTTTATTATATAGGATAGTTGACGTTTTAAAAAGTACTTTATGTGCATTATTTTGTCTGATTTTCCAAATTTTTCACTTGGCCTCACTTCTTGAGGGCAAGGCCATTTTTTTTACATTCTTTGAGTCCCCTGAAGATAGCAGGCCTCCCAACAATGAGCCTATGAGGTAGGCAGGGCCAAATTCATTAATCTCAATGAATGAATCCTGTGTTTCAGGAAAAAACAGACATTTTTTATGATATTTTTCATAAGCAAGTCAGAAAAATCTTGAAGATTCATAGAATGTAACATTATCTTAATGATGGATAGTAACAGTTAGGAAATGTCCCTGTTTTAGGAGATACTTGCTGAAGAAATTAAGGATGAATTTTATGAAATTTTAAACTTCCTTTCATATAGCTCATCAAAAGTGTATGTGTGTGTGTGAGAGAGAGAAAGAGAGAAAGAGAGAGAGAGAGAGAGAGAGAAAGTAAATGTGACAAAAAATTTTAATTGATACATTTGGTGAAGAGAGGTATGTGTTCATTGTCCTGATTTTTCAAATTTTGAAATTTGAAACTTTTTTAAATAAAATGTTGTGTTAATAAAGATGGATGGTTTCCAATCCCAAATTCAATAAATAAATCACTTTTTAAAATAGGACAGGTAATCAGTCAACCATGGGTTAAACACCTTCATAGGTCAATTTTTCCTTATGGCTAAAGTTAAAGGCTGCCTCCCTCATCTGCTCTCGGGAGTATCACAGAGTGAGCACAATCCCTCTGATTGGTGAGGACAGCTGGCAGGTCCTCTTCTCCCCACCACCTGTCTTGTTTGGTACCTAATTAAATATTTCTAAGTACAGTTAAACTCAATATTCCATATGGAGTCTGAGAAATATACCTATTCAGAATTATAGCCCAGAAAATGTAGGCTATATTTATATATTCTTTAGTCAGCCAACTTCATTGTTGACAAATATTGAGATGTATAAAATGCCTAAATATTTCCTATCTGGAATGCCATTAATCCAGAATGCTCCTATTCTACCACTTTAAACCAAGGATAAACCATTGGTCTTCTCTGAAATTTCAAGATCTTTTGAGATGGAAATTATAAGAAAACTAGAGGCCCAGTGCATGAAATTCGTGCAAAGGGTTCAACCTTGCAGCTGCTGTGGCTTGCCTTGGCCCTCACAGTCCTGGCTTCATCCAGAAGGTGGTCTGAAAGGACTTCCGGAAAGTCATTGGGCTGTCTGGTCTAATTAGCATATTATGCTTTTATTATTATAGATAAGGCATTTAATGATATGAAAGAAAAATTATATCCTCCTTACTTTATTGCTATTAAACAACACTTTTATCCCTTTCTCCATTTCTGCCAATAAAATTTTGTTCTAGAGGCCTGCTTATATTACAGCTAATGAACTGTGGAACCTGACCATAAAAATGAAAGTCTTAATAATTAACTGAAAGAGTCTGAGACAGAGATAAAAGACATGTACCTTCTTGCAGCTATAAAAAGAGAAATAAAATTCTATATCATAAGCTACTTTTAAAAACCTGATTTGATTAGGTACTAAATTAAGAATGTTCCCACTAAGCCAGCATAGCTCAGTGGTTGAGTGTCAACCTATGAACCAGGAGGTCACAGTTCAATTCCCAGTCAGGGCACATGCCCGGGTTGTGGGTTCAATCCTCAGTAAGGGGCGTGCAGGAGGGAGCCAATCAATAATTCTCTCTCATCATTGGTGTTTCCATCTCCCTCTCCCTTCCTCTCTGAAATCAATAAAAATATTTTTTAAAAAAAGAATGTTCCCAAGAATATCATTTGTTCTCCTTAGCATTATGGAGACATGTGTGAATAGTCACAACTGTTACTAGAATGTCTTCTATTTATTGCAGGAAGCCACCCATTGTCTTCACTATCAGAAAAGTGCCAACAAGGATCCCAGAATGCTGGTGAACCTTGAACCCATGGCAAGGGCCAGAGTTATGCACCGATTGCCTAGTCCAGACAATGGGGGCTCAAGCTATTTCCTGACCAGATAGTCTCAGAGTGAATCCTTCTAATATTTACTGACCTTTAAGATAGTCTGTCTGTTACTGCAATTGCCTGCCTAAGAGCTAGATGTGTATCCAAAATTGAATAAAAGGTTGGTGAGGCCTGGGCACCAGTGGAAGTCCTTTCTCTTGCATTGGGCTTGTCCACCTGGCCCCCAATATTTCCAAATTATTATTTCTTGTCTCATCTCTTTCATTTGTGTGTGGCCCCTCTTCCAGATCCTGAACCCTGAACCACACAGGACATGGGGGAACATTCACAATTTATTATTCAAAAGAAGTCCATTCTCTGTTAATATGTTTTTTTTAATGTATCTTTATTGTTGGAAGTGTTGCAGATGTCTCCCTTTTTTCCCTCCTATTAACCCTCTCCACCCCTACTGCCTCCCAGGCCTTGACCACACTATTGTCTGTGTCCATGGGTTATGCTTATCCTATACAATAAAAGGCTAATATGCAAATAGACCGAACGACGGAACAACTGAACAACCGAACAACTGGTCGCTGTGACGTGCCCTGACCACCAGGGGGCATGTGCAGGACATGGTGGGCGTCAGCCAGGCAGGATGGTGGAGCAGGTGAGTGGGGCGCCTGTTGCTGTCATCGGAACAAGCCTCTGGTGGTTACTAAAAATTCTTTGCTCCCAGGTACCATGGTCCTAGCCAGCGCTCGCACCTGCTGCCAGCACTGGCCCTGCTCCCACCTGCTGCCAGAGCCACCGCTCACACCCACTGCCAGCACTGGCCCCGCTCGCACCCCGCAGCCAGCGCCGGAGCCGCCACTTGCACCCGCTGCCGGTGCCTAGAGCCGATCCCAATCACTTGGCACCATAGCGGGTGCAAGCGGCAGCTGCCGGCCCTGATCACCCCTGAGGTCTTCTCCACCTCCCCCTGCTCCTGAGGGACGATAGGGCAGCAGCCACCGCTTCCACCCGCTGACAGCGCTGGCCCTGTTCACACCTGCTGCTGGTGCCAGCCCCAATCACTCTGCACCATCAGCGGGTGTGAGCGGGACTGGTGCCATTAGTGCGTGGGAGCGGCGGCAGGAGCAGGGCTGCCAGCAGACAGAGGACCGAGGCCGTGGAGGGAGGGGCCAGGCAGGGGTGCAGAGGATGGGCCGAGACCCTCCCCTGTGCCTACCACAGCCTCGCGGCCCACACTTCCTTTCAAGGGGCATGAATTTGTGCACTGGGCCCCTAGTCTATAATCATAAAAGCATAATATGCAAATTGACCGAACCGCCGTCTGAACGACCTTCCGGATGAAGCTGGGGCTGCAGCCGTGGGTTGAGGCAGCCGCAGCGGCTGGGAGGAAGGGACCAAGGCAGCCTCCAAGGCTGCAAGGGATCGAGGCAGCCACCATGGCTGCGAAGGCCTATCTTGCACAAATTTCATGCATCGGGCCTCTAGTATGCATACAAATTCTTTGGTTAATCTCTTCTCAGCCCCTCCCCCTTCCCTCTGAGATTCATCAGTCTGTGCCATGCTTCCATGTCTCTGGACCTATTTTGTTCGTCAGTTTATTTTGTTTTTTAAACCAAAAGGTCTTTTAAGGCTCCAAATACTTTAGGAAGTGTTGCCTGTCCTGTGAAAATAACCACCAAGAGGAATCTGCAATTCTGGTTGCCTTATTAAGAAGGTTTTGACCTGATAATAATATTATAAATGACATCTCTATATTCCTAAGCAGTCTTCTAATTGTTCTGACAAATTATAAAAGAATCATCAGCACTTTCCCTTTCTCCAATGTTCACCATGTGGAATTATTAACTGTTCCATAATAATGGGATAATTAAAAGCCCATGCCTTTGCTATAATTACTTTTTTAAATCTGAGAATCTGAATCTGTGTTTCATTTCTATTAATAAATCCATGGATGATGGTACAAGTGGAAGCATGACAGATAGGGAAAACAATTCTAGACCCAGCATAAGAATTCACCCCAGGGAGAATAATGAGGGGGACCCATGTAATCAGTCAGAGAGCTGCCCTCTGGTCCCCTTTAGGTCCTGTACCATATTGAGGACCCAGGGGTGGGTGCTGCTATCAATCTGGGTGTTCAGCATGGCAGAGCCAGGACAGCCTTGGTAAGGAACGCCTGTGCTCTTGGGCCCAACCTCACCTCTATGGCCACTACATTATTAGCCCACGAAGCAAGCACTTGGGGTGCTGCTGAGCAAAGTCCTGGGACAGTCACCTTGTTCACCTGATTGACAATCTCTTCCAGAATCAGACCTTTTGGTGAGATTCACATGGAACGTACGTTTCCTCACACAGTGCCTATTATTGAAAGTTCCATCCCATTATCTTTTCTAGTCTTCCTTATTACAAATTTTATTGATAAAGCATTTATTTTTTTTAATATATTTTATTGATTTTTTACAGAGAGGAAGGGAGAGGGATAGAGAGTTAGAAACATCGATGAGAGAGAAATATCAATCAGCTGTCTCCTGCACACTCCCTACTGGGGATGTGCCCGCAACCAAGGTACATGCCCTTGACAGGAATCGAACCTGGGACCTTTCAGTCCGCAGGCCGACGCCCTATCCACTGAGCCAAACCAGTTAGGGCCATCTGAAGCTTTTTGAGTGGTTTTCTTCTCTTGGCTTCAGATGAGGGGGAGTGCTTCCCTCATCCTCACCAGGAGGTAGAAAGGGCACATCCAGCACATGGACAACTCTGTCCAAAGAGACCTTCCCTCCTGACCACTTCTGCCCTCCCCCATGAATCTTTGCCCTCTCTTACACACAGATGAGCTGAAACTGGCAGTTGAAAAGTGCTGTGTCTTAGATGTCCTACATTAAGTAGTTGAGTGCCTGGCCTTAGAGTGTGGGGGTAATTTTGGTACCCATATTGCTTGGCCTTGGAATCTTCAGCCAAAACCGAGACAGTATGAAAAGTCGTCTTTGAATTTCCTGTTACATTTAATCATGGAATTATACCTTGCTCTTCTCCAGCCTGTCAGGTTTGCCAGAGGCCCCGGAGTTCCTGTCAGGAAAAGGTATGCTTAGGTTATTTACAAGAATGGATAACTCACAATATATTATTGCCTGCAAAAAAAAAAATACAAGGAAAATTCACTTCTTCAGGATCATAGAACCACCTTGAGGGAGTCTCTGACTCCCAATTCCATAATATGTGTTTATCTTGAAAAGTAACAGGGAAAACTGCACAACACAGTTTGGAGCTGCAGCTGCAAATCAGACGGCCACCTTCTCTGTATGCCATGCGTATGAAAGAGAAAGGACTTGATGGGTGGCTTTGGAACCTCGGTATTGAACAGCATTAGTACCAACCACTTCTGGCTCCCTCCTGTTCAACCCATCAGGGCTTTCTTCAGTTCAGACAGTTTTCTGTTCCAATTCATGGCGGCTCCAGCAAGGGCTGTCTTTGCCTCTCTAATGAAGTATGTACTCAAACAATGCCTACTAGAGCTGGGTAGCAGACATTTATGGCTTCATGAATGCCTCCCTTCAATTCGCTCAGTATTTATCTTCCTTGTGAGCACTAAGAAATCTGCTTCAACTTGTTTGAAATCTGCTAGACTATGACAACTGTACACTTTCTTGCCTGTTAGAAAGTCCAAAATGACAGGTCATTTTCACCTAGTAAGTCCGTCAGTTCAAAATAAACTGAGCTATTTTCTTAGGAGGCAGAATTACATACCAGTTAGCACTGTCCCTCATTGCTTCCCGTCTTCTGCTAGCTGAGATGGGGAAAGGTAGGTCAAGAATTTAACAGAGTCTGCTTCCAAGTGATACCTGGCGTTTGAGGCTCTCCAGCACTTCTGCACGTTGCTGCTATGCGCATTGTGTGATCTGTATTTGGAAACTACCTGTCTCCTACCTGGTCAGCTTATTTCCAATGCAGTGCACACCAGCAAATTCTCTAAAGGGACTGAGGGCCTCTAATTTCACCTTATAACAAGTTTATCCTTCTCACAGAAAGTAGATGGGATTTACAAATCTACTTGTCATTCCTGCCTATGGTTTTTTTAAATATACTTTATGTCAGGGGCAGCTGGCCTAGGAGCCGAGGACATTTCCCGAATGGGTCCCCCGTCCTTTGTGTCCTTTGCTCATTCTCACACTCAGTTTCCTCTCCATGGAGAATCCTGAAGGGCTTTCTCTTACTCATCTTGCACCCTCAAGACATAGCAGCGCACACAAAGTTCCGGGGAGCACGAAGCCCGGGCAGTCCTCCCGGTTCTCACGTGCTCCCGGTGGAATGCCTGGTCCCTCGCCTCCCACATCGCCCCTTGGAAAGGCTTACCTACGCTGCCTCGGCTACAGTCACCCGAGGAAACCCTGTCCTGGCACACACGGTTGGCGGCCAGGCGTGCGGACAGCCAGGGAGCCGCCGCTAGCCCGCCTCGCCCACACCCCGCCAGCCTCCCGGACCAGCCCTCGCGCGACCGCTAGAGGGCGCGGCGCGCCGCACCCAGGCCCCGCCCATCCCTCCCAACCCTCGTAAACCCCGCCCCACGTCCCGCCCCGCCCCCCAGCGCCGGAGGAGGCGGGACCACGCCGAGCGCAAGCCCCACCCACGCTGCGCCTGCGCCACGCCCCCTGCGTCGGGCACACGCCCCCTGCGTTGGGCACACGCCCCGCCCACGTCCCGACGGTGCGCCCGCCCCGGATGCGCGCCCGCGCTGGTCCGCGTTGACCAGCACAGAAGGCATGGCGAACCAGGTATTTTAGGCCCTGCCGCGGGCCCGAGTCCGAGGATGCGCGCGGGGGGGAAGCACAGCCTGGACCCGGGCTGCTGGGAACCGGAGCCGAACGAGGCCTCGGAGGAGCGGTTCGCGGGAAGGAAGCTGTGTTCCGCCTCCTTCCTGGGGAGGGCTCTGCGCTCTGGGCAGCTGGAGCGGAGCGGGAGACCGGGGGCGCGGGGCCAGGGTGGTCGGTGCGTGTTCCGGTGAAATGGCCCGAGGCCGAGCTTGGCCTGTGCAGAGAGCGCGGCAGGCCCTTCTGTTCAAGGTGATTTCGTTAATAAAGGTGATGAGAGGCCGTGGGAGCTGCACCCCCGCTGGTATTGATTGGCATCTGGTAAGATGAGATGCCTTGCCCGTCGTTTTGCGCGAAGTCGCAGAACCGATCCAGGTCTTACTGTGACTTGCCCAGGGTCATACTTGCGGGTGCAGAATTGTAATTCCTGTTACAGTTCAGATGTGGAAGTGGGGCAGTCGCCTGTGATTTAGAGCGGGGCTTTGTTGTGATTCGATTGTCATCGAAAGGAAACATCCTTTAAAAGTGGAGGGCTGGAGAATAAATCACATATGGATGGACTATTCCTGTTGCTCCAGGTCTCTAGTGTGCGGTATGACTTCATTGTTAATATTCAGCATTGGACCTTTGAGCTTTACGGTACATTGAGGTGAAAAGGATTCCAGTGCAGAGTCTGAATTTTTTGTACCATCAGATTTAATATCTACGTTTCAACTTTAAAAGCAGAATTTCTCCCCTTGCCAACTTACACAAGCCACTCATCCTATATAATCCTCTATAATAAAGAGCTAATATGTTAATTAGACCAGATGGCAGGATGACCTTCCCGGAGGACTTTCCTGACCGACCAGTGGGCGAGGCTGCTGGGAGGGCCAAGCCCCTCGCACGAATTTTGTGCATCGGGCCTCTAGTCTCTCTATATAGTTTAACTCTCCTTTCCCCTCCACTCTTTGTTTCACTGCTACTAATAACTACTAACTTATTTTTGCAAAGCTACCCTGTGCCAAAGAGAATGAGTATTAGGGGCTTCATATTCATTCTCATTCACCCTTCACAATTACCCTGTATGTAGGTGTTTTATCACCGTTTGTAACTCTTCTCCTTCAGTATCCCAGTTAAACGCGATGCTTTCTCAAACTCACTACCAAAGTTACACTCTTTCTCCACTTTTCAAATTCTGTAGCACTTTGTGCCTCTAACTTTAAACCACACTTTTTGTAATTATTGACTTTCCAGTCTGTCGCCTATAAACCCAGTGGCTTTCAACCTTTATTCTACCGACTTGTTTCATAACCATTATGTAAACTGATGGAAATCTTCCCTGTTACATTTGATTCTCCGGGAATGGAGGGCTGTACTAGAATCTCTAAGGCAACATTATGCTATAGAAATATAATACAATTCACGTATGTAATTTTAACTTTTCTATTAGTCATATTAAAAAGCATTAAAATTGTGTTAAAATTTAATCCAACATATTGAAAATACTATTTCAACATATAATCAGTATTTTAAAATATTATTGAAGTAGTCTTACCTTTTTTTGTACTAAGTCTTCAAAATCGTACAGCTTAACTCAGTTCAGACTGGCCATTTTTCAAGTGCTCAGTAGCCACAGGTGGTGGCAAGTGAATACTGTATTGGATGGCACAGTTAAAAAGGATAGGAATAGCAACACCTGGCCAGCTGGTGTTGCTCAGTGGTGGAACAACCTGGGTATGTGCCCTGATGGAGAATCGAACCTGCCACCTTTTGGTGTGCGGGACAGTGCTCCAACCAGCTGAGCCACACCAGAGTGATAGGTATGGTTTTTTAAAGTTCCCCCATTCTGGTTCTCCTTACATTCCTTCCCATCCTGTGGTTTTGTACTACACCAATGTTCCTTACACCAACCTGAACAAAAGAATTTCACAGGGTACGTGTTAAGCATTCAGATTCCTTGGGCCCTATGCCAGACCTACTGAATCAGATTCTCTTAGACCTGTATTCTTTACCTGCTCCTGTAGAATGTCATTAAGTTTTCCATGAATAAAACTTTTCAACCGGAAGAGGCTTTTATATCTGACCAAAGGTTAGCTAAGTTAAAGACTTTAATGAATATTACTTATACGAAATCTAAAAAACAGGCAAAACAATTCTCCATATCACTTAGAGGTACATGTTTCCTTTTTTTTTTCTTTTATTAATATATTTTTATTGATTCCAGAGAGGAAGGGAGAGGGAGAGAGAGCTAGAAACATGAATGTTGACAGACAGTCATTGATCAGCTGCCTCCTGCACACCCCCTACCAGGGCTCAAGCCTGCAACCCAGGCATGTGCCATGACCAGGAATCGAACCCAGGACCCTTCATTCCAAAGGCTCTATCCACTGAGCCAAATCGGCTAGAGCAGTACATGTTTCTTTGTGAATCTTTAATATGCTTCCTAAGATTAGCATTCATCAGTATCTAAATTAACTAACAAGCAGTTCATTATTCGTTCAGGTGAATAAACAACTTGCTCTTTTTTTCTCCCGTTTCAGGTGATCAAGTGCAAGGCAGCGGTTGCCTGGGAGGCCGGAAAGCCTCTCTCCATCGAGGAGGTAGAGGTGGCACCCCCAAAGGCTCATGAAGTTCGAATTAAGGTAATGTTACATCTAAGGCAATGGAAAAAGAAGACTTACAATTAGGTCTCTGGATAGATTAATACTCTTGAGTTCTGCAGAGGATAAATCCCAAAGGAGAGTGTCGAGAACAAGGTATTGAAAATCCTCCAACCACAGAGTCACAACATCCTCCTCTTATTTTATCCCTCTCTCCTCTGCAGCACTCCTCCCATCTTTTAGCTTTGATGTTGGGCTGAGCAGCCTTCCCCAGGGATCACTGCAGTTTATTTTCGTAGCCTAGGTTTAAGGTGACTTTGACAGATGTGTCCCCTTTCTGCTGATCCCATAACTTAAAATGTATGGTGACACATTAGGAACAAAAGAAAAAGAAATGGTCTTTAGTTTTGTTAGGTGAGACTTCAAATAAGATTTGGGAAGAGGCTCCTGATCAACTGGAGCAACAACCCAGTGAAGTCATCTTAGAGAGCTTTAAATACTGACCCTTGCAGACAGGGCCCGAGTTCCAGGGATGCATTCATTATTCCAATGCTGCTTAAAGAAGCTATCCCAGGAGAGAGGCATAGTTCACAAGGCCACCAGCTGGGTGATTTTAGCATTCTTCTCTGTTTTGATGTAAAATTAATGGTTTAAAGTAGTGACCTTTGCCCTGGCCCGTGTGGCTCGGTTGGGCATCATCCCAAGCACCAGGAGGTCACCGGTTCAATTCCCAGTCAGGGCACGAGCCCAGGTTTCCAGCTTGATCCCCAGTAGGGGGTGTGGCCGATATTAGGCTCTCACATTGATGTTTCTCTCTTCCTCTCCCTTCCTCTCTAAAAAATCAATAAAAATGTTTTTTAAAATAAACTAGTGACTTTTAAATAAAACTAACATCCTAGAAAAATCAGCTTTTTTTTCTATAAATTGGAGTAAACGTCCCCGGTCCTACCTCCAAACACACAGCACATAAACACGTACTGACTCATGCTCCCAGGGACCACACATATCAGGTCAAGAAGCACAAATAACTTTTCAAGGTCCTTGTCAACCCAGACCCAGAAATCTGAAATATTTTCATAGTTAAGTTCAGAAACTAACCTGGTTGTGATTTTGCCACTGAAAAAGAAACTGTCCTGGCTGTATTGTTTGGGGCACACTGAGTTCAGCTGTCTTTCCTGCAATTGCCAACAAATAGCGAAGAATGTTACATTGTAAGTGGGTATGTAAGTGAGAAGCAGAGAAGTATAAATACACTCTCAGACTTTTTCTTGGTGCTTTTTTGGTGATTTGGAAAGATAACATACTTAAAAGAGATAGGGATAAAGGGCTTATTTAAGCAGAATTTGTGTGTGTGCTAAAAGGGAGTTGGTTCCACTAAAAGCTCTGAGTTTTAGTGCAGACCAAGCAGACTGGCATATTTCAGAAATAATCCATAGCTTTTTAGAAATACCACTTCCCAACAGTCATGAAGAGCCCAGCAGTGAAATGGCTTTGCATACAGGTGCTCTTCCTCTTCACCTTGTTTGCTTTGTCTTGCTAATATGCACTGAAAAGGAGAATAGATGTGCCATCTTTCATTGAATATAAATACTCTGCCCTTTAATGTACTACTAAGAAAAGGCTGCCAATTCTAGTTGTTAAGATGTCATCTATTTGTAAGCATATACTGATTTTAGAGAGGTTAAAGTATGAAAGAAAAGTATCTTGGAATCAATGGAATATATTAAAATAAAAGGGCCTTTCCTTTGACCAATGCCTCACTGAGTCGCATGCACACACACTGAAATGCTGTTTATTTGAATATCTTGATAGATTATTGCCACTGCAGTGTGCCACACTGATGCCTATACCCTGAGTGGGGCTGATCCTGAAGGGAGTTTTCCAGTGATCTTGGGACACGAAGGTGCTGGAATTGTGGAAAGTGTTGGCGTAGGAGTTACTAAGCTAAAAGCAGGTAAGAGGGTATTTGAACCACTTGTTTTACACCACCATAGGGAAATAACACTTCTGATCAGCTACACATTGTTTATTTATGAACAAATTATCACCTAAGAAAGTTATGAAGATTGATTTTATTCCTCACCCAGGAAGCATAAATACAGGGTCGACAAAAGTAGACTGCAGTTGTTTGTATGGAAAACAATAACTAATAAATAATACAACAAGAATAAACTGTGTTTCCCATAGTCACAACTGTAAAACTACTTTTGGCCCCCCCCCCATATTTGATGCGGTTTTTTCCCTGATTTTGCAGACTGTTGTTCATCTGAAACTGTTAAAAACATTTCCGAAGTCAGTTTCTAAGCAAGAATTTTTAGATACCCATCAGTGAGTCAGTAGTTTGAGGCACATGACTCCTTGTACTCCAGTTATTGTTTTTAAAAGTTTCCTTTAGTCAAAATTCTGAAACATATTTTTTTGCAGAGTCAGGCATTGTCTGAATGATGTTATGTAGGTGAAGTTCTAAGCCTTGAAGAGGTTAACTTTCAAAGCCGAATGAGCTGACAGGAATAGGAATTTGCAGGGGCTGATACATTCATTAGAAATAGATGCTACGCATCCAGGATAATGTCTTTGTATTATTTTCCAGGTGATACTGTCATCCCGCTTTACATCCCTCAATGTGGAGAATGCAAATTTTGTCTAAATCCTAAAACAAACCTTTGCCAGAAAATAAGGTTAGTATCTTTTTATTTTATTTTTAAAACAAGATTCATTTTTAAAATGATAATAATAAGTGTGTGGGTTGCCAAAACCGATTTGGCTTAGTGGATAGAGCGTCGGCCTGCGGACTGAAGGGTCCCAGGTTCGATTCCGGTCAAAGGCATGTACCTGGGTTGCGGGCACATCCCCAGTGGGAGATGTGCAGGAGGCAGCTGATCGATGTTTCTCTCTCATCGATGTTTCTAACTCTCTATCTCTCTCCCTTCCTCTCTGTAAAAAATCAATAAAATATATTAAAACAAACAAACAACAAAAAAAAAATAATAAGTGTGTGGCAATTTATACACACCATTCTACATGAATTATTTCAATCCATCTTTATGGCAACCTCACTGTCATCATTAGTATCCCAGTTTTCATAGATGAGAAAGTTAAGACTCAGAAATTAAGTGATTTTCCAAGTATCATCAGCTATTAAGAGAGAAAACTGAGTTTTCTGAACTCAGTCTCTTTCCATAACACTAGGCTAAGTTTGCTAACATATGTAATAAGGAGGGACATGCTTATGAAATTAAATGAAATCATTTATATGCCATTTTATTATCCATGAAATCGAAATCGAAGTAATAAAACTTATTTCAGCACACACACCCCCACCCCCACCCCACGTGGCTCAGTAGTTGAGTGTCAACCTATGAACCAGAAGGTCACAGTTCGATTCCTGGTCAGGGCATATGCCCGGGTTGTAGTTTTGAGCCCAGTGTGGGGCATGCAGGAGGCAGCTGATCAATGATTCTTTCTCATCATTGATGTTTCTGTCTCTCTCTCCCTCTCCCTTCCTCTGAAAATATATCTTTTTTTAAAAAAACTTCATAAGGTTACTGGGAAGACTACAGGAGATAACATGACTCCTTAACATGGGAAAGGTAGTTACTTTATTGTAGTAAGGTAACAGGTCTTAAAGAACTACTTCTTTGAGGCAGTTTACGATCTTTTTGTATTTGTATCCTTTTTTGTTTTCTTTTTATTGAGGTAGAAGAGACATAATAAAGTACTTAAAGTATACAAATCTTAAGTGTACAGTGTTATGCCCAGATTTTAGGATCCCCAAGAGACCACACCAGGGAGCCAGTCGTGTCAGATGCAAAAGCAAAGAGTCTTTTATTCAAACCCGGGCTTGGCTCCCCTACCCTCCTTACTGACACAGGAGCAAGTGGCAGAGAGACCCAGCCCTGTGGGGAGAGGGGTTTTATAGGGGGTTGGAGTAAGGGGAGGAGAAAGGGCTGTGGGCCCTGCCGATTGGCCAGGCGCAAGTCGGTGTCTTGTTACACAGGATGTGGTCATATCTATGGTGCGCACTTCCCCCTTGATTGTCATTGGTTAGTTTAAAGAAATCCTAGGTGTGAGAGCAGAGGCTTGGGCTTCCGGGAAGAAGCCTTGCTGAGCACATGGCTGCCCAAAAATGGAGGATCCAGGGTAAGATGGAGGGCGTAGTCCTCGCCCTTTCATACAGCTCAATCTGTTTTTATGTATGTACATACCTAATGGTTATAACCATCACCCAGATCAAGAAAGAACCCTTCCAGCACCCCACAGAGTCCTCCATGTCCGTTCCAAGTCACCACCTGCCTCCTTCAACGGTAACCTCTATTCTGATTTCTTTCTCTGTAGAACTTCATATGCATTATGTGCTCTTCCGTCTGGTTTCTTTCATTCACAATGTCTGGGAGATGTATCCAGTTTGCTCAGTCATATTCCATTCCAAGTATCACTACCTTCTCTTTGGTGATATGCAAAGTGCTGAGATCTCAGAAAACCTCTGCATATTGTTCTTGGATTCCCAAAGAAATAATCCAGAGGACTGGCTATGAAAGACATGAGTTTATTAGGACTTATACGCACACCAATGGCGCTGACACCAGTGAAGTTGAATCACTAAGTCACTTCCGGCCTACAGACAGGCCACTCCAGGGGGGCCGCCAGCCAGTGCTATTATCTCACCACCACCTAGACTTTCCCAACACAAGGTTTTATAGAGTCAGAAAACAGAAAAATAGGGCATGCAGAAGGAGGGGGATGGGCCTGGAGGGATCAAAACACTTCTTGCCTGAGGAGCTGACCAGGCTCCCAAGGTCTCACAGTCAGCTTACTAATGGCCTTCATTGTCTTCCCACACGGTGTGTGTGAGGAGGGTGTAGGGGGCGGGGTATTAGACCATGGAGAGGGGCCCTTGTTCCCATTTACCCCACAGGTAGTTCCTAGGGCTGGAATGCTAAGTCATAGGGTACACTCCCACCAGCTTTATACGGGAGATCCCTTTGTCCTTGCATTTGTTTTCTAATGCCATTGACAAAATTAGTTCATATTTTTGGAAAACAAGATTCCATTTGTTTTATAACATAAGTCAAATTACTTTGGGCAAAGCTAGAACAAAAAGAAATTGTTTTCAAAGGGAATTTCAAGCAGCCTGGAAATTTTGTGACACCTCAAATATAATGATGGTAGTGGGCTTTCTATGGCTATCTGGTACCATGTGGAGGGACAAGTCCTTCCAGAGCTTACATGCATCCTACATCACCTCCTGTGTGTGCACTCCTCTGGGAGAAAGTGATTACATATTCGGGAGGGCTAAGCAAGCAGATAGCTCTCGTGAAGATACGACATTCATAGTGGAGCTTTGTCACCTATTTGCTCTTTGTTTCTGGTCATATTTCTGTTTTTCTCTCGAAGAACTTGTATTTACTCTTGGATCCAGAGGCAATTCATTTCTCTTCATTTGTGTATTTGTTTATTCATATATATTCCAAAGGATTTGTCTAAGAGTGTACCTCAAATTGTTACCTGGTGGGGTCTGGGCCCAGAGCGGGTCTGTGGGTCTGCCTTGAGCCGGCTGGTAGCATGTGAGCTCTTGACTTCATGCAGGAAAGATTTCATAACAGGAGTCCAGGTGATTTTGAGAGTACATTAATTAAAACTGGTGACAGTGAAACAAAGGAAGAGTTAAAGGTAGAAGCAGCAACAGGAAAGAGACTAGGCAGAGCTGCTTTGGCTCACTGAGAAATAGAAATCACAGTCAAAGAAGTGAGCCAGGGAGGGGCTGCTGTTAGCTCATTGGAAAGTCGGAGAAAAGGGGGCCTTGGAGACAGGTTCAGGGGGTGAGCCCAGGATGAGATGCCGCTGCCCGCTGCTCCCTTGGTGGCAACTCTTGTAGGTCCCTTAGAGTTTAGAAAAAGAGCAGAGATGCAAGGCACAGGCATGCTATAGTGAGAGGGCACCGTTGCTCCTTTGTTTTGAGGCGTTTTATCTTTAGCCAGTGGAAATCCAAGTGGAGGTCTCAGAGGGGGGTCTTAACAGGGTATTCACTAGCTTTCCAGGTGTGTCCTTCAATATGTTGATTCATCAAAATGTGCATATGGAGGGGTCAGGGTTCTTTTCTGGTTAGTTTCATTTTAAAACGACTTCATCAGAGAGGGACTGGGATGAGGCCAGGCTTCCCCAAGACGGTCTGGAGCAGCCGTGGGCAAACTACGGCCCGCGGGCCGGATCAGGCCCGTTTGAAATGAATAAAACTAAAAAAAAAAAAGACCGTACCCTTTTATGTAATGATGTTTACTTTGAATTTATATTAGTTCACACAAACACTCCATCCATGCTTTTGTTCCGGCCCTCCGGTCCAGTTTAAGAACCCATTGTGGCCCTCGAGTCAAAAAGTTTGCCCACCCATGGTCTGGAGTGTGTAAACCATTTGCTCCTAAGTGCCCTTGGTTAGGGAAGGTAAAACCTTGTGATTCATTAGCTGGCTATAAATTGCTCAAATTGTTTTGCCTTGTTTAATTATTTTTGTCTCAGTTTCCCATATTCTGCTTCCCTAGCTTCTTACTACTCTGCTTTAAAATTATAGTGTTTGTTTTTATTAACAATAAAAAATATTTATTAAGCACTCTGTGCCAGGCTCAGTGCTAATGCTTTACATAACATCTCATTTGATTTTTTTTTATTTTATTTTATTTTAGCAATCTATGAGAAAGAGTTGTTCTCTGCATTTTCTAGGGAGGAAACTGAAAGTCCAGTTTCACACAGGATTTGAGCCCAAGTGTGTCTGACTTCAGGGCTCATCCTCCTAAACAAGACACTATATCACCTATACGTTTAGATTATCAAAAATAAATTTTGCTAACGTATATCATATTGGTTGCCTTTGTGAGTTTGTTCTCCCACCTCCATCCCCGTTACTGTAACCAACTACTCAGGCAAAAAACTAAGTGAACAGAGAAAGTAACTTGAATCCCTGAGGATTGCTACACTTTTGAAAAGGCCTGCTGAAAGATCTAAATTAGCCAGTTTGGCCATCTGTTTTCCTTAGCCAAATGGATCATTGCATGTGGTCTCTGCTTGTGTAGATGCTGGGTTTAGCTTGATGCTTTATGAAGTTACATTTGCTCACAGAGTGTTATGATGGAATTTTAAAATAATTTTATCTGGTCCATAAGTTGTACCTGTTAAAAATTATTTCAATACTCTGACAGTAAGATCCAGAAGAATATTGAATGTTGGAAAAGATGTGAGTTTATAAATCTCTTACAAGTTTCCCTATTGTTGAAAGAGATAACTGATTAATACATACATTAGAAATTGGACTTTTGGTCTTAGCACACTTTTCTAACTATTTATATTAGTTGTTATTTTTAAAAGTAATTCTTTTTCTTATAGGTTTTAGGGAACCTAATTCTATCCTGCCTTTTTCCTTTTCTGTTTTCTTTAGAGTCACTCAAGGAAAAGGATTAATGCCAGATGGCACTAGCAGATTTACTTGCAAAGGAAAGAAAATTTTACATTACATGGGAACCAGTACGTTCTCTGAATACACAGTTGTGGCTGACATCTCTGTTGCTAAAATTGATCCTTTAGCACCTTTGGATAAAGTCTGCCTCCTGGGTTGTGGCATTTCCACTGGCTATGGTGCTGCTGTGAACACTGCCAAGGTAAGTGTTGGCCTGGCTTTTAGCTCCCACCTTCTAATTTGATACAACAAAACTTTGCTGAAATAATTAATTTGGTCCGATCTGTAAGAAACCTGGTGATTTTCTTGACTCTTGTGGAAGCAGTACCTCATAGACTGTCTTACTATTAGGTGGAGCCTGGCTCTACTTGTGCCATCTTTGGCCTAGGAGGAGTTGGATTGGCGGTTATCATGGGCTGTAAGGTGGCTGGTGCATCCCGGATCATTGGTGTGGATATCAATAAAGATAAATTTGCAAGGGCCAAGGAGTTTGGAGCCTGTGAATGTATCAGCCCCCAGGACTTCAGTAAACCCATCCAGGAAGTGCTCGTTGAGATGACCGATGGGGGAGTAGACTACTCTTTTGAGTGTATTGGTAATGTGAAAGTCATGGTAAGTATGCTTGGTTGGCCTCATTCCTTTCTCTCTCTCTCTCTCTCTCTCTCTCTCTCTCTCTCTCTCTCTCTCTCTGTAACTTTTTTTTTCTAATATATTTTTATTTATTTCAGAGAGGAAGGGAAAGGGAGAGATAAAAACATCAATGATGAGAGAGAATCATTGATCAGCTGCCGGCTGCACACCCCATACTGGGCATGTGCCATGACCTCCTGGTTCATAGGTCAATGCTCAATCACTGAGCCTCGCCCTGCTGGGTTGTAACTGCTTTTTTAATGTAATTTTCTTAAGATTTAAAGTTTTATTTTTGTAAAGGAGAAGTCTCTTGATAAGAATTATTCTAATAGAAGGAAGGAAAAATAATGATTTGAACTACAAATGGGAAATGACATGAGTGACTCAGGGAAGGATGAAGAAAAATGTTTCTTTGCCTTCCATGCATGCTGGATCTTAGAGTATGTCTGCTTAAATAGAGGCAGAGTGATGCAGTTGTAGAGAGTATGCGCTTTGAAGGTGGATAAACATCCACATGCTAAATCAGTGACCCTGAACAATGACTTCTCTAAATCTCAGTTTCCTCATATGTAAAATACAGACAGTAAAGCCCCTACTTGATGCAAAGTAGATATTCAGCAAAAGTGTCAGTATTACTTCTCTGCCTACTTCTTTTATTAAAGTCTTTAGAATTTTGAGCTGGTATTTACTTTTAAAAATGGACAGCAAGTAAAAGCTTTAAATCTTTTCCATTGGTGT
This sequence comes from Myotis lucifugus, assembly GCF_000147115.1. Taxonomy (NCBI): domain Eukaryota; kingdom Metazoa; phylum Chordata; class Mammalia; order Chiroptera; family Vespertilionidae; genus Myotis; species Myotis lucifugus. The sequence continues at coordinate 777,037 of NW_005871356.1, forward strand.
CACTATATAGCCAAGGTAATAAATTTCTTTTTGTTTTTTCTTTTTCTTTTTTTTTTTAAGGGGAGAATGATGATTTTTATTTTTTTAAATATATTTAATTCATTTTTTTACATAGAGGAAGGGAGAGAGATAGAGAGTTAGAAACATCGATCAGCTGCCTCCTGCACACTCCCTACTGGGGATGTGCCCGCAACCAAGCTACATGCCCTTGACCGGAATCGAACCTGGGACCCTTGAGTCCGCAGGCTGACGCTCTATCCACTGAGCCAAACCGGTTAGGGCAATGAATTTCTTAAAGAAAGTAAAATTGTTTAATAAAAGTAAATGCACTAAACATTCTACTTGATCATTTTCCTGCCGTTTTTTTAGAAAGCTTTGTGAAACCACTCTCTTTGCCCTTCTCCCCCAGAGTTTCTGGGGAAGCAGATATCCTCGGCAAAATGCACTGACTTCTGTGATTTGGTTCATCTCTGCCTGCAGAGAGCCGCGCTGGAGGCCTGCCACAAAGGCTGGGGCGTCAGCGTGGTGGTAGGAGTCGCTGCTGCCGGTGAAGAGATCGCCACTCGGCCCTTCCAGCTCGTCACAGGGCGCACATGGAAAGGCACCGCCTTCGGAGGTGATTGTTGGATGGGATGGCACGTTTTGTCTCTCATTTCTATTTGCAGAGTTTTAATTGCAGGCCAGTTTTCTTGGTTTAACAACAATTTTCACGGGCTTCTTCTCATACTGAGTTGTTGTATACAAAGTTATTTTAGTAGAAGAGTTTCACACTCAATCAATATTTTCTCATGAAGCTCAAAGCCACATTTTACTCAGTAAAAGAAGAAAATTAATATTTGTTAATGAGGCCATCGCTGGGGGTAGGGCAGGCATGAGAACTTGTTTGCAGGCTAGGCAAACAACAGTCATCCACACTGCGTCATGTTGTGGAGTTAAATAGGTTACAGGCATTTTTTATTCATTTTTCTGGAGGGTGCAGTGGTCAATCATACCTCTGAAGAGTACTGATTTCAGCGTAACTAATATTAAATCAAACTGAAAACGTTAAATTAGACAAAACCTTATAACAAAATTAAAAAGCTGCCAGACTGATTATTTTTCCCTGGTATGATCCTAAAAAGTGCATGGTTGTTAACCTTTCGTACGCCATAAGCCTCTAGATGCAAGGATGGTTTCCATTTTGGACACATGGCAGTTAACTGGTTAGGGTTGCCTACGTTTTAATAGGTTTTTAAAAAAATATATTCTCACTATCCTCTTAGGAATAAGATCATATAGCATGAGCTTTGCATGATCTGTGTATCTGTTAACATCCACTACCTTACGTTATGCCTGCTTTTTTGAAAGTCAGAAGAGAAGATTCAGGAAATATGCTAAATTGGAGAATTTGGCCAAAGTTTTCCTTCTTTATACTAGAGAATTTGCTGTAGAAATGTCACGCTGACTAAACCCTCCTGTCCTGGAAGTATGCTGAACTTGAGAATCTTAGAACAGATCTTTAAAGCCACACATGCAACTCAGAGGCATCCTCTCAGGATCCAGAGCTGAATTTGAAGGGCCTTCTAAGGCTGGGTGACTGAGCCGGGCCGGGTGGTAGGAACCTCTGACTGAAGCCTCGTCCTAGCTCAGTGCTGTTTGGGAACTAAGCAGGAGCATTTGGGGCCCCATGGTGTTCCTAAAACAGCGGTCGCCAACCTTTCGGGCCTCACGGACCACCAGTTGGCGACCACTGTCCTAAAATATGACCCACAGATGTAAATAGATGTTTTGGTCTAGAGTTGTAGATGTCTCAGTTTTAATAGGAGTTTTGAAAGAGAAAGAAAAAGCTCTCAGTTTGTAGGGGAAAAATAATTAGTAGAGGATATAATGAGGGAGATTTGGAAAAAGCTCAAAAGAGATTTGAAATCTGGTCCAAAGCATCCTGGCTTTAAAAAGTAGGAAGGCTGCTTTGTTGATTTATTGCTTCTTTCAATAACAAGTGAAAAATTAAAGCATCTGATTTTCTACTTTGCTTTCAGTTTCACAGTTTTCCATTCTGAGTTGCTATCCCTATTCATTGTTGATTTAACACCAAAGAAAGAGTCACGTAGCACATCAATATTTTTCTTCCTTACATTTCATTATAATGGAAATCTCTGCTATTATGGACCTAAAAAATAAGCTTCTAAGACTTACAGAGTTCTATTCTGGGTAGTCTAAAAGTCTCAATTGAAACTTAATGACATTTTAGTAAATCAATATAGAAAGAGGAACGTACTAAAAAGTCATTTACTTTTTTCTTAACTAATATTCATTGAATTCTTTCTCATCTCTATGCTGATTTTGACTTTTTCATTCCTATGTAATGAAAACATTTATTCTCTTAAATGTCTTTGTTTAACCCACAAAGTAATAAACATACTGTAGAAACTTGCTGAAAAAAATTAATGAATAGATGTATGATTTCTTTTAGGATGGAAGAGTGTAGAAAGTGTCCCAAAGTTGGTGTCTGAATATATGTCCAAAAAGATAAAAGTTGATGAATTTGTGACCCACAATCTGTCTTTTGATGAAATTAACAAAGCCTTTGAACTGCTGCATGCAGGGAAGAGGTAAGCTGTCCCTTAGGTTGTATATTATAGAATAAGTTTATGGAGGAAAAAGGATAAACATATCAATTTAATGTTCCTAAAAGAAAAGATACCATTCAAAACCTACATGTATTGTTTCTTTCTCTTACAGCATCCGGACTGTTGTGAAATTTTAAATTCAAAAAAACGAAAATATGTCCATCCTTATAACTGAATCATGTGAGCTGATTGAAGCAGCCAGACAAGCTGGGAGGAGCTCTTACAAGTTCACAGCCTCTTAGATGTTCGGTAACCTACTCTAGGGAATAATGTTTCCTGTATAATTAATCTCTCTAATCAAGGGGAAGGCTAATACAGTCATAAATCTGTTTTCTGGACTCTCCTTGTGAATAATTGTTAGCTCATTAAGGAATTTTTTAACAAAATAAAAGTAATTTCTGCATAAATGTTTATCTCTGTTTTATGCTAAATTTATACTCACGGTTTTTCCCCCACTATCTTTATTCTTTAAAGGGAAGATGGAAGCAGGCCAATAATGAGTTTATGAACTTTGTCTGCTACTGGCTCAGTAACTTTCGCTTAACTTTTAAGAGTCTCAGGCCCATTTACTGAAGAACAGATTTCCTTAGCCATCAGTGGCAAAGTTAATGAGAACCCAAGAAGGCCTCTGTGAGGTTATCTTGAGGGCAGGCAGGTAATGTGCCTTGTTCAAACTTACATACCCCCAGTTCCTAGCATGATCTAGCCCACAGTAAGCACTAAAATTCATCATTGAAACAACCTTCTGTACTTAAGTAGGTGTGTGTGTGTTCTTAGCTCTATAAACTATTTCAAGATTATAAAAATTACAGTTATTTATGTACTGAATGTCCAAGTTCCGGGCACTTACTTTGATCAGATCTTCACATGTTACCATTGGCCAGACACATTGCACTTCCAGAGGAAGCAGTGTCCAGAAATCGATGTCTAGCACTCTCATGCCTGTTATGCGTTTTACTGCCTGGGCATACAGTAAGTCCTTGCTTACTGTCGATAGGCTCTTGGCAATTGCAACTTTAAGCAAAAGGACACCTCACCAAACCAATTTTCCCATAGGCTAACTGATAGAAACAACAGTTAAGTTCCTACCGCATATTTCTGGTCACAAAAACATCACCAAACTAAAGATTCAACATTGAAATAAATGGGAGCTATACATACATTGAAGAAAGATTAATAAAAACAAGTCAGATAATTATGTTCCTCCAACCCACTGATTCCAGTTCAGGGTTGCGGGTAGCTAGAGCATCTCTGCAGCTCAGGGCGAAGGAGGGACTCCCATCACAGGGCACACTCACACCACATGCACTCAGACTGGGGCAATGTGGACACGCCATTCACCTCACATGCACACCCACACAGACATGGGGAGAATGTACCAACTCCACACAGACAGTGGCCCCAACTGGGAATTTTTTTCTCATCAACATTGCAACGAAATCAAGTTGAAGGAAACCAGCTTATTCAAGGACCTGCTATACCTCACTTTATTGTGCTTCTCAGATACGGGTTCCGTTTTTCTTATAAACAGGTTTGTGTGGCAACCCTGTGTCGAGCAAGTCTATCAGCACCATTTGCAACAGCATTTGTTCACTTCAGGTCACATTTTGGTAATTCTCGCAACATTTCAGATAGTGGTTCCTCTAATGGATCTGGGCAAAGTACATTGAAAACCTAGAAAGGATTCACCATTCTAGATGCCATTAAGATCATCCGTAACTCATGTGAAAGGTCAAAATACCGACATAGAGAGTTCGGAGGAAGTTGGTTTGAACCCTCATGGATGACTTTGAGGGTTCAAGACATCAGTGGAGGAAATAACTGCAGATGTGGTGGAAATAGCAAGAGAACTAGAAGATATGACAATTCTTGCAATCCCACATGATAAAACCAACGGATAAGTTACTTCCTAGGGATGAGCAAAGAGAGTGGTCTCAAGATGGCATCTACTCCTGGCAAAGATGCTATGAAGATTGTTGAAATGTCCACAATTGACTTAGAATATTACCTAGATCTACGTGATAAAGCAGCAGCAGGATTTGAGAGGATTGGCTCCAATTTTGAAAGAAGTTTTATAGGTAAAATGCCATCAAACAGCATCCAGTACTACAGAGAATTGTTTGTGAAAGGAACACTCAGTGTGGCAGGATTCACAGTCCTTAAGAAATTGCCACAGCCACCCCAACCTTCAGCACCACCACCCTGATCAGTCAGTGGTCATCAAAGAGGCAAGACCTTCCACCAGCAAAATGATTACAACTCACTGAAGGCTCAGATGGTGGCTATTTTTCAGCAGTATTTTTAATTATGTACATTGTGTTTTTTCATAGTGTTAGAACACTATTGCACTTAATAGATTACAGTATAATGTAAACATAACTCTTATATGCAACTTGGAAACCAAAAAAATTGATTTTATTGCCTTGGTCTAACACTGAGCTTATACCTCAGAGGTAACCTGGACGTATCCATAAACCCTCTAGTATTGTTGTGCGTGTTTTAAACCTGATACTGTCTCATTCTGCAGCTTTCACTTATCATTCATTGTATGCTTAATCTGTTATTTTGTGCTTAATCTCTGTTGTATGTGAAGCTCTCATTCATTAATTGTAATACCATGCAACAATATTTAATTATATGTATACCATAATTTATCCGTTCTCCAGTTGATGGCATGAAGTTGTTTCCAAAGCTGTTCCTGTATTGCTAACAACATTGTGTGGGAACATTCTTGTGCATTGTGCTCAATGTGTTACTTAGGATAAGCACATGTTTACTAGAAATTGACAAATTGCTCTTCAAAGTTGTTGGACATTTTTGCAAATCACATGGGTGTGAAGTGGTATTTCATTATGACTTTAGTTTGCATTTCTGTAACTTAAGTCCTTCATTGGCCATTTGTATTTCCTTTTCTGTGAAGTATTTTTCATATCCTTTCCCCATTTTCTATTGGATTAACTCTTTTTCTGAGTAACTTTTACAGGGTCTTTTTTTATTTTTCTGAGGTCTCTATTTTAGATGCCAATCCAATCTTTTGTCAGTTTTATATTTTATTGTATTTGATGTTATTTTTATTTTTAGACCTGATAGTCTCATTCTGCAACTTTCACTTTTCATTCATTGTATGCTTAATCTGTTATTTTGTGCTTAATTTCTGTTGTATGTGAAACTCAAATTATCAGTCTTCCTGGTGCTGTTAAGGAACACTTAGAGTTTTTTATTGTATTTGTTTTTATTTTTTATAATATATTCCATTGATTTTCCACGGAAAGGAAGGGAGAGGAGCAGAGTTATAAACATCGATGAGAGAGAAACATCCATCAGCTGCCTCCTGCACACCCCCCACCGGGGACGTGCCCACAACCAAGGTACATGCCCTTGACCAGAATCGAACCTGGGACCCTTCAGTCCACAGGCTGACACTCTATCCACTGAGCCAAACCGGTCAGGGCAACACTTAGAGTTTTTTAAATCCTGAGCCGTATAAAGAAGCAAAAAACGATGGATAGTCTTACCATTCAGATAATCCAATGTCATAAAAATAAACGCATGAAAGCAATATATCCATGAGGTAGAAAACTCAAATAGTAGAGAAAGAAAAGCTACATGCTCCTCCCCTCCCCTAAGTCAGGTGACCACTGTTAAGTCTCTGTATATTCCCAGAAGTATCTATGTATATAATAGTATTTATACACTTCCTTTAAAATTACACAAAGGAAATACTATTAACGCTATCCTGTGCTACATGATAAGAGTAATTTAGACTGTTTCAGTATCGGCACATCAGATATGCCATGCATAGATATATCCTATGATTAGATTGAAAACCATGTGCTTTCTTTTTTAATACTTTTGATAGATGTGGCTTAATTGCTCCCAAAAGGTTGTGTTTCTGATCAAGCAAATTTAGTGGAAAAGTAGAAGTATGGTCTGGGTTCTCCTTTTAAATCTTTGTGCATTTGAAGGGCTAGGCAGTGTAACCTACCTCTCATTTAGCTAGAGGGCTGGAGAGACCATAGGGGCCCAGGTGACTCTAAACTATTTATTATCCTGGGTGAACATGAAGGGGAAATTAAAACTAGCTTCTACCCCTGCAGTAGAAACTGTGTTTAATCGGGTTGGGTTTAGCCCAACCTTCCAGGAACAAAGCATGTTACTGCCTTGGGCAGCTGCAATAACAAAATGGGCATGTAGGGTACTAATGGAGAGCTATTAATTCTTTTAAAAAGCTTTTATTTCCCGTTTTCTACTATAAGGATTCTTGGATCATTCTTTTAAAAAGCTTTTATTTCCCGTTTTCTACTCTAAGGATTCTTGGATCATGGGACTATAGGTATAAAGTATTCCTTATTAAAATTCTTTTAATACATCCTCTTGGGTGGCATTTAGAATGTCATGTATATTGCTGAACCAAAGTTTTTGGAGGAAAATATAGATTCAGCACAGGACTAAAAACCATTCACTATATGCATATCAGCAAATCTATCCTGGTTGTCCAAAATTAGGATTCTGCCACCTTAGAAATGTTGGAAATTTTTTGAACGTATCTTGGACAAAAGGTATATAATTTTAACATATATGGCTATAACTTCCACTGTATATTTCATGAAAACTAGTAAAATGTATTTTTAAGGATCTAAAATATTACAATATTAAGAACCTTAAGCAGCTTCATTTTTATTTTTTATTGAAAATTTTTCACATACCTAACATTTTAAATCTTCATTTCCATTTTCAGCATGTTGGTCTCTCCTGCTTTCTACTTAACTCATTTAATGATGTTCGCTGAAAATTATCCATATACAGGCATGTCTAACTTGGAACAAGTTCTTTTTTTTTAATATATTTTTATTGATTTCAGAAAGGGAGAAGATATAGAAACATCAATGATGAGAATCATTGAACAGCTGCCTCCTGCACGCCCTCCACTGGGGATTGAGCCCAGAACCCGGGCATGTGCCCTGACCAAGAATCGAACAGTGACCTCCTAGTTCATTGGTCGACCCTCAACCATTGGGCCACGCCAGCCAGGCTGGAACAAGTTATTTATTACATGCACAGAGAACTAACAACATATACAATAGAATGTGTAGAATGATGGGTGGTTGTTTTTTTTGAATGGAGGTGAGGAAAAAACTGCATTATGTCCAAAATTCTGTCACGGGAGCAGGTTAATGTGTGTAAAACTCACACCAAACAAAAATGTCTCCAAAGCATACACATAATACTACTCCTATTTATCCATTTTGGATGCAAATGATACGTAATTCTCAAAATGTTTTGATTTGGGGAGGGCGGGGGGAGACGTATTTTGCATGCACAGAACGCTTCAGAACATTTTCTGCTTGGCTACCAACCTACAAGCAGGCTGATGATCAAAGTGCGAAAGTAACTTTGGGCCTGGAAACATTTTGCTGACCCAGGAAAAAGACCAACTTTGGACTCAGACAATTTTGTTTCAATCAACACGCAAGATCAGAGATTCTCTGTCAGCAAATACTTTTAGGAAAAAGTACACTGCAAACACATTTGGAAAACATTTTATTAAGTATATTCAAAGCTATTTAGATAATAAATGCATAACTATATCAAGGAAATCATATCTTTAGAGAAACAACCATAAAGTGAACAGGGATATTCCAAGTCCTCCACTACACCAGTTTCATTTTCTTCACAGGAACAAAGCAGATGGGGTGGGCTGTCAAGCACTGACTTATCAAACAGGACACTGACAGAATCCCTTGAGATGAGGTAAACATGTACATGCTCCTTCCACGGAAGGAGTATTAATTCACCATAGAGCTACCTCGTTTAGACAGGGACGAAAACACCAAAAATAATCAAGCTATGTTAAGGTAAAACAGTGGAAATTTGGATTAAAATATGTTGATCTCTTTTCGAATCTACATTTTCATACTAAACGTTTTTATCATTGGCTACTTTGTTTCCTCAAAGTCAACTAGGGCTCAGATTTACTGATCAAGTTCTAAAAATTCTAGCCTGAATCTTCTGTTTAACTCTGATGCAGCTACTAAACTACAGCAGATTTGCTTTATAGTCACACTATAATAATAAAAGCGTAATATGCTAATTAGACCGGACATCCTTCTGGACAAAGTGAGGGAGGCTGGGGTCCCAGGTGCCAGAGGGAAGCCCGGGTCCCAGGTGCCAGGAGGAAACCGGTGCCAGCAGCCAGGGGAAGGAAGGCCTACTCTTGCACAAATTTCATGCAGCAGGCCCCTAGTATATAGAATAAAACAGTTGCTAAGTAGTGGTGTCATCCTACACAAAGATCAAGTGTGGCACTTGTCCTCCCAGCCATGCAACCAGTGAAAGAATCCGGGAAATCACAGCCCTGGTGTCCTGACTGTTGGTCTTGTGCCCTTCTCATGACATCATAGGGCAAATGTGCCTACACATTTTGAGAAGTATTGGCATGTGTTTGTTGTTGGGAGTGGGATGAGAAGGTGGGGGTAATAATAGTAAAAGGGCTAATCACCCAGGAGATGGGAGCTATTACTCCATTAAAAGCTTTTCAATCGTAAAAACCGGATGTCCATAGGAAAATATAAAATACTTTGAACTATAACAAACATATTAATACTATCAACAATAAAAAATACATTAAAAAAAAAACACATTGATGTGAAAGTCTTTCCAGGAAGCCCTTCCTGAATGCTCCACATAATGACTTTTTGGCACATTTTAGTAAAATATACATTTAATATAATCACAGAATTGCCATCTAGACAGTTGTTGCTCACCCAGTCTCCAACATGAAAGGCAGCAGATGACAGGTAGTCAATGCCATCTTAGTCTTGCTCTTTTGCAAAATAACCAAATGCAAACCACTGTTTTTTATTGTCATCCTTCACACCAAAAAGAAGAGGTAAGGGGGGAGGCTGCCACCAAAGACTGCTTGCACCTCAGAGTTCAGACACTGAGGCCAGAGGATTGCCATGTGTGGAGCATGTGCTACTAAGCTGACCTTTCCTTAGATGTTCATTTTTAAAATGATGCTAAACACATTACCTTTTAGGATATTAGCATAATGCAGCCTACGCTGTGAAACAATTTGTTCCTAAAACATTACTGTCCAGATGATTTTTCCCCCTACTATATTGGAAAATGAGCCACACAGCCACAAGTGGTATAATTTGCACCTCTCGTAGGCTAGGGAGCCTGGGAGAAGTCAAACACCATCAAATGCAGACAGAATCTTATCATACTATCTCAAACGGTTCCAATATTTCTAACTCCCAGACCACTAAATTATCCTCACTACTCCTACTGTATTCACTGCATTCATTGTTAAACGGTAGCTCAGTTTATGAAATTTAGCAGACAGTAGGATCAAAATTAATTCAAATAATTTTTAAACCAATACTCTGCATGCCCTTAATGACATGTTCCAAGAATAAAAAGAATCACAAACTTTGCACTAAATAACTTTATTGTTGGTAGTGATCTTCACGTAGTCATTCTGAAATAATTTTACATCTTGTAGAATCAACTAAATAGTAAATACTGATGTTCAAAACCAAAGTTCTCACCATCAGAGAAGATACCGATAGGGAACAGGGAAAGATGAGACAGATGTTAGATGTGAAATAAAGTATGTGAAGAAATTCATGATATATAAGCAATGCATTTTCTGGCTCCATTCCCTGAAAAAGCCTAGAAACAATGACACCCCAGTAGCACCCAGATCTTGATTTCCCAAGTAAAGAAAGTGGGCTTTTCCTTGAAGAAATAGCCAGATACCAGTCTGGGGCAGGCAACGTGTATGATAAACCTAGAATATCTTGCTATAGCAAAAGGCACGATATTATGCCTTTTAGGCACAAGTCAAAATAACCCATGAATAAGCTTAAAGGTGTTCCTGCTGACCCAATTTGGAATTCCAGTAATTTAAGTAGAATGTTTAAAAAGAATCTATGAACCCAAAGATACTAAAAAAAAAAAGAAGAAGAAGAAAAAAAAAGTGGTAAGAGGGAGGAAAAACGCATCTTTGTAAAAGGGTGCTAGCTAATAATGCAGATGAAATACTAGGTTTAGAAAGTCCCAATTTGCAGCAATCAATTCAATAAAATAATGGACTCTGCAGTGAACACTAAAACCATTGAGTGAACAAGATCTCCAAATGGTCTCCAAGTATCTCCTCCCAAATTATTTGCTTTAAAAAAAAAAATGTTTTAAATTTTTAAAATAAAAATATCTGACAGAATCCAAGTGACAAACTTGTATTGGCATTAAATATGACAATATTATGTGCCTCCTGATGAGATGTGACGCAGTGAAAGGGACATACCATATGCCATTATGGTGATTTCTGCCAAAATGTTTATCTTGAACCTATTCATGAGAAACAGAGAAATACAGAATTCTACAAGCTAACTGGCCTGCTTTTTCAAGTGTCAATTTAAAAAAAAAAAAAGGGGGGGGGGGGGGAGAATTGCTCTAGAGTAAAGAAGACCACAGATACATGACAACTGAATGCCATGGGTCTGGATCCTGGATTTAAAAAACAAAACAAAACAAACAAACAAACACAAAAACTTTGAAGAACATTTTGGGAGAAATTGAGACTCAAGCTTGAATATGTATGATACATTAGCCCAGCGATTTCCAACCGGTGTGCCATGACACACTGGTGTGCCACAAGAAATTTTTAAAACATGCATTACCTATTTAGTCAGGGGCACTGACTTCTTTTCCCTTAGGTTGTCAAATAAAAAAATAACAGCTAACACAGTGTGAATAAATCAAAATAATATCTTTTTTGTCAGATCAGCAAAAAAATTTTTTTGGTGTGCCAAATTTTAATTAGTTTGTGTGCTATGAAATTAAAAAGGTTGAAAATCACTGCAGTAGACAATTCTGTATCAATGTTAAATTCCTTGGGTAAGATAACTGTACTATGGTCATGTAGAAAATGTCCTTATGCTTTAAGATATATGCTGTATTAGTAATGGCTGAATTACAATGCCACTTCTTTCAAATGAAAAGTGTGCTTATATAGACAAATTATGACAAAATAACAATTGTTGAGTACAAGAAAAAGAAATGTGATTATTTCATGGTTTTTATAAATATACTTTCAAGTTTTTTTAAATTTTCAAAATAAAAAATTGGAAGTAAGAAACTACGGGAAAAAAGAGAGAAATAGATTATTGATACCATGGGGGTGCTTTGGGGGGCTTTAGCAAAGTGGAGCATCCTGCTCTTAATTTTAAGGAAATCCAATGAAATACCAGAAGTGATTATAGAACAAATTGAGGAATCAAGCTAAGATGGCAGACAAATTTCTAAACCTCTTCTTCCTATTTACTTAAGCTATGTGGATGGCAAGTGGTATAAAGGTGTTGGTAAATGAGTTCTAATGAACCTTAATCCATTTTATCAGCAAAAGACATAAAATGAAATTAAAAGGCTAATATGTTTTCCTTCTTCTATATTATAATTCCAAAGGGGCATGGAGGACTGGTAGAGGGGAAAAAAAGATTATTTAAAAGTTATTACAGCCCTAGCAGGTTTGGCTCAGTGGATAGAGTATTGTCCTGTAGGCCATAGGATCCCAGGTTCAATTCTGGTCAAGAGCATGTACCTCAGTTGCAGGCTCCTCCCCGGCCCAGGGCCCTGGTCAGGGCTTGTGCAGGAGATAACCAATCAATGTGTTTCTCTCACATCAATGTTTCTCTCTGTTTTTCCCTCTCTCTTCCACTCTCCCTAAAAATCAATGGAAAAATATCCTTGGGTGAGGATTAACAAAGCAAAACGTTATTACAAAAAAAAGTTAACACATTGGCTCATTTTTTTTGAGAAGTTGGCAGAATGGCCGAAACCGGTTTGGCTCAGTGGATAGAGCGTCGGCCTGCGGACTGAAAGGTCCCAGGTTCGATTCCGGTCAAGGGCATGTACCTGGGTTGCGAGCACATCCCCAGTAGGAGGTGTGCAGGAGGCAGCTGGTCGATGTTTCTCTCTCATCGATGTTTCTATCCTTGGGTAAGGATTAACAAAGCAAAACGTTATTACAAAAAAAAGTTAACACATTGGCTCATTTTTTTTGAGAAGTTGGCAGAATGATGTAACTAGATGTTTTCTTATCTAAAACTAATAAACATCTATAATTAGATATATACAATCAGAACAGAGCCCGTATTATTTTAAAATCTCCCGAACCGAGAAAAGCATCACCACCAGTATGGTGTCTTACCTTTTAACAAAAGAACCATCCCACCAAGATTTTTTCCTGGAGCTTATTTTGTAATGCTAGACATTGAATCAGCACACACTTAACCCACTACCAGTACATACAATGCTCCACTAACTATGTAGCATTCTCTGTCTTAAAAGCTCTCAAAAACACATTTGCATCTCAAATGTTGCTGGGTAGACTCTGCTGAACTAAACACAGTACTGGAATTTTTATATGGCCATTAAACTTGAAGAAGTATTTTTATTCAACTAGTCGTGAGTTTATTTTAGATTATGAAATCAGCCACCCCATTTCCCTCTGAAATCCCAAACAAAATGCAGCAAAGTTAATGACTACATGGCGGGATAATCACTCAAACTTTTTAATCTCCCTTTACACATTATATTAACATTCATATTGCAAGGCATTCCATTCACAAATATTACAGTTTGATAAAAAACTTCGCACACATACCCCCGAAAGTCTACACCAGATTCAGTCACCTGACTAAATCATTAAAATAATAAAATGAAAACATTATCGTAATTCTTTTAAAGCAACAACGTCTGAGGCACTCTGGGAAAGATATTCTCCTAAAGTATTAACATGTCAGTGGTATCGAATTATCTTACAAGAAAGTCACCTGAAACCCAGTAATCAAGTACACTCTAAGGACAATGCCTTTGATCTGCTATGCCTTCACTGGGTACAATCCCACTTGGACTGACCTACTGAAAAGAACACAGATATTGGGCAGCTGAGGTCATTTCTAATGAGATTCCCAGAGATGTAAAGGTGAAGTATGTTTACAGCTGCATTCCTACTGCAAGGAAACAGGCCAGTCCTGCAAGGGGTCCTTTGTCCTCACCACCAGGTTTACTAAATGTTAGGTAACCTCTCACCTGACTGACTCTGCTCCCTGCTGGAGAGCTTTCAGAACTGGCTTTCCCCATCCACTTCCATAGTGCAACCTCCACCCTCCTCTGAATATCTCCAAGGTGTGCTCTAGAAATAAAAAAGAGTGGAAGAAAGGGAACTCTTTCCCTCCCATTTTGACCAAAGAGAGGTCTGAAATAGCAATGTATTACAAAACCCTCATGCTCTGCAACAGCCACTACCACGTGGAGCATGGCTATTTTTGCCATAAACTAGATTTTTTTAAAAACCTAACCTTTTCCCAAAGTGAATTTTGCCACATCCATTCACTGACAGTCTGACCGAGTGTTTCCTTACACACAACTACAAAGGTAAATAATTAGCATTGGGTGGGTGGGGGTGGGGGGAAGGGGCAATTCCCAACTGGGAATTAAACTACTGCACACTATGGGTCCATTTATGACAGCATATAACCCCGTCAGCGCAGAACCAACACGAACCCAGGGCACATAGTGTTCAGTAATTACATAGAAGGAATTTAAAATGTATACATATATATTTCCTATATAATAAAAAAAATCTGAAGCAACACATGTTGCTAAAGTTTCAAGGGTTCTCATGTTCTACATTCATCTATCTGGAAAGCAGCTGGCTCTCGGTGCCCAGTTGTGGCAGTGATAAAAGCAACTAGAAGCAGGTTTAGGTAAAAGTGCTCAAAGGGCAAATGAGAAAACAGGGGTGCAGAGATTGGGGTGGGAGGAGGGAGAGAGGGGAACACTGAAAGGAGTTGAAAGTGTTTCCTTTATTCTTCTTGGCTTTTCCAGACCCAAGACAAGTTCTTGAGGACACATGTCAGATGCTGTAATCCTTTCTTATCTACAGTCAAAACAAAACAAATAATAAAAAATTTTCTCTTCCATTCTGTACTCTCAATAAAAAGCCTAGTACAGCCAGGAAGTGTTACTGAGATGTGCCATCTCGGGGAAATTAAAACTGGGACATGAAGTGAGGCCGCTCGCTATCCAGTCGCCGGGTTAGGATTTCACAGCCAGTGTCCGTGACCAGCAGGGTGTGCTCAAACTGAGCAGACCGCTTCCCATCTCTCGTCACCGCGGTCCATCCGTCGGGCCAGGTTTCATCCTGCCATCCACCTAGAACAACCAGAAACAATTTCTTACTTCCATCACCCAGTTTTCTAAATAAGTTCCAGGTAAGTGTATCTGTGTATCCTATATCTGTAGATAGCACAGAAAACCAATTAGAAAATTCTCTATTAAGATTGTTATTTACACTTCAACTAAGTTTTAGCTAAAGCCGTTGATATTTAAATTTACATAAGTGTTACACTTGACATGTTTTATACTTCCCAAATATCAAATCAAGAAAGTATTTCCAAAATAAAAGCACTCGGGTTTCATTTTAGAAAATATATTAATACCACTTACCATAAAGCTATAGGGAAAAAAAATGAATGCATGAATTTAGCTCTTTCCTGGTATAACTCTGGCATCTGACTAAACTATAGCCAGTGTTAATAAAGATCATCTCTCTTCATTCTTACAGCAGCCCTGGAGAAGTGGCAAAATATAAATTGTATTTCCCGTTTTACAGAAAAAGTCTGCAGCCTCTCAAAGGATCTCCAGTGCTCCCCTCCGCCACCTGAGTGCAGGCTGGGTTTAGAGACCAGGTCTAAGGAAGAGAATCTGGTAGGAGTGACAGGATGTCTCTCCCAAGATTAAGTTATAAAATAGACGGGGAGGACCAGGACACATGCCTACTACTACTGCCTCACTCTGCATCCCTAATCCCAACAAAGAACTGGCAGAAAGGAAAGGCGAAGGCTTCACGAAGCAGACCCGAGTTACCAACTGAGTCTATCATCACTGCCACGTGCCTACCACAGGAATAACAGCAGTGAGGACAAACAACTGCCAGCACTAAGTATGTCTGTGCTGTGCTTTCTCCACAATAGTTGTGTGACACCACCTGCCATCATGAGTGCAGACCTTGAGGCAGAACAGGTCAGGACATTGGAGTCCGACAGAATTTGCCATGCAACTAGCTAAATGACTTTATGCAAGTTACATAATCTCTTCGAGGATCAATTTGCTCTTCTGTATAATGGGGACAGCACCTACCTCATAAATTGTGGAGAATTAAATCATTTAACTGTGTCTGTCTCAAAGTGAGTGGCTCTACTTCTTTTCTCTTCCTCTCCACCTTCCCACCCCTTCCCCATGTCAAGCAAGAATTTCTACACAGGCTTGATGGAGGCTTCTAAATATGATAATGTAGGCCCTGGCTAGGTGATTCCGTTGTTTAGAGCGTTGTCTCGATACACCAAGGTTGTGGGTTCGATCCCCTGTCAGAGCACATACAAGAAGCAACTAGTGAATGAAAAAGTAAATGGAACAACAAACCGATGTCTATCTGTCTGTCTCTCTCGCCTCCCTTAAATCAATCAATAAACAATTAAAAATTACAATGCATCCTGTGACAGGATCTTTATTAAAAGGGACCAGAATTCAAGTACTTCAGCATCTACTGAGAGCAAGAGAAAGTACTGCTTCCTTGCCAACCCTTACAATGTTTAAACATTTATCTTTTTAATCCTCACCCAAGGACATGCTGATACAGGAAAGAGGAGGGGGGAGGGGGGAGAGAGGGGGAGAGAG
Organism: Myotis lucifugus; assembly: GCF_000147115.1. Lineage (NCBI taxonomy): Eukaryota > Metazoa > Chordata > Mammalia > Chiroptera > Vespertilionidae > Myotis > Myotis lucifugus. Next base: position 793,395 of record NW_005871356.1, read on the forward strand.
AGAGATCAGTTTTCTTCTGTTTGTATCCAAACTGGGAGTGGAACCAGCAACCTTTCGGTGCACAGAACAATGCTCAACCAACTGAGTCACTCTGGCCGGGCAACCCTTACAATGTTTAGTTCTCTACATGATACTAAACCAAGTTGAGATGGGACAGGGAGCAGAAATGAAGCAAAAAGTGAGTAGAGCAGACTACTAATTTGTACATCAGTAACCAAGAGTAAACAAAAATTCAATTAAGGAATGTACAGCATCCTTTTTGCTCACCTTCACAAATCATTGGCTCAATGGTAAATACGTGGCCCGCCTTCATCACTCCAACTGCTTTATTTTCTGAAATTAAAGAAGAAAAAAACTAAAAACATAGCAAAAAACCAACAGTGTTGCTGAAAAGCTCACTGGAAAGAGGAGACAACTGTATTTCCATCAGTCATCCTCAATTACCTTCTCCTCTCCCGATTCTCCTTTCTTACAGTAAGTCATTAACAAATGATAACCACCTACTCTGGAGCAGATACTCTCCTCCGTGACTTCACACTGCTTATGTTTTCTCTAGGAAAGTACACAGATAACCAAAGGCTGAATTTTAGATGCAGTTATCACTTTTACAAAAGGAGAAGTGCCACCATTTATGTGACAACAGGATTAGAAATGCAATCATGGAACCAAGCAAAATTCCTTACTCACCCAGGTGTAACAGTGTGGAGGCGTGTGTGGATATGGGGTGGGAGTCAGGGCACAGCCCATAGAAACACTGCATGATTTTTCAGTTGTCTTCTTGTTCTTATCTTCAAAGGGGGAAAAAGCCTCTGCACACTACCCTATTTTTTTTTAATGCTGACGAGACTATTCCTTTTTATTTGAAATCAGAAGTTCCATTTCTCCCTCCAAATACTGTTTTAGCTTTTGATCCAAATTCACTAACATCAGAGTATTTTTCAGGACCATCATGAGAAACACAACTATTAGTCAAACTGTCCAGACCTGCCATCCCTCTCCAGGATGCCAAAAGTTAAAAATAGGGATAGGCCTTTTTAGATACTCTCAGACAAAAACAGAGAACCAGTTTAAATTTCAAATTAAAAACCAACTAATAACAGCCCCAACAAATGAATACCTGCATTTACTCTGCCAGACCAGCAGGGGGCCAAAACATGGCTTTCAGGGTTTTTTGGTCTGGTGGTTGTCTTCATGGTGCTGACTTTGGTAATGACTGACACATGTCCACTGAGGCTGAATTTACTGAGTATCACACTTTCTAGGTGTGGTCTAACCTCACCCACATCTTTCCTTGTGAATAGCTATCATGCTGGTTTCCACTACCTTAGGTATTATCAAAATCTGAGGAGTAAACACAATTTTTACTTTTTATTTCTAATCTAAATAACTTTCTCCAAATGACATGCAATTACTACATATAAAGAATTGGGCCTATTCCCTTGAGGATATCAAAAAGAAAACATCAAGAGTGTCAGTGTGGTGTCATAGAAAAAAGGATGAAGAAATCTAGAGCTGCTGTCGGACACAGCAGCACTGGCTGCGTGTAGCCACTGAGCCCTGGAAAAGTGGTTGGTCAGAATGAGATGGGCTGTAAGTGTAAAAATATGCCGATTTTAAAGGCAAAAAAAGCATGCAATGTATCTCAATAACTTTTCCATTCATTGAAATGCTACTATTTTGAATGTAATAGACTAAAAAAAATATACAATTAAAATTAATTTCACCTATTTCTTTTTACTCTTTGAATAGGACCATTAGAAATTTTTAAATTACATATGTGCCCCATCTATTCTATTGAACAGCACTGATACAGAGAATCTGAGCTCCACTCCTAATTCTGCCATCGATTCATTATTCTAGAAAGGTTACAACTCCCACATCTCAACTCATGGTTTCAGTTTCTCAATGTATCTCAACCAATACACTATCTGAGTGACTACACTATTGCAGACACTGTGCTAAGTACTTTTTAAAAAATGTGTACCTCACAGAATTATTGCAATATACATTCTAAATGTAGGTATTATCATCATCACTTCCCAACCATTAACAACTTAAATAATGAAGCAAACTCTCATCTAATAAGGACTTCTCTCATACAGAAGGGGTGGAGGGAAGTTAACACAATTCCCTGGTTCCAGCTCAGTAGGTCAGGAATATGGAGTTACAAACCAAAGCAGAGATCATTTACATTCCAAAAGGTCTCCGCTCCACAAGGACTCTCTCAGCAGTTTCCTCTAACACGTCCCTAAAGTGAGCACAACAGATGCTGATTTATATAAACCAGATTTACACGTGACGTTTCGTAAACATATCAAATGTATGACATGAAGTAGATCTAGCTCGCCCTCGCTTCCTTCGTCAGAATTTTTTTATTTCTAACTAGGTGGTTTTAAAAGACTTCAAGTGGCATCTCTTGTATACCAATGGCACCGTATTTTGCTGACCCCAAACATCACGGACACATATCTCCTTCTCCCACAAATTCTATCGCCTTCCAACAGTCTCTCTTTGTATCATCTATACCTAAACCTGAGTTTGTCACTTCTGTAAGGGCACATTTTCATTCCCTCCCTGCACACATACTTTTTATTTACACACACATACACACACACACACACACACACCACTGTAATCAGAATAGCTACTTCTGTTCTAAGAGAATGCACACCACTTGGTTACAGGGCTTACCAGTAAGGAATGGAGTCGGCTACTAATTTTCTGCTCCTAGCTTTTATTTCAAGCATAATTCACAACTTAAATAAAGAGAACTATGTGGTCTGTTAATAAATGCTCATTGATCTATGTCAAATGCTATACTCTAAACAACTTCTTCAGCTCCTCCTAAGTGGCTTCTGGCTCATTCCCCTTCCTCTTCACAACCTGCCATCTAGGATTTTACCCCCTCACAGCTGGACCACTGCCAGTGCACCGGGCTAACTAGCAACACCAGTTCGCACCTCCAATACATTCTAGATACCACTGCCAAAACAGCAACTTCACTTGCCACTCCTCTGCCCAAAAATGTTTCTGAAAATCCCTACAAATAAAGTCAAATATCCTTAGGCTGGCACTGCTATTACTAATAGTTCTTAACACGTAATAGCCAAGCTTGTATTATCTCTGTTCAGTCTCAACTTGAAGCACCTATTCATGCTTCCCCTCCACCTGGAAGGGTCTTCATCTTCCCCGCCAAACCAAATCTTGGCCATTCTTTATTTCCCCCACAGGCCCAGCACCACACTGCTTCAGTCTTTACCAAGCAGCACAAAGTACAGGGGAAGACTGACTCTAGAAAGCCAGACAGAACCCAGGTACAAATCCTAGTCCTGGCATTGTCTTAATAGTTTGTGTGAAGCTGAGTAAATAAATTACTTCTCTAAGCACAAAATCTGCTTTTTAAAATAGGGCTAAGAAATTATGCAAGGAGTTGTAATGATTAAATGAGATAATGTATGATTTTCAACCTTTTTCATCTCACAAATCATATGAACTTATTACTAAAATTCTGCAGCACACCAAAAAAACAGATTTTTTGCCAATCTAATAAAAAAGTATAATTTTGATTGATTTACATAAAAAATATTAATAGTAATTACCTACTCTTTTTGCTCCAAGTAACTTTTAAAAAAAATCAGGTACCTATACTTGTATGTAAGAATTTCTGGTACCAAGAATTAACCAATCAGATGCAACTTTATTGTGCAACGTAACCAATAAAATGCAACTCTATTATATAACCTATATAGTTATGGTTTAAGACAGGGCATTCACACCAGGCAGCTATTTGACAATCTAAGAGAAAAGAGGTCAGTGCCCCTGACTAAATAGTCAGGTATTGCATGTTTAAAAATTCTTGTGGCACATGAGGGTGCTGCAACATACCAGTAGAAAATCACTGAGATCATCATCACCATTCTAAAGGTTAACATTAAGTGTTTTCTATGTAATAATATCTCACTTTACCCTAATAACAGTTCTAGGGTAGGTGCCAGCCATTCCCTCAAATTATACAGATGAGGAAACTTAAAAGCAATAAGGAGATACATGAAAGTGTTTACATAGCAATTGTTAAATTCCTTCTCAGGTCACTTACTGTGAACAGCTTTCTTTTCTAGCGCTAAATAACAAGACTTATTCCTGTATGTCTTATCCTCCAAGAAAAAAGCTTTCTGGGAGAAAACTATCCTACACTTCCTTTGTTATTCTATCAGACAGCAATCAACTGGAGGAAAGGTACTTTGTCTATTCCCCTCATTAACACCAACAAATAGTACAAAATCTGACATACACTGAGAACTCAAGTCAAACCAAGCTGAAGCCATTTCACTGAAGGAATCAGAATAGTGATGGATAGACAGGTAGCAGAGACTGTTCACCAAAATTAGTTTACTTTTCTCCCAGAGTATTCAGCTAGATAACATTCCTAACCTCCCGTACAATTAGTGTAGCCATGTGACTGAAGTTCTGCCAATGAAAAGTAAATGTAAGTGATTGTCCCAAGTCCAGGCTGGCTCATTAAAACCTCCCAAGCATACCCCTCCAATGCTTCCCCCTCCCCCGGTATCTACAGGTTAGGAGGGAAACTCCCACAGTGATCTTGAAAGCTAAGGGTTGACAATGACAGAGCCTAGGTCACGGAATAACTGCCCCACACCCACAGTGACCAAACACACATGCTTTGGACTGATATATGAACAAAATGTACATATAAACATGTATCGTGTTTGAGCAAATATACATTTCTAGGGTCTATTTGTGACAGCTAATAGATTACTCTAGTAAATACAAAATAGTAGGCCCTGTTAAATGTTTGAATAAATATTTGTTGAATAAATGGTTAGCAAATATCAAATCTTTGGACGGTACTTACTGGCATAGTGGGGTACATTGGGGGCTGTATGAAAAAGCTTATGGATTCCATGCCCACAGTAGCTTCGCACAACTGAAAAGCCATTTGCTTGGGCATGCTTCTGAATAATGTTTCCCAGTTCTCTGTATCGAACGCCAGGTTTCACTAAAAGGGAAAGAGAAGACTTATGAAACAGTAATAAAAGCTAACATTTACTAAGCAATTACTATCAATGTGCCAAGAATCTTTCTGAATGCTTTATAGGCCTACATGCTGAAACTTTCAGATGAGGAACCTGAGGCACAGAGAAGCTATTCTAGCAGTAAATGGCAAAGGGGTGATTCAAACCAGTAGCACTGGTACTTCCTCCTTTGATGTGGATGCACAGAGTAAGTGGAGGGGGCACCTTTTGCTTTCTGAATAAACAAGAGAATGGAAAACACACTTCTCCCCTTCCCTAAGGTCAAGTGTGCTATTCTATTAAAGTGAGAGGAAGAGCTAAGAGAGGAAAGAGCATCGGGAGAAAAAGGAATGTCCAAAGTAACTTGACTTGTCCTGAGTTTCAGTCTCATCAACTTCTCAAAGAATTACTTCCATAAAAGTGGTTCTCAAATTATTCACAGTTGCCTCTGGGGGTAAGGTATAGAAAGGTACTTCTCACGTGTATCTATTTCCTAGTTCATTTAATTTTTATGACTTTTACTTCTGTTTCCATAAAAACCAAAACAAAAGAACTGGTTCTCATTGCTGTGAAGACTCTCCTGGCACTGAGACCCCTTGCACTGGGCCCTGCCGGACTCCTGGGGAATCCAGCCACGGTTCTGGGCGTCCTCCGACTCCCTAGTCCCCTCCTGTGCCTGATTTCAACTTGAGGTTCAGGTACAACATACCTTGTCCAGCTCATCAAATTCCTGGGCAAAAAGCTCAGGAATCATTTTTATTAACACTTACTTGCTCTTAACCCGATGTTCCAGCTTGACATTTTTGGGGGTGGGAGGTTAATGATTTTGAGGAACCATGCTGATTTTCATAATGATATTCTTGCATTCCCATCAAGCCTTCCTATCAACCCCAGTCAATGGGAAGAAAAGCAAAATTTTAACCCATGTTGGACAGTAGCAAATAAAGAAAATCCCTACTTATCAATAATGAGGGAGAGTGAAAGGGGAAATTCCTCCTTAATTCTCAAAGCAGAGGCAATCCTGGTCCCAAGGGTGCATGCAGTAGTATCTGTAGATATTTTTAGTTGCCACAACATGGAGTGTGGTACAAATGGCATCTGGTGGGTACCAACTAGAGATGCTACCTAGCCACCTGCAATACACAAGGCAGGCCCCTCAAACAAAGAATTATCAGATACAAAATGCCATTAATGTGTAGGCTGAGAAACCCTATGAAGAAGGCTAATTTCAACTAATAGTCAAGCTCTCCAGTGGCTCAGCACTACGGTGGGCAGCCAAATTAATGGAAAATAGGACAGACACGACACATACAAAGCACCTTCCTGAGATTAAGCAACTTTTGTTCTTTCCTGGCTACGTTATGATGACTTTGGTTTCTGGTAGTTTCTTTGCAAGTCTTTGTAAAATAAATTTCAGCATTCTGGTTATTTCAATCAACTCAGAGAATCAAAAAGGATATAAACATTGAACACATTATCTGGCAGAAACCCTAACAATTATTTAAAACTAAAGCTTCCACAAATGAGAAACTAAACGCTCAAGTTCTCATCACACAAAACCACTAGGAGTATTACAGTCCTTTAATAATCAACAGGGGCCCTGGCCAGCTTGGCTCAGTGAATAGAGCAACGGCCTGCGGACTGAAGGGTTGCAGGTTTGATTCCGGTCAAGGGCATATGACTGGGTTGTGGGCTCGATCTCCAGTGGGGGGCATGCAGGAAGCAGCTGATCAGTGATTCTCATCATTGATGTTTCTATCTCTCTCTCCCTCTCCCTTCCTCTCTGAAATCAATAAAAAATATATTAAAAAAAATAATCAACAGCAAATACGTAAAAAGAATACATATTGATACATGAAACTATCACGTGCTTTCGTTTTTCATTCCTCCAACTTCATTAAATTAGTAAAAATGTCATTATCTCCCATGCATGTTAAATGAACTAAAAACAATAAAGACAATGAATTTCTATTATTAGAGATAATAGAATTCTGTCCTGTTCAATACTTTGTTGATGATAGAACAGGGTTATTTTATTTTTTGTGGTAGTGGAGTGGGTGTGCAGAAACAGAGATAGAACACTGAACAATAAAGCTGAAATGCTATGGATTTCAAATGAAAATTTATTTGCCCTCAAACTGTCCTGTTTGGTAATGGACTGTTAATATTTGCAACAAAGCCTTTCCTTCTCTTTCCTCATAAGCTATAGCTTAAACAAACCAACAAAATAAACCCTGGATGAATTGTTTGCATGGACAAAGAGAACCTGAGAAAAGTCCTACAGAAATACCCCTCTACCCACAGATATTCACTATAGCAAGACATCTAGAAAACACCAAAGTCCAATAAGGAATAGTTGTAAAAATTTTCATATTATGCAATATATAGCCATTAAAAGAATGCAGTAGACTATACATACAGGTGCATGAGCTAATGTGGAAAGATTCCTAAGATACTGTAAGTTAAAAAGTACCAAATTACAGAATACTACAATTATGATTCCATTTATCCTAACTAACCACATACACATAGGGGTGAGTGTGTGTGTGGGTGTGTGTGTGTGTTAATGGACAGAGGAGAAAAAAAAACTATTAAAAGTAAATACCTCTGGAGAAAAGAGAGATATAAAAAGAGGAGAGACAAGTGCAAAGGAAGACCATTCATTTTTCCCTCATAATCTAGAATCCTGTTTTAGTGTTTTATGAGAACATATTTATTAAAGAATAAAACATAGGAAAAAATTATACTCAAAACTAACTATCCATACATTCCTCATTTGTCAGCCATAGAAAGATAAAATCACAGAAGAGTCAAAGGATGAGAGGCAATCATTCAGTCCATTCTCATCAAGCGATTCCAAATCATCCTTAAACCGTCACTGTGAGAACCCAAAGCTCACTCTTGTAGGAGAGAGGCAAGGCTGGCAGGGACAGGAATGCCTCGTGCAGTGACAAGTCATTCAAAACCCATCAACACACGCAGATCCCACGGTGCCCGGCACTGAGGCTGACCTGCGTCGATGGCTTGCATCAAGCACTCATATGTGGTCTGAACCAGCTTCAGTGCTCCCTCATCCACATCGCCAACAAAGAACGTCTCGTTCAGGTCCCCATGATAACCATTGCGATAAAGAGTGATGTCCACTGCAAAAGAATGTGCAAATATAAAGAACACATTTGGTTTTGGTTTTGTTAATCCTCACCCAAGGATATTTTTTCCATTGATTTTTTTTTTTTTTTTTTAGAGAGAATGGAAGGAAAGGAGGGGGAGAGGGGGGGAGAGGGAGGGAGGGAGACAGCAATGTGAGAGAAACGCATTGATTGGTTGCCTTCTGCACATGCCTTGACTGGGGCCAGGGAACGAACCTGCAACCCAGGTACATGCCCTTGACCGGAATTGAACCCTCGACCCTTGGGTATGCAGGCCAACATTCTACCACTGAGCCATACTGGCCAGGGCTTAAGACCACATCTGTTTTTATTTCAAAATCAAAGTCATTTCTCCAACATGACAGCATCAAGCAGCTTATGAGAAAGATAATTCTGCATTCTCCTATTAGACCCCAATGGATGTACAGTTGCTGCCCGACAGACACTTCTTATCTACAATACAACTGAACTCACTGTGGAGAACAGAGACATGGTCACGCAGCACAATCCAGACAGTGGACTTTCATTACTCTTATAGTAGTAATAGATCATTTATGGCAGAAGAAAAATGCATCCAGGACACATTCATGCAAGATCAATAATCTGAGTTAATGATATTAAATGGAAGACTTTGTTACATTTGACATTAAACAGAAAATACTGCTTTAATTTATTCAACCAGTTTTTCCTCCTCTTGGTGAATCAATAAATAGAAAAACTTACACTACTCTTCACTTATTTTTCAAAAACTCATTTGCCTTTCGCTTATTTGTGAATATTCATCCTTCTCTTTGTCCCCATGTTTAAGAATGCAGATTATTGCTCTAGCCAGTTTGGCTCAGTGGATAGAACGTAGGCTGCGGACCAAAGAGTCCGGGGTTCGATTCCGATCAAGGACATGTACCTCAGTTGCAGTCTCCTCCCTGGCCCGGGGCCCTGGTTGGGGCTTGTGCAGGAGGCAACCAATTGATGTGTTTCTCTCACATCGGTATTTCTCTCTGTCTTTCCCTCTATCTCCCACTCTCTCTAAAAAATCAATGGAAAAATATCCTTGGGTGAGGATTAAAAAAAAATAAAAGAATACAGATTACTACTACACCATTATAATACACTAAACATATACTAGAAAGCACATTCAATGAGTCTTTTTAAGCCACGAATTTTCAGTCAGCCCACAATATCACAGTACAGGTGTGTTGGCTCTAGCTTGATACACATATTCCTAAAAAACCTCACACGTTATGCATATAATAAATGACAGGGTTCATATAAAAAACAGGGATGGGCCCTAACCGGTTTGGCTCAGTGGATAGAGCGTTGGCCTGCGGACTCAAGGGTCCCAGGTTCGATTCCGGTAAAGGGCATGTACCTTGGTTGCGGGCACATCCCCAGTAGGGAGTGTGCAGGAGACAGCTGGTCGATGTTTCTCTCTTATCGATGTTTCTAACTCTCTATCCCTCTCCCTTCCTCTCTGTAAAAAATCAATAAAATATATTTTTTTTAAAAAAACAGGGATGGGCAGGCATCTCACAGCCTCTGGAACTTTATGAACAGATACCTAATAAAAGCAATAACAATCCAAATAAAAACAGTGCCTCCACTGTCATTCACAGCCAGCATCCCAGTGGGTGCATTCTCTGCAACCTTCCACATGTGGGCTCCTGTTTCCTCGCTTGATATGTAGGTCCTTAAAGAGGCTGGATTACTAAAGAGACCAAGTTCATCAACATTAAAAGTACCATCTAGAGGAGTCTTCAACTTTTTTTTTTTATCTCAGAGGAAAATGTCTGGAAGCTTCTTCCTCTGCACTTGCAACTTCTCAAGAGCTTAACTTCTTATAAGAAGGGCACTTCTGTAAGATTTCTAGCTTTTTTCTTAAGGTTTTCATATATTACTAAGGATTTCTCTTTATCTGTAAGAAAGTCTGAGCTAAGCTCTTCAAAACCATTAGTGAACCAAAAGAAAAAAGAAAACTCTCACTTGAATGAACATTACTCCCACATTTCACTGACACCTTTCACCTACTTACCAATCACATGATAATCTGCATTAAAGAAAGACATGCTGTACCAAAGGCATCATACTAGAAGTATCTTAACACCATGAAAAATATTTTCAGATTTAAGATTTAAAATTTTAAATATGAAAAAGGATAAGTTAAAGACGGAAAGCAAGTGAAGAAAACACAAGTCATTATCAGACACCCACCAAACCTTGTTGTTTCTTTACTCGTAGTGACCAAAGTCACACTTACATATTTCTTACCGTTAACAATATCACCTTCTTGCAAGGGCCGTCTGTCTGGAATTCCATGACAGATAACTTCATTCACTGAAGTACAACAAGACTTTGGGAAATTATAATAATTCAATGGAGAAGGATAGCAATTTCTTGCAATGCATGCCTATAATAAATTAAAATATAGAGAAAATAATTTGCAATGTGTAACCCAATTAAATTTTAAAATTTAAAAACTGTGTATTTGTTGTACAGATGCTCTTAAAGGAAAGTTTGCTTAATATTTTATTTTAGAAGAAAAACAGTAGTTGTTACAATAGGGTTTGTGCTTGTCAGACAGACTATAGGCAAAACCAGTCCAAATTCCTGATAATGGCAAAGGAAAAGCAAATTTATATATTAAATATATACAAATATGAAGATTCTAGTGTAGAATTAACTACTTGTGAAAAATGTGTTATTTCAAGTAAAAAGATAATATTTAAGGTAATATTAACATGTACTTTTAATCCTATATAATAAAAGCCTAATATGCTAAGTTGTCCAGTCAACCAGTCGGCCATTCAACCAATCAAAGCATAATATGCTAATGATATGCTAAGGCCATTCAACCGCTCACTATGACATGCACTGACCACCAGGGGGCAGACAGTCAATCGGTCAACCAGTCGCTATGATGTGCACTGACCACCAGGGAGCAGTCGACTGGTAGGTTAGCTGGCTGCTAGGGTCTGAGCGAGATGGGCCGGATATGCCCTGGAGCCCTCCTGCGGTCCCTCCCCAGCTGACCAATCTCCCGTGTCCCTCTCCGGCCCTGATTGTGTACTGGTGGGGTCCCTTGGCCTGGCCTGCACCCTCTCACAATCCGGGACCCCTCAGGGGATTTCAGAGAGCCGGTTTTGGCCCGAACCCACAGTCCAGGCCGAGGGACCCCCTGATGCACTAATTCGTGCACCGGGCCTCTATTTATTATACAGAACTAACCTATATACCTATAATCAAAAGATTAATACTTAGTATACCAGGTGTACCAGTTAATAATGCAGATTTATAATCAAAGAAAACACAATAATTTCAAGAGAAACATCAAAAGTGTTTTATTCAAAGTAATGTCCATCGCTAGCTACACATCTCCCCCAACTTTCAGGTAATTTGTGGATACCATCCCAATAGAACTTTTTTTGTTTTGAGGCAAACTATTCAGAGACCCAATTATCCACTTCTCCGTACGTTTTGAAGTGCTGCTCAGAAAGTGCGTGTGCCATTGATCAGAACAAGCGGTAATCTGAAGGAGCAAGGTCTGGTGAATATGGTGGGTGGGTTAATACTTCCCAGGCAAGATCTTTTAACGTGTCTTTAACTGGTTTTGAAGTGTGTGATGGTGCATTATCATGAAGCAAAATTACTTTGCCGTGTCTTCTGGCACATTCTGGTCGTTTTACAATCAAAGTGTGGTTCAAATTGAGTATTTGTTGTCAGTAGCCATCAGTATTAATGGTTTCACTTGGTTTTAAAAGCTCATAACACACCACACCTTCCTGATCCCACCAAACGCAGAGCATTGTCTTCTTTCCGAAGCGATTTGGTCTTGCAGTTGATGTTGATGGTTGACCTGGATCAACCCATGATTTTGTGCATTTGGGATTCTCAAAATAAATCCACTTTTCACCGCCAGTCACAATTCGATGCAAAAAAGACTTTCTTTTGTGCCATTGAAGCAACATTTTACTGATAACTTTTCGGTTTTCCATTTGTCTTTCGTTCAGTTGATGTGGCACCCATTTTCCTTCCTTTAAAATCTTCCCCATTGCTTGTAAACAATCGGAAATTGTTTGCTGAGCAACGTTTAATCTTTCTGCAAGTTGTTTTTGAGTTTGACATGCATCTTCATCCAATAATGCTTGTAATTGTTGCTCTTCAAACTTTTTTGGTTGACCTGGACATTCTTTGTCTTTCACATCGAAATCATCACTTTTAAAGCATTTAAACCGGCATTCATAAGTATCTTGAGATGGAGCATGTTCATCATAAGCTTCCTGAAGTATACGATAACTTTCAGCAGCACTTTTCTTCAAAATAAAGTAATGAATTAAAATTTCCGCAAATGCTCTTTTTCTGGCACAAAATTCAACATTTTTAAGTGTAAATATATCTATGATGTTAACACCTTCAGCAAATTTGACATATGAAGTTTTGAAGCTTGTTGTCAATACAACAAAATAGCATACTTATCAAATCGCATATATATCAACATGTGTAACTCCATCTATTGAAAAAATTCCACATTATTAATCGGTACACCTGGTAATTAAGAAATGGTAAAGTACTTCTAGAGACATTTTAATTACTACATTCATGTGGAACAACAAAGAAACCTCTAAGAAAATGGTCTGGTTTTCCATAACAAGTCCTATTTTACTAAGATATTTTTACACAGTGGTAGTCACAGCATATATAATTTTTCTTTCCACACTACCACACAGTCTTCAGACTAATAATTTTTAATTAGTGGCACACAATAACTTCATTGACAATTACACTATTATTTGAAATTTAAATTATTTCCTCAATTACAAAAAATATCACTTTGCCAATACCTACCTATCACTTTTGCCTTGCTTAACAATACTATACTTCTATGTTTCTTACAACAGATTCTCGTGACTAAAAATGCCAACTCCATCACAGGTTGTGTAACCGTAGGAAGTTAACCTCTCTGTCTCAGTTTCCTTACCTATGCAATGGAGGTGCTAGCAGCATCTATCTCGTGGAGTTGTTGAGGGTATTAAGTGACTAAGTAAAAGAAGCACGTGAAAGAGCACCTGCCCACAGGAGGACGCAAGGTGCTATTACTGCACACTACGTATTTTATCACATATGGAACAATAACCAAAAGTCAGGGTTTATAAAATTCTGAATATATTTTTAAAAACATTTTTATGCTCAAGACACATTGTCAAATTTCCTTTCAAAAGTGTTGTCCCAATTTACAATCATACCACCACATTTCATCATCCCCAAAAAGGTAGTGGATATAATAAGCATTTTAAAAAATACTTAATAATATAGAGCTTCATGATTTGCATTTGTTTTATGACCAGAGAAAATTAGTTTTCCAGGTGATTTCTTAACTAGTTATTGCTCTTCTTTTGTGAACCATTTATTCATATAAAGTGTACACTCGTCTACTGTAGGGTCTAGATCATATTTACTACAAATACAGGGTGGGGCAAAAGTAGGTTTACAGCTATTCGTATGGAAAATAATACAATAATTAATAAATAATACAAGAATAAACTGTGTTTTGTATACTCACAACTATAAACCTACTTTTGCCCCATACTGTGTCTGGTCTACTTACTGCCTTGTTATTGTGGGTATGAAAGGGAATATTTTTTCCACTAACTAGTTTCAGAACTTGTATTCTTTTTATTTCAGAGTATTTGATGTATGTAGTGGCATGATTTAGTTCAAGCACCAATAAATTAATCATTTTATAAAAGCTAAACTAAAATGTTATGAAATGTGAGGTTTCAGAAACAAGGTATTTCACAGACACTTAAAGATGGAAATAATGACCGCTGAATATTTTCCACATTTAAAACAAAGTAAAACTTTGCTTTCAAATTAACATAGCCAAGTTACTTTAGACATTCAGAACTTAAGTTTAATTTTCAGTACTCTAAAACATTAAATAATGCGAAACATTTTCAAACATAAAAGTAAAGTCCTTACTAAGTGCACAGCATGATCTATTTCTTCAGTAGTTACACCTGGTTTAATCATCCCAGCAGCAATGTCCAGGACTTCTCTAGCAAGCTGTAAAAGAGAAACCCTTATTACATTTCAGAAGAAAGGAAATAAAAACAGAAATCTGTACCTTCTGCCCTATCACAGATTTTGTGAAGATTCATAAAGTGCACCTCACCTTAAAGGTTATAATCCTGCAGCTCCATTTTAAAACCATTTGTATTTCTAATGCCCATCAATACACGTGTGTGTAAATACATAAATAAAATTGGGCTAGCTAGTAAAAAGCTTAATAAGTAAGTCTGACTGATTTCTATGTGAAAATGCACATGTTAAGTAGTCTACACAATGATCAACTGGTAGAGATTGAGTCCTGTCATATTTCTGTAATGGGGAAGGAAAGGGAAGTAAAAGAATAGATGATTTCCTTCAAAGAATCACAGCACATAAGTGATGGAAACAAAATTTCTCCAGATTATCAAAGAAAATTGGTATCCAATCACTTTTAAGCACTGAATAAAAACTTTAAGGATCATTTCTAAATCAGCAATATCACCCTAGCCGGTTTGGTCAGTGGTTAGAGCACTGGCCTGCGGACTTAAGAGTCACGATCCTGGTCAAGGCAATGTATTTCAGGTTGCAGCCTTGATCCCCCAGCCCGTTCGGAGCGTGAGTGGGGGGCAACCAATCAATGTGTCTCTCTCACATCAATGTTTCTCTCTCTGTCTTTCCCCTTCCCTTCCACTCTCTCTAAAAATCAATGGAAAAAAATATCCTCAAGTGAGGATTAAATAAACAACAAACAAACAATAACAATTCTTCCTTTTTTCTTTAGAAAAATGTGAACATGTGACTTCACTTAATAAGTATCAGCCTAAATACTACACTGCATTGGTATTTCACAATAGGATCTTTAGCTGAACTTTAAGCCTTAAACTCTGCCCTAAGTTATAATGACTTGTGAAAATAAGATGACAAAATGTCACAAAAACTACATTCTTTAAAAATATAAGGGATGGCCCTAACCGGTTTGGCTCAGTGGATAGAGCATCAGCCTGCGGACTCAAGGGTCCCAGGTTCGATTCCAGTCAAGGGCATGTACCTTGGTTGCAGGCACATCCCCAGTGGGGAGTGTGCAGGAGGCAGCTGATTGATATTTCTCTCTCATCAATGTTTCTAACTCTCTATCCCTCTCCCTTCCTCTCTGTAAAAAATCAATAAAATATATTTTTAAAAAAATCAATAAGGGATAACAGAAATAGACTCTCAACTGAATATATACTTCCTGCCATATTAATTTTCAAATAGATTATTTAAGTAGATAACAGCTGTTGTACAGAACTATATAGTAACAATCCTATCTAATAAAGAGCTAATATGCAAATGGTCATCATGCCCTCACGCCATCACAATCCATCACCAGGAGGCTGCGTGCGCAGCGGGCAGGAACTTGACGCTGCATGCGTGGCACAGAGGCGGGTCCCGGTGGCTCCGCATGGTGAGGCCTGGGGGTCCTGCGGCTCCACGCGGCATGGAGGCAGGACCCCGTCTCCAGCCGACCTCTTTGGGGCAATCCATCAAGGAGCCCCAGATGGGTGGGCGGGGCCTACATCTTTGGGGCGATAAATCATGGGGCTCCCTCACTGTGAAAGGCCACAGGCCAGGCTGGGGGACCCCCCCCACCCCGAGTGCATGAATTTCGTGCACCAGGCCTCTAGTAGTTTAATAAAAAGCAAGTACGGCTAGTCAAAGCCTTACTACAGAGCACATCCACCCTTTGTAATTCAGCAAGTCACTGCCTTCCTGTCTAGTAACTGCTGAAACGTGCTCTAACCCATGAGGTAAAAAACTCTTACCCTACATACGAGTCGCATCCCTTCTATATCTTCTGCTGAGAGTAATTTAATTTGAGAAGTACCCTTAAGAGCTTGTTCAGATTCAGACATTCCTGGAAAGGAAAATCAGTAAATAAAGCCAAATGAATGGGAAGATATAGTATTAGGCATAATTATCTCCCTGATGACATAATAATAGTCAAGTTTCACTATTTCACATAATGATATTTCATAATTTAGGAGGATCCCGGTTGGATTTTTTTTGAAAAAATATTTTCAACATAAAAAAAAATTTGCTAAGTAAACTGAAGGGCGAATTCTAAAGAAGAAATTTACAGATCTATGAGAATTCAGTCAATATGGAGTACTTATTACATGACAGGCAGTGTGCTAGTAAAGGTTAGTAAATTATTCACATTTGAATAATACCACACAATTTACAAACTGCTTTCATGACCATCATCTAATAAGGAAACTATATACCAACAACTGATGAGTCAATTATACACATTTATTTTTTTTAATAAGAACCTAAGTCAGTGTTTTTCAAACTGCTGTTTGTGATCCATAAGGTAAATAAATGGAATAGAAAATAATAGATTATATCATATAGAGTAGGGGTAAGTACTGTTATGAAATGTTTGTTAATTTACACACACACACACACACACACACACACGCCTATATACAGATCATATTATAAAATATATTTCTCACTTTGGGTTACAGTAAAAAGTATTAAAAAATACTTGAAAAATATTGCCCTAAGAATCTTCATTAATAAAATTACCTTAACTCAAATTATTCATATATTTAAAAATATTAGAGCCAGTATAATAATTATTTCAAAATCTGACAAAAAGAATATAACAAACCATAGACTAATATTTTTAGATAAATGTGGATAGCCCTGACTGGTTTGGCTCAGTGGATAGAGCATCGGCCTGTGGACTCAAGGGTCCCAGGTTCGATTCTGGTCAAGGGCATGTACCATGGTTGCAGGCACATTCCCAGTAGGGGGTATGCAGGAGGCAGCTGATCGATGTTTCTCTCTCATCGATGTTTCTAACTCTCTATCCCTCTTCCTTCCTCTTGGTAAAAAATCAATAAAATATATTTTTTTTTAAAAAGAGATTGGAAAATTTATTTACACACTAGAGTCCTGGTGCATGAATTCGTGCATGGGTGGGGTCCCTCGGCCTGGCCAGTGATCAGGGCTGACCAGATGCAAACAGCCATCATCCCCTCATCCAGGCTGGCCAGGCACCCCAGTGGGGACCCCCACCCTGATCCAGGACACCCTTCAGGGCAAACCAGCTGGCCCCCACCCGTGCACCAGGCCTCTGTCCTATATAGTAAAAGGGTAATATGCCTCCCAGCACCAGGATCAGCGGAGCAGCAAGCCTCCCGGCACTGGGATCAGCGTGACAGGGGGCAGCGCCCAAACCCCCTGATAGCCCTGCGGCTCTGTGTGTGACAGGGTGCGGCGCCCCAACCCCCTATCGGCCCTGCTCTGTGAGTGACAGGGGGGAGCTCCTCAACCCCCTGATAGGCCCTGCTCTATGCGTGACAGGGGGGAGCTCCCCAACCCCCTGATGGGCCCTGCTCTGTGCGTGACAGGGGGGAGCGCCTCAACCCCCTGATTGGCCCTGCTCTGTGCGTGACAGGGGGGAGCTCTCCAACCCCCTGATCCCTGCGGCTCTGTGTATGACAGGGTACGGAGCCCCAACCCCCCTGATGGCGCCGCAACTCCCTATCGACCCTGCCTTGAGTGTGACAGGGGGGCGGTGCCCCAACCCCCCAATCGGCCCTACCCTGAGCGTGACTAGGGGTGGCATCGCAACCTCCCGATCCGCCCTGCTCTGTGCATGACAGGGGGCGGCGCCCCAACTCCCCAATCAGCCCTGCTCTGAGCTCAACCAGGGGCTGCACCTAGGGATTGGGCCTGCCCTCTGCCACTCGGGAGCAGGCCTAAGCCAGCAGGTCGTTATCTCCCGAGGGGTCCCAGACTGCGAGAGGGCACAGGCCGGGCTGAGGGACCCCCTCTCCCCGCCGAGTGCACAAATTTTTGTGCACCGGGCCTCTAGTCTATATTAATAAAAGCATAATATGCTAATTAGACCGGACATCCTTCCAGATGAAGCTGGGGCTGCGAGGGAAGCCTGGGTCCTGGGTGCCAGAGGGAAGCCGGTGCCAGCAGCTGGAGGAAGGAAGGCCTACTCTTGCACAAATTTCATGCATCGGGCCTCTAGTCATTTTATAATAATCTCTGAATCAAAAAAGTCTTCCTAAGTCATTAAGCTATAAACACCTCAAAGAAAACACTGATAAATTTTATTACAGAAAAATGTTGAAAGTTTGCCATAAATGTAATGCTATAAACAAAGACAAAATGTTCAATTGGGAAAAACCTTTTATAGAACACACATCAAAGGATTATTTTCCTTAGTAGAAAAAGAACACTTATAAATCAGTATGGAAAAAAACTAGTAACCTAATTGGGAAAGGGCTAAGATGAATAGACAGATGTATAAAAAGATGTTCAATCTTCTTCATAATTTAAAAATACAAATTAACACAAAATAGCATCTTTCAGATTAGCACAACTCATATAGTTTGAAAACAGTCTATGTTAGGGAAGATAAGGAAAAAAAGACTCCTATATGATTTTTAATAAAAATGACAACTGGCAAAATTGCTAAAATTTGTTATAGCTTTCAAAATAAAAAAAATACATGTATTCCTTGATCTAGGTGTTTTACTTTAGGCAACTGATCTACAGAAATACTCTCACATGCAAGAATAGTTACTACAGTCAAACAAGTGAAAACCTGGAAATAATCTAAACATACATTAGTAGGAGGAGCCTGGTTTAATAAATTATGATGTATCCACATAATGAAATACTTGTCATTAAAAAGAATATTTATAAGATCTATTAAGAGAATAAAACAAGGTGAAAATAAAAAAGAATAAAGCATGGTGAAAAGGTGTATATAGTTTGGTCCTACTGTGTATAATTGGGGTGAGGGGCTAATGTGCATACACATGTAAAAGATCTCTGGAGCCCTAGCCGGCTTGGCTCAGTGGATAGAGCGTCAGCCTGCGGACTGAAGGGTTCCGGGTTCGATTCCGGCCAAGGGCACATGCCTGGGTTGCGGGCTCGATCCCCAGTAGGGGGTGTGCAGGAGGCAGCCAATCAATGATTCTCTCTCATCATTGATGTTTCTCTCTCTCTCTCCTCCCTTCCTCTCTGAAATCAATAAAGAAATGTATTTTTTTTTAAAAAAAG
This sequence comes from Myotis lucifugus, assembly GCF_000147115.1. Taxonomy (NCBI): domain Eukaryota; kingdom Metazoa; phylum Chordata; class Mammalia; order Chiroptera; family Vespertilionidae; genus Myotis; species Myotis lucifugus. The sequence continues at coordinate 812,692 of NW_005871356.1, forward strand.
ATCTCTGGAAAGTTTTGCAAGAAACTGTTAATAGTGATTCTACCTCTGGGGAGTACGACTTACTTTTCACTATGTAACATTTTATCCTATCTGAATTTACCATGTCTATGTTGATTTTAAAACTACATTAAGCCCTGACTGGTTTGGCTCAGTGGATAGAGCGTCAGCCTGCGGAGGGAAGGGTCCCAGGTTCGATTCCAGTCAAGGGCATGTACCTTGGTTGCAGGCACATCCCCAGTAGGGGGTGTACAGGAGGCAGCTGATCGATGTTTCTCTCTCATCGATGTTTCTAAGTCTCTATCCCTCTCCCTTCCCCTCTGTAAAAAATCAATAAAATATATTGAGGGAAAAAACTACATTAAAAAATATTAAATAGCCCTAGCTGGTTTGGCTCAGTACAGCAAGTGTCGTCCTGTGGACAAAGGGTCCCAGGTTCAATTCTGGTCAAGGGCACATGCTCCGGTTGCGGGCTCGATCCCCAGTGGGAGGGTGTGCAAGAGGCAGCCAATCAATGATTCTCTCTCATCATTGATATTTCTATCTCTCCCACTCTCTACCCTCTCCCTTCCTCCCTGAAATCAATAAAAGATATTTATTTATTTATTTATATATATATATATATACACACACACACACACACACACACACACACACACACACATATGTAAAATACAGCCTGGCTGGTGTGGTTCAATAGTTTAGCGTCGACCCATGAACCAGGACAGGGCACATGCCTGGGTTACAGGATCGATCCCCAGCAGGAGGCAGCCGATCAATGATTCTCTCTCATCACTGATGTTTCTAATCTCTCTCTCCCTCTCCCTTCCTCTCTCTGAATTCAATAAGAAAAACTATTTTTAAAAAATATTAAACACAGAGTAATGAACTTATACATCCTCAAGAGCTATCTATCATTCAGACTATCTTTTCCTTCAATGTATCTGAAATAGTGAAGTTTAAGTTTTTAAATTATATTCATAAAAATGTAATATGGTTCGCCACTTCTTAGAGAACAAAGGCAACTTAACAGATTAAACCACAAGAAAATGAATATTCAACCATTTCTGACATGCAAAATCAGTAATTTCATATAATCCACTTAAGTTATGCCTACAGGCCCTACAATCAGAGACTGCTCCACTTGTGCTACAAATTACCTATCTTCTCTGGGTCTCTCACCATCATTATCTATAAAACGGAGAAGACAACAGAATCCACCCCAGAAGTAACACGTGAGAACTTAGCATAGTGCCTGACATATAGTTATGAACAAATATCACTTACCGAATCATCATCAATACTACTGTAATCATTGCCATTAATACTAGGTTCTATTACTTCTACAGACCAGTCTTTAGTTAGGCATTCATTTGAGGCCTCCACAATCTGTTTTTATCTAAATACGTTTTATTTAATTAAAGTATAGAACATGTTAAATCAAAATGTTTTTTTTTTAAATCTAGAATTCGATATAAAAACACAAAATTCAATATTATGTTGAATGTAGTCTTAACATCTAAACATTATTTTCAGAATTGGGTAGATTTCTTGGAAGAGTCTTTAATTTTCTCAAATGTTCTAGTGTGTCTTAAAAAGCTATGTTTACATTTACTAGAAATCCAGCACTAAAACAAAAACAAAACAAAAAACAAAAAAAAGGAATCCAGCACTGAAAAATTTTCCAAAGAAAAGCACTCCTTTCTTTGCAGTGGTCATCAGGCTCACAAGCTGAAAACTGAGGAATCAGCATCGCAAAACTCACCTAAAGGATGATCAGCATAATCTGGTCTTTGAATATAACTTGGCACGGGCCTGGTTGGCATCTAAAAACATCGAAAGATATATGTTAGTTAAAACCAACTCAAATCTGAAAGCAATTATCACTATTAAAATTTACTAACAAGACTCATAAGAAGATGGCGGCATAGAAAAACACCGGAAATTGCTGCCTCCGACAACAACTTCAAAAATACAACTAAAAGGGAGAACGGTCATCATCCAGAACCACAGGAAGGCTGGCTGAGTGGAAACTCTACAACTAGAAGGAAAGAGAAGAGCACACAGACTCAGAGGAACTACGAAAGTGAAGTGCAGAGGTACAGAGGCTCCGGCGCGCGCGGAAAGGGGCGGGCACCTGAGGACGCGGCTGTCTTTTTGAATCGGGAGGGAGTCACAAGCTCCCGACTGCTCTGAACTCCGGTTCCGGGAAATCTCTGGGGTCCCAAGACTCATACGGGGAGAAACTGGACGGTCTGGCAGCAGGCAGAACTCGGAACTTGAGGACGGCTTTCCCTCAGAGGTGCTGGCAGCAATTACCAGGACACTGAGACGCGCGGCCCTTAGGGCAGGGCTGAGAATCAGCCATAGCTGCTTGCTCCGCCCTGTTGATTCCGAGACCCCCGCCCCTTCCAGGCTGCTGCAAAGCCTTTTGCATATGAATGCCTGGGTCCTTTGCAAACTGACAATTACCTAACAAATTGCAGCTGGGCCAGACAGACCCAGAACTTCCAAGAGAAGGCCCAAGGCCCCACAGCAACTTGCATTGCTTCTCAGCTGGGCCTCATCTGGGCACCCCCAAACCCCCAAAAAAGGAAGGGGAATCTGCATATCTCTTCGTAGCTCCTGCTGGGTAACCTCAGGAAGAGGCTTAATTAGCACCTCCTTAGATCCAAGAGCCAGTGTATCCAGTGGTCAGAGTGGGACCACCCAGATTATAACTCCTCAAATTCATAAGGAACACACTCAGGGGGCAGACTCAGTGAGCACCAAAGCCCCACTGAAGCAAGTCTTGCCCCAGAAGGGTGTCTTCAGCACAGAAGTTCTCCCACTGCAGACACAGCTGATTCTCACTGCCAATTGGCCTGGAGGTCAATTCCTCCCAGTGACACCTAAAACAACCAAGGCATAACTACAACAAGACTGTGCACAAAGCCCACAAGGGGGTGCACCAAGAGTGTCCACCTCAGGTAACTGGGGAGGCTGCGCCGCTGGGCCCTGTAGGACACCTAGCACACAAAACCAC
>NW_005871356.1:815813-829188 GCF_000147115.1 Myotis lucifugus
GAGAGAGAGCAAGATATGAAAACCTATTTGAAGAAATGATGACAGAAACTTCCCCTACCCTGTGAAAGAAATAGACTTCCAAGTCCAGGAAGCGCAGAGAACCCCAAACAAAAGGAATCCAAAGAGGACCACACCAAGACACATCATAATTAAAATGCCAAGAGCAAAAGACAAAGAGAGAATCTTAAATGCAGCAAGAGAAAAAAAGTCAGTTACCTACAAGGGAGTACCCATACGACTGTCAGCTGATTTCTCAACAGAAACCATGCAGGCCAGAAGACAGTGGCAAGAAATATTCAAAGTGATGAATAGCAAGAACCTACAACCAAGATTACTTTATCCAGCAAAACTATCATTCAGAATTGAAGGTCAGATAAAGAGCTTCACAGATAAGAAAAAGCTAAAGGAGTTCATCACTACCAAACCAGCATTATATGAAATGCTGAAAGGTATTCTTTAAGAAGAGGAAGAAGAAAAAGGAACTCTTACCATTTGCCACACCATGGATAGAACTAGAGAGCATTATGCTAAGTGAAATAAGCCAGTCAGAGAAGGATAAATACCACATGATCTCACTCATTTGTGGAATATAATGAACATCATAAACTGATGAACAAGGACTGATCCAGAGATGGAGAGGCATTGATTGGACTGTCGGGCCTTGGAGGGAAGGTAGGGGAGGGTGGGGGTAAGGGGGAAAGATCAACCAAAGGACTTACATGCAAGCATGTAGGTCTAGCCAATGGACACGGACAGCGGGGGGTGGGGGCATGAGCGGGGGGGGGGGGTAGGGGGTAACGTGGGTATAAGGACACATATGTAATATCTTAATCAATAAAAAAATATATTAAAAAATAAAAAAAATAAAAAAAAAATTTACTAACAAAGGAAATAAAAGTGAGGAAAACACTAAAAAGTTCATTCATTTCATTTAAATGAAAAAAGTTTTAAATGACACCTCAATTATCACAATATATCTATTTCATGAAGATTAAGCTTCATTTTCCTAGTGCTAATGCCACTTAAATATCCTAAGAGGGGAGGGTGGCCAGGGCCATTAAGGATTTAACATCACAAGCAGACAACAAGGTGCCCATGTTGTTCTGAACAAGCTGGCAAACCATCAACAACAATAAATTATATCGATAAGTAAATATACACCATTATGTTCATTATTATCTCTGGGAGCTAGGATTAAAAAGATGTTCTTATGTTGTTGATATTTGCCCCAAATTTTTAAAGATGTATTCTTTTTATTTAAAAAAAAAATCAGTAAAAAAATTTTAAATATTTGTGGATGACAAATAGATTTCAAATTAAATGGATTCCTATGTTAACGTGCTGAAGCCCATCTGACAAGAACATAGGAAGGAGTGGGAGTGGCAGGAGAGCCCTATCAAAATTAAGGTAGAACTATATCACGTTAAACAATTTTAGAAAGGTAGCAATATACGCTACCACCACGCCAGCCAGAAAATATCTATTCTACCATTTTCTTTTTTAAGATTAAAGAAGTTTTAATCCTTTCACCTAAAAATTTTTTCTTCTTCCATAATAGCCAATTATCCCTATTAACTTCTAAATAATGTTCCATAAAAAGAGCTAGAATGTGAACTTAATCCTGATTATATAATTCATAATTGGAATACAACTTACAGGTATCATTTTTAGTAAACTGAAAATTGGTTTTAAGAACGTTAAGTGTTCATTACCTTATTTACTCACCAGTGGATAATGTGGTCGGAGTTTGCCCGTGTACCGATAACCCGCCCATGGGTCAGTGTTAATATCACCTTCTAGACTCCAGGAAGACAATTCCCGCTTTGCCTTTTCATCTTCTACATGTTAAATGGATGAGAGAAAAAGACAGAGAGGAAGAAATGCTTCAGTGTCAAACTACTGAGCAGCAGCATTCTTTACCTGTAACTTGTGTGAACACCACACCAAAGAGTATACAGGTACAAAAGCCCAGCAAATTCCCGCCTTAGCCTATATCACCAAAGCTATTGTTTTCTTGCTATATTTACAACCCTATGATACCTCAAAGATCTGAGTGTCTTGTGAGAAAAAGCCTAAGCTAAACATATTGTAAGTTTTTATACATTATTGACTAGGAACAGCTCATAGTAGAATTCCTTTCCTCAAGCAAATGCTAAATGTATACTCTCTACAAGATCAATTTATAGAAAGCCCATTTTGAAGTATAAAGTCTGAGCCAAAGCAATATTTCAAATTGCTTAAAAAAATTTATAACCATCATTGCCTTTTCTCAGTACGGGGGTAACAGAAGAAATTAGAAAAAGGTAAAGATAAGGGGAGGGAATAATCAGTAGAAAATTACTGAAACCTCAGTAGAAAAATTTAAGAATCACACACACACACCCCTTACCAGGTTAAAGTTATTAATATATAATGTTGCATTTAGTGAAATGTACCTAAGACTCATTTCCACACAGAACAGACCAGCCCCTCTATGGTATCTCACATCAGCAAACTGACTATACCTCCATCTACAATGTAAAAAAAACAAAAAACAAAAAACACTAAATAGACCTTGAATAGCAGGAATTAAATCCCTCAGAGTGTCAACCTACATACCTCCCAAGGCACACCCTTCTTTTCTTGATTACTGCCATGCTATCACAAGTTTTGAAAGTCAGGCTTTAGATAATTTTAGAAGTGTATGAGAAAAATAAAACTCCCCCTTTACAAAATATATTTAAAGTACAAAATGGGGAAGAAAAGATGAAATCATACCATATTAAGCTAATGAAGAATGGTGAACTTGATGAAGTTGGTCAAAAGATACAAAATTCTAGTTATAAGAAATATGTTCTAGCGATGGAATGTACAGCATGGTGACTAAAGTCAACAAAAATATAATCCAGTCAAATTTCCTCATTTTACAGATGAGGAAACTGGGTAAGGGGAGGTTCCAGTAGCCAATCCATTCACATTACTCTGGAAGATAATACAATGATAATATTTCATATAAAGTAAAGAAACAGAAAAGAATGAGAATGGAAAAACAAAAGAAAAGCTCTACTGTGCTATTGAATTTTAAATATCTTTCTCACGTAAGGAATTGAAGAAAGCCACGGTGAATGCTAATGTCAGTAGGAAAACTATCTCTCACCCCAGGACAAAACTGGACTGCATTCACTGCCTCAGGGTCAAACATTACAGAAATACTTAGAGATGCAGGCCCACTGATGCCTGCTTCAGCTATGAAGAGCATCAAGTGCTTTTGTCTGGAATATGAACTGCAATAACAATTTCCACCTGAAACCTAGGGCAGAATAACAAGATGCAGGCTTTTGTTTTAACATACTCCTGTGGAGGCAGCAAGGAAAAAGAAAGATATAAAATCTTTCAAAGCTTCCAGCTGATCTGCATTCCAAGTTTTCCACAATCTATTTTCAAAAGAGAATTAAAAGCAGACCTCAAACAAGTAACACATATAAACAAGATTCCTAGATGACATTGAAATCTGGCAAATTCTTTTCGAATAATTTACTTAGGAAAACGTACACTTCAAAAGTCAGTTCATTTACATTTTAGGGTCAGTCTGAGCTGAGGCTTAAGTGCTAGACACATAATGGACACTTAATTCAGCTGAATTGGACTTGGGGTTGGTAACAAAATTGCAAACTAATTGATCTTTTTCAAAAAGCTGTGAAAGCACAGGACAGTGTAAATAATACCTGAAAGCTGAGTCTCACACACACATCTGGATGAAACAGGACCAGGTAAGAGGACCTGTTCCGTCCACAGTCTGGTTCAAAGTACATCATATCTAGGCTTTAGTCTTTAAAAGGTTCTGTGCAGGTTGCCTCCTCTGGTCAGCTGACACAACATGACTGCCTCTACCTAAGCTTTGCATAAGACAGGATCATCTGATCACAATTCTGACTCAGTTCTTCGAGAAATGACTACTAAGTAGCTGTGCAGCACTTACTATGCACTGTACGTATGCTAAGCATTTTACATGGATTTGTTTAATCCTCACAACAGACAAAATTTCAGCATTTTGAAGGTGAGGCTCAAAGTAATGTATGCTCACAAGTCTTTGGTGGAATCAATTCTGAAACATTACATAAAACCTTCACTCTGCAATCCAAAAATCAAGCACTCTAGTTTTGAGGGTAGAGGAGTGATTATTTAGATTTGGTTTGTTGTTTTTTTAAAAGAATTTTTACAGCATTTTTTGGGCTACTCAAAAGACATCTATCAAATGCTTCCACCTCTTACTTTAAGAAATGGGAGACAAGCACACTGAATAAATCAGTGATACATAAAAAGAATATCCTAATATATAAAAAGCCAGGGGCTGTCATGACTGAAACAACTGGACAGATGACTGAACAGCAGGCTGCATGGGCCGACCAGGCCGGCAGGGGTGGGGGGCTGTTGTGGGGTGACCAGGCCGGCAGGGGGGGAAGTTAGGGGTGATCAGGCAGGCAGGCAGGTGAGCACTTAGGAGTCAGCAGTCCCGGATTATGAGGGGGATGTCCTGGATTGGAGAGGGTGCAGGCTAGGCTGAGGGGACACCCCCCACCCCCATGCACGAATTTTGTGCACCAGGCCTCTAGTAGAATAAGAGAGTATTAAGATGTGAAACGCTACTATGTCCACTCTGGCAGGAAATATGCACCCAAGCTTCAGCACTGTGTGCCTTTAAGGGCTTTGTAATCTAACTGGTCCTTACTATCACACACAAAAAATAAGTCCTGGACCTAGCTGGTTTGCTCAGTGGATAAAGTGCTGGCCTGCAGATTGTAGGGTCCCAGGTTCGATCCCAATCAAGGGCACATGCCTGGCTGCGGGCTTGATCCCCAGTAGGGGGTGTGCAGGAGGCAGCTGATCAATGATTGTCTCTCATCATTGATGTTCCTATCTCTCTCCCCCTCTCCCTTCTCTCTGAAATCAATAAAAATATATTTAAAAAATAAATAAAAATATATATTTTTAAAAAGTCCTGTCCTTGCCCTAACCGGTTTGGCTCAGTGGATAGAGCGTCAGCCTGCGGACTCAAGGGTCCCAGGTTCGATTCCGGTCAAGGGCATGTACCTTGGTTGCAGGCACATCCCCAGTAGAGAGTGTGCAGGAGGCAGCTGATCGATGCTTCTCTCTCATCGATGTTTCTAACTCTCTATCCCTCCCCCTTCCTCTCTGTAAAAAATCAATAAAATATATTTTTAAAAAAAGTCCTGTCCTTGAATCATTTATTTAATTCACACTTGAAATTTTCCTAAGGCCTGATTAGCTTCTGCAATCAAGAGAACCCCAGGTCCGTATGGTTTCACTGGTGAATTCTACTAAACATTTAAGGGAGAAATAACACCAATTTGACATAATCTTTTCCAGAAAACAGAAGAGGAGGAAACACTTTGCATTTTATTGGAAATAAAATTACTCTAATGCCAAAACCAATCAAAGATATTAAAAGCTAATTACAGAAATATCCCACATGAGCAAACATATAAATCAGGCATCCTTAATTAGAGATCAGTACACACTACACCTTAAAAAAAAAAAAAAAAAAAGGAAAAAGGCCTTAGCATGTCATCTCATGACATGACCTACTTGATATCTTATCCCACTATTGTTTCTTGGAATAAGTTGCTATGTTTTATGATGCCCTGTTCCTTCCTAACCCAATATTCTTTCCCCCTAATTCCTTTCCCAATAATCTTCTTAGTTCCAACAAGGACCCTTCCCCAGACATTCCCTGCTCTAAGTAGTGTAGTTGGGATCAATTTATTAGGGAGAAGATACAGGGCTAGCCAGCTGAGGGTTGTCTCTATCCAATACAGCTCAAAGGGATCAAGAATATTAGACTTACCACTGAAGAAAATCATCCCAAAAGATCCAAGAGGGCATCACACTAAACACTGTGGTACGAGTAAAACCCAAATGGCCTTAGTTCAATGCAGTTAATAATTATGTTATTTTCACTCTGGGCACATCAGTGGTTTAATTCTCTTGTAGGATAGGTTTTAATGAAATAATTCACCCTTGGAAATCCAGGATTGAAGAAAGAGGCACATTTCAGTTAGTTAACAAATGCCTGGGGTAGAGACTCATTCTAAGCTCTTTTACTAACATAGTGTTTCACCTCAACTCTTCACTCACCTATGCTTTAACCTCCTGATTATAAAATATTAATAACTGCCTTAAAGAGCTCTAAAATACCAAACACATTAGAAATACAGCATTTTATCTATGAGTGAATAAAACTAAATGGCATTACTTAAAATCAATCTCTATATTTGATTTGAGGTAACAAATTCTGCCTTTTATGCTTTGAGAAAGTCATTTATTCACAATCAGCTTTCCTCCTCTCTAACCACATTTCCTCCCACAATAGTCTAACATTTCCATTAAATGTAGACTTCACTTTACACAAGCACAGAAAATATCTTTTTAAACTGTTGATATAAAACAATCTACCAAACTTTATTAAATCAACAAATTCCTAAAAAAATATATATATACACACACACACACACACACATACATACATACATACAAAGAGATAAAATAAAAAAATACCAAGGTCAGTAAGCTGAAACAAAACCCTTATATGAAGGACCATGTGCTGTCTGGCAAGCGTTCATCTATCAGGATAGCAATGCCATAAGAACAGAAACCCCCTGCCAATTTTCAGGTAATTGTGATGGGTTGTCTGTCTTAAGCCAGCCACACTAATGACATGAATTTACAAGATGAATGGCCAGAGCAGGAAAGGCCATTTCAATCAGAGACACATCGCGGTGGTGACAGCAATAGCTAAAGCAATAGCCAATAGTTTCACTTTGTGGTGTCTCACAAAATAACTTCAAAAGAGCAAATTAAACATCAGACTGGAAGTAATAACATTACATGACCAAAAAACCTAAAGTAATAGACTTTTGAGTAGAAAAGCCATCAAAATTCAAACTAAACAAAACCAAGCGATCAGGCTAAATGAAGCCAGATAGCTCATGTGTCCCAGCCCACAATAAGCAAACATTTCTAGCAAAGGAAAGACGGTGCTAAAAGATTAGACCTTCTCAGGTATTGCTCAAGCAAGATCCGTCTATCCCAGCAACCATTCATGTTTTCATGTCACATGTCATACAATAATATCAACAAAGATATTACTCAGCCACATTTTTTACATGATAACACATCATAAAGAATAAATAATATGTTCAAATTCTAGCTTTTGAATTACATTTAGAATATTCAAATATGCACTTTCTGAATATTCAAACATACACTTTCAAAACTGGAAGAATTCTTATCTTTTGCAAAAAAGCCACTTCGAAGACATACGGTGTAGAGATGTGTGATTTCACTTACTTGCTTTCTTATGTAGTAACTTGTGAGTAGCCCAACTTCCTTTAAAACATTCCTAAAAGAGCAAACATGAAAATTAGTGTCAGGCCTTCCTTAATTAGAAACATCTTTTTAAAAAAAATATATTTTATTGATTTTTTACAGAGAAGAAGGGAGAGGGATAGAGAGTTAGAAACATCGATGAGAGAGATCGATCAGTTGCCTCCTGCACGCCCCCCAGTGGGGATGTGCCCGCAACCAAGATACATGCCCTTGACGGGAATCGAACCCGGGACCCTTCAGTCCGCAGGTCGACGCTCTATCCACTGAGCCAAACCGGTTCGGCAATTAGAAACATCTTAAGGAACATTGTACATAAGAAAGGGTTATTGGAAATTTCATTTACAAAAAAGAAATCTTTGACTTCACTGAATATTGAGAAAAGCTTAAAAAATGATATCTGCTTAAAAATTTATTTCAAAAAGCAACCTAAACTGTAAATTACTTCAAATAAGCAAGAAACATTAGTCTATATTGTAAATAGTAGTCACAGTTACATTTTGAAGTATTTTAAAATAATTTAGGGACATAATCATAAGACAATTAATCATAAGACAAGGAAAATGTTGCATTATTTATAGAAGTTTGATTTTCAGTCATACCCACTTTGTTAACGATCTGCTGACAGCCCTACTAGACTGAACTCCATGAAGGAAGGGATCATGTTGAGCTTACCAACATGTCCCCAGAGCCAAGCAGAGAGCCTAGCACATGGTAGTACTAGCTGATTGGAGAAATAGATGAATGACTAGAAAGACTAAGCTTTTCACTTAGGAAAATAGGTTCACATAACGTATTTCAGACACCAGCAAGAATTACTGAACTGGAAAAACGAGTTCAAGTAATAAATTGAATTAAAATAACGAACTCAAGCAATAAATTAGAAAAATGATTCAATCGTATATATTACTTATGCTTTGGTTTTTAGAGTCTCTCTTTCAAAGAATTTAAAATACAGCAGTCGCCCTTATTAGTTTCACTTTCCGCGCTTTCCGTTACCTGCAGTCAGTTGCAGCTCAAAAATATTAAATGAAAAATTCCAGAAATAAACCATTTTATTTATTTTTAAATATGTTTTTAGTGATTTCAGAAAGAGTGGGAGAGGGAGGGAGAGAGAGATAGAAACATCAAAGATGAGAGAGAATAACCAATTGGTTGCCTCCTGCCGCTCCACACTGGGGATCAAGCCCGCAACCCGGGCATGTGCCCTGACCAGGAATCGAACTGTGACTTCCTGGTTCATAGGTTGATGTTCAACCACTGAGCCACTCCAGCCAGGCCAATTTGTACATTTTAAAGTGTGCTCCATTCTGAGTAGCGTGCTGAAATCTTGCGCAGTCCCACCCCAGACATGAATCATAGCCACACTGAATATATACACTGCCCGCCTGTTAATGACTTAGTAGCTGTCTCAGTTGTCAGACTGACTCACAGTATTGCAGTGCTTGTGTCAAGTAACCCTTATTTTACTTACTGGTAATAATGGCCCCAAAGCACAAGAGTGATGGTGGCAATCTGGATATGCCAAAGAGAATCCATAAACTTTATCATGGGTCTATATGTATAGGAAAAAACGTAGTATAGGGTTCAGTACTACCCGCAGTTTTAGGCATTTACTGGAGATCATATGGGGGAGGGGGGCGCGACTACTGTAAATCATTACAAATATTAAGAAAATCCACAACTTCCTACAAATGTTTTAATCTTTGCAAACATAAAAGAGTAAGGCATGGATAAGAGAAAAGGTAAGAAAAAATATAAAATAAAACACCCCTAGAACTACGTAGTAATCACACTACATTACACCAGTGATGGATGCTAGGCAACTCTCCCTAGAGGTCTACCCAAGGGCCTGAGGGCCTCCAGGGCCAGGATCTTCACTATTTCCCCTTTGCTCTCCTTGTATCCTCACAGCCTGCAGCAGCTAAGCCAAGAAAACCCAGGTCCTACCTAGTTCTCCTACCACAACATCAATATACTTCAAGTGTATAAAAAGGTATCCACAGCATCCTTAGATTTATTTTTATTTTTTTGAAGCTAAAACTGAGTTCAGTCTTTCGGAGAGAATGGAGACCTGGTGGGCAGAATAGTGCACCAAAGATGTCCATATGCTAATCCTCAAAACCTGTGACTGTGTTAGGTTACAACTATGGTAAAGGGGAATTGAAGCTGCTAATCAGCAGACCTTGGGATGGGGAGGTTATCTTTTTATCTAAATGGGCCCAATGTAATCACAAGTGTCCTTAAAAAGGCAGAAGAGCCCTAACCGGTTTGGCTCAGTGATAGAGCATCGGCCTGCGGACTGAAAGGTCCCAGGTTCGATTCCGGCCAGGGGCATGTACCTTGGTTGCGGGCACATCCCCGGGGGAGGTGTGCAGGAAGCAGCTGGTCGATGTTTCTCTCTCATCGATGTTTCTAACTCTCTATCCCTCTCCCTTCCTTTCTGTGAAAAATCAATAAAATATATATATTTTTTAAAAAGGCAGAAGAGGGAGGGAGAAGGAGTCAGGAAGATGTAACGATAGAAGCAGGGCAGGGAGAGATAGCAACGAAAATAATTTTATGGTTGGGTCACAACATGAGGAACTGTATTTAAAGGGCCAGAAGGTTGAGAACCACTGCTCTAGAAAGGAATGCCAACCTGCCGACACCTGATTTTAGCCCTAAGACCTCTGTCACACGTCTGACCTACAAAACTGTAAGATAAGTCTATTGCTTAAAGCCATAAAATTTGTGATAATTTGTTATAACAGTTACAGGAGGGAAAATGAGTTATTCCTATTTGTTGTCAAACTGCAAAAACTAATCACAACTGGCAAAAAGATGAAGAAATTAGTAGGAAAACATATATTTATGTTTTGAAAAGTCCCAAGAACTAAGTGATTTCTTCAGTATTACCACACCTACTACAGGACAAGAAAGGAAAAGTCAATTTTGACCTATAATATGAAGACAATCATAATAATAACTATAAGGTTACTGTTTACTGAATAAGTGCAGTATAGGCCTATATCTCATTTCATCCTCACAAGAACCCTGCAAGGCAGATGACATTATCCCCGCTCTACAACCGACAGCACCAAAGCACCAATATGCAATAATTTGTCTATCACATAACAGAACCATACCTTGCAGAAATAAGACTCAAACCCAGCATTACCTCACTAAAGGTGATAGTTTCTCACTGCTTTACGAAGTGTGGGTGGGGGTTATGGGTGTGTGTGTATTCAATTCAAAGCATAATTTAGCACTAAACTTAGAACCAGAAAACATGGGTGTGATTAAGCTCTACAACTGTAAGCTCTAAAATTTTATCTCTAAATCTAGAAAATGATATTATTAACCATTCTCATGGATCCTCAGTTGCCTCATCTATAAAGTGGAGTTGATATCTCCAGGAGCAGAAAATGGAGATTAGAGGAGATGATGTAAATAACCTATATGAAAGTAATTAACAAGTGTCTGTCCTACAGCAAGTATCAATGCAAACGACATCCCAGTGCTTATCACTATGCCTGGAACTGAACAGGTTTCCTCAATATAGGTTGGAGAATGAACTGAGATTAATGTGATCATATACACAAGAGCCTTCTAGTTGTAGGTGGAAATGTAAACTCTTTTCATTACCTACTAGGACAGGCTGCAAGCTGCCTACTCGATAGCCATTCTCCCTTTGCCTTAACACCAACAGAATCCTGCTAGTGGAGGTGTAATGTCCCAGTTAAAAACATTCCCAGCCTCCTTAATGATGCGGTGGCCATGTGATCTAGTCTGGCCAACAAAATGTAAGCCTCGCTGTTGGGTAGGACTTCTGGAAAGCTTCTTAGAAAACCAACATGTATTTTCTATTCTTTGCCCTTTCCTGCTTCTAACAGGGAGATGCTGCCTGAGGTGAAGCAGCAGTCCTGAGGCCACAAAGCCACAAGCAGACCCCAAGCGGCCTGGATCTCTAGTGACTTTGGGCAGGGACTGGAGTGATGCAGTAGAACAGTGATGGTGACTCTATGACACACGTGTCAGAGGTGACACGCGAACTCATTTTTTTGGTTGATTTTTCTTTGTTAAATGGCATTTAAATATATAAAATAAATATCAAAAATATAAATCTTTGTTTTACTATGGTTGCAAATATCAAAAAATTTCTATATGTGACATGGCACCAGAGTTAAGTTTGGGTTTTTCAAAATGCTGACACGCCGAGCTCAAAAGGTTCGCCATCACTGCAGTAGAACCTCTGGAGGGAGCATAGCCCTGCTGCCACCTTGATTTACGTTCAATGAAACTAATTTTGGACTTTTGGCCTCCAGGACTGAGAGAGGATAAATTTGTTGTTTTAATCCACTCAGTTTGTGGTGATTTGTTACAGCAGCCGCAGGAAGCTGATACAGTAGCTGACCAGTCATCAGGGCAGAGCAGAGGAATGAATCCAATTACTAACTACACTGAAACAGGGTGAAAGACTAATTACAGCCTTTCTGAAGTTTCTTCAACTTACATGTACTTATTTATGGAGTCAACTCCCAATTATTCATGATAATTTATAAATGGGGCAAGCAAAGGCAGATGAGTTATTTTAAGAAACTTAACCTTAGCCAGCAATTTCAACTTCTTCTCTTCCTCCCTGTCCAAGCTATTCTTCATCACAGATATGACTGGCAAAGGGGCAGGGCAGATTGGAGTTTCATCTGTTTTTCCTTCTTCCTGGCAAAGATGTTTATGGCAGTTAAGACTGTCAGTGAGAAAAAGATCAGGGGTGGGGAAGAAAAGAAGTGAAAGGAAAAGCTCAAAGTAGGCCCTAGAACCCCATTTTAAAGTCATCCAGGCCCAGAGGCAAAGTCCCACCACTGCAGAATGTTGGGTGCACCACTACTTTTCTTCACTTCCAGGTCTTAATGCTAATGTTTCCTTAACACCAGACAAACTGTCTGCATACTAACTATACTTGTGCAATTCCCCATTCATTTTCATTATGCAAGCTTAGAACAGATCAACTGAATGCCTGCCCAATGAGAACTATATATGGCTAAAGTGGGATACACATCTCCTAGGTACCGATATAGCCAATATTGTAGCACTACTATTATTTTCTTCCCTGAAAAATGAAGGACAGATTCTTGGCTGGGCACATAAACCCCCTTATCCAAAGTCCTAAACTACTCCAATTGTTAGATAAGCATTAGCAAAGTTTATACCCTCAGCCTGGCAATGCCTTTTCCTGCCATCCTGAAATTCTATCCTATATAATAAAAGGGTAATATGCAAACTGACCCTAGGAATGACCAGTCACTATGATGCGCACTGACCACCATGGGGCAGATGCTCAACACAGGAGCTGCCCCCTGGTGGTCAGTGCGATCCCACAGGGGGAGCTCTGCTCAGTCACAAGCCGGGCTGACAGCTGTGAGCGCAGCGGCTGTGGCGGGAGCCTCTGCCGCCTCCTCGGCAGTGCTAAGGATGTCCGAAGGGGAGCGAGCCTAAGCTGTCAGTTGGACATCTCCCGAGGGCTCCCGGGCTGCCAGAGGGATGTCTTGACTACCAGCTTAGGCCCGATCCCCCGGGGAACAGGCCTAAACTATCAGTTGGACATCCCCCAAGGGGTCCCGGACTACAAGAGCGTGCAGGCTGGGCTGAGGGACCCCCTCGAGTGCACGAATTTTCGTGCACTGGCCTCTAGTTAGAATATGAAGAAACAAAAGGACATTAAAAAAAAATGAAAACAATCTGTAAGAACAATGTATAAGTGAGTTCTATATTGGGTTAACACAAATGACCTTTTAGATATTCTTCAGCTCCACAAGCCTATAATTCCAGTTTTATAAGTAACTAGAGGCCCAGTGCACAAAATTCGTGCACTCAGGGGGGGGGGGGGGGTCCCTCAGCCCGGACTGTGAGAGGGCACAGGCCAGGCCGAGGGACCCCACCGGTGCCGGGGAGGGATGTGGGAAGTTGGCCAGCCAGGGAGGGACCGCGGGAGGCCTCCAGGAAATGTCTG
>NW_005871356.1:829556-854980 GCF_000147115.1 Myotis lucifugus
CGATCCCCAGTCCAGGGCACATATGAGAATCAACTAATGAATGCATAAGTAAGTGGAACAACAAATTGATGTCTCTCTCTCTCTGTGTCTCTCCCTTTTCCTCTCTCTCTAAAATCAATAAATAACAATTAAAAAAAGAGATGGTATTTTGAAACAGAGGATTAAAACAAGTCTGATATTTGAATAAACAAGTTTCAGAAAGAAAATGGAGAGGAGAGGTCAAAGAAATAACAAAGTTTTCCATAACTGAAAGGAGTTTCCAAATGGAAAAGGCCATTTACGGATGAAAATCAATTTGCCCAAGGCATACAATGTGAAATTTCATACCAGGTGCAAGGGAAAATCCAATAAGCTTACAGAGAAATGGCAGGGAAAAATATTGAAAATGTTATGAATCCCAGTGGCATGAGACTTTCAACAGCACTGGAAGCTAAAAGAAAATGGATCCATAACATAAAAATTCTGAGAAAACCATTTCCAAACTGGAATTGTATACCTAGCCAAACTGAAAATTGAGTGTCAGGGCATAGCAAGAAATTTTCAGATATAGAGAATCTCAAGTTTACCTCCCATACAATCTTTCTCAGGAAGCTACTGGAGGAAATCCTATATAATAAAAGGATAATATGCAAATTGACCCTAACAGCAGAACGACTGGGAATGACTGGTCACTATGACACACACTGACCACTAGGGGGCAGACGCTCAATGCAGGAGCTGCCCCCCAGTGGTCAGTGCGCTCCCACAGGAGGAGCTCTGCTCAGCCACAAGCCAGGCTGATGGCTGCCAGCACAGCGGTGATGGCGGGAGCCTCTCCCGCCTCCTCAGCAGTGCTAAGGATGTCCGACTGCAGCTTAGGTCTGCTTCCTGCTGGCAAGTGGACATCCCCCGAGGGCTCCTGGGCTGCCAGAGGGATGTCTGACTGCCAGCTTAGGCTCGATCCCCCCGGGGAGCGTGCCTAAACCAGCAGGTAGATATCCCCTGATGGGTCCCAGACTGCGAGAGGGCACAGGCCAGGCTGAGGGACCCCCCGAGTGCACAAATTTTTGTGCACTGGGCCTCTAGTATTATATAAAACACTAGAGGCCCAGTGCACAAATTCATGCACCAGTGGGGTCCCTCAGCTTGGCCTGCGGGATTGGGCCAAAACTGGCTCTCCAACATCCCCTTAGGGGTCCCAGGTTGCGAGAGGGCACAGGCCAAGCCGAGGGACCCCACCCGTGAACGATCTGGGCCAGGGAGGGACACGGGAGGTTGGCTAGCTGGGGAGGGACCGTGGGAGAGCTCCAGAGCATGTCCGGCCCATCTCACTCAGTCCTGATCGGGCGGACCAGCAGCAAGCTAACCTACTGGTTGGAGCGTCTGCACCCTGGTGGTCAGTGCACATTATAGCTAGTGGTTGAGCAGCCTTAGCATATCATTAGCATATTATGCTTTGATTGGTTGAACAGACGACCAGACACTTAGCATATTATGCTTTTATTATATAGGATGAGAATAAACCAAGAAAGAGGAAGATGTGATACCGATAAGACAACAGAGAAGTCAAGGGTATCTCGAGGATGATGCTTGAAGAGAGATGTAAGGATGACTACTATGAAGCAAGCCCAGGGAGCAAGAAGTTCTGACTACAGGAGGTCAGAGGGTTCCAAGAGAGACATTTCCAAGATAAAATTGATTAAATGTCAAATGCATTTAAAAGTACTAAAAGGAATTCTAAACAATTGTGGAAGAGTTGGGGGATGAATTAGTAAGTGACCAAAGAAACTATTAAAAGAAGGGGCCCAGCCCTCATGGCTCAGTGGTTATGGGTCGACCTATGAACCAGGAGATCATGGTTCGTTTTCCAGTCAGGGCACATGCCTGGGTTGTGGGCTAGATCCCCAGTGTGGGGTGTGCAGCAGGCAGCCCATCAATGAATGATTCTCTCTCATCACTAATGGTTCTCTCTCTTTCTCCCTCTCCCTTCCTCTCTGAAATCAAGAAAAATATTTTTTAAAAGGGAGGATGGAATTTATAAGTTAGAAGCATTTAACCAGGTATGTGAAATAATTTTACCAATCAACTAAAATAAAAAAAAAAACATTTTAATGAATGTTTTTGTAACATTTGTGCCTCTATGATGTTGATAGTAAACATAAACCCAATTAAGAAACATTTAGATTACCTTATTGTGAATTAAGATTCAATATAACATAAAATATTTTAAAATATATATACCCACTGCTAAAGAAACCCCTTTAAAGAAGTTTATAATATGAATGAATTAGTATCTTTAAAAAATCAATAAGTAATTTTAAAAGGAAAACACAGAATTTTAAACTAGAAGAAATTTACAGTTTTATAGATGAAATTTGTGAAGTAGCCAATTTTCCACTCAACAGCAACTCTATTCTGCTGTTAGAGATCTTATATGATAATCAACAATTTTTAAATGCTATTATATTAATATAACCCATAGATAATGTTCTTTAAAGTGAATTTTATGTTCTACAGACAGTGTAATAATTTTAAACGAATGCTTGCTCATGGCCATATATAATACTGTATATGTCCAGATATCTAAATGCAATTTGAGACTGAAAAGTGAACGTCTTTAATGTTTAATGATACCATGTAGGTTAAGTATCCATTTTACTGTATCATTTCCTGCAGTGTGATACTTAACTTTAGATCACTGTATCCTTTGAGAATCGTGGGAAAGCAATCATTCCCTTTCAAAGAAAAATAAAATATCCATGTATGAATAAGCATGTGCATGCAATTCTATTTATTCATTTATTCATACAAACATGGAGCATACATTATGTCCAAAGCACTGTGCTAGGTGCTGAGCATTCAGCAGTGAACAATATAGGTTCATTCTGACAAATATCACATGGCTAATTACACAATTACTACATATTTTAAGTCAGAAGAGCTAAAAAGAAAAAGATACACAGTGCTATGAGAAGAGGTTGAAGACCAGAGCTGAAAATACAGGCAGGGGTCAGATGACTTAACGTTAAGGATTCTGGTCTATTCTAATGACAACAAAAAGCCATTAAAGGGTTTTACACCAAAGAACAACTTGATAAAGACTTGAGCTCATGACATTCCTGCTCCCCAATTACAAACCCAAAACTAAAACTCCTTTTTCTAAATAATACACAGAATGGTCTTGAAGAACTCTATAAAACTGGTTTTTAATACAAGCAGTCCTTGCTTTGCATAGTAGTGTAGAACGGTAAAAATGACCAAGCAAGCTGTAACCATAAAAAGCAATCTTCACAATCAATAGAAAAAATAACAAATATAAAATAACTAGAGGCCCAGTGCAAGAAATTCGTGCACGGGTGGGGTCCCTAGGCCTGGCCAGCGATCAGGGCCGACTGGGGCCAGGCTGATCAGGGCCAGGCCAATTGGGGCCTGAAGACCCTGGCAGGGTCGGACGCCGGACGCCGACACCGCTTTTGGTGCCCCACCACCATGTGGTTCTCCGCCTCCCCCTTCTCTCTCCGCGACACAGTCACTTGGGCCTGCCAGCCGGGGGGTGGGACTGACCACCAACCCCCCCCACACCCACCCCTGGTTCCCCGTCCCAGGCCAGGGCCTGGCCCCGATAAGGTGATCGGGGCCTAACGCCTGGGGGGAGGGACCGTGGGAGGTTGGCCAGCCAGGGGAGGTTGGCTGTGGGAGCACACTGAACACCAGGGGGAAGCTCTTGCATTGAGCGTCTGCCCCCTGGTGGTCAGTGCATGTCATAGGGACCGGTTGTTCTGGTCATTCGGTCATAATGGTCACTTAGTCCTTTATATATATAGATATTGAATGTCAACTATAATTAAAAAATAAAATTTTTTAAATTGTAATTGATACGTAACTTTAAAATTTTTTGTCAAAACCTTAAAAGCTTGAGGGTCCATTCATTTGTGTAAAGTGGTAGCTCTTTCAAAGTTTGGTCCTGGGACCAGCATCATCATTTCCTGGAAATTTGTGAGAAATGCAAATTATTATGCCTGACTCCAAATCTGCTGATTCAAAAACTCCTTGGAGGGGCCCAGAAATCTGTTTCCACAAGCCTACCCAGGGATTCTGGTGAGCGTGCAATTAAGAACCACTGGTTTAATGTATATTTTTCAAAAGAAAAACTTTGACATTTTTAATCTTTAAAATTTTTTTAGTTAATATTGTAAAGTCCTTTAAAATAATCCTTCAGGTCAGATAAGTAGTTCTCTTTTGTCCTTTCAAGATTATTAATGAAGGCAGTGAGATTTCCTACTACCTTTTTTTTTTAAAAAGTCATTTATTTATTTTAAAATATATTTGTATTGATTTCAGAGAGGAAGGGAGAGGGAGACAGAGATAGAAATATCAACAATGAGAGAGAACCATTGAATGGCTGCCTCCTGCAGGCCCCCCCTTGGGATTGAGCCCTCAAGCTAGGCTTATGCCCTGCTTGGGAATCGAACCATGACCTCCTGGTTCAGAGGTTGATGCTCAACCACTGAGCCACGTTGGCCGGGTGATTTCCTAGTATCTTGATAATTCTGCTTATTGATAACTCAGAAAAATATTTATGTTTATCATTATTATTAGAACCATCACATTTTACTGTTTTGCTGACATTTCACTGCTGTAAATGGCCTGGTGCATAGCTATAACATCTGCACATTTCTAAGGAAAACAAGAAAAGAATGCCTGTAGCACCTTTAGAATCATGGATTAATAATGAAGCAGCAATTAGTCAGGAATAGAGTGTGAAGCTCAACTCAGTTTCACTTCCCAGGTCTGAACAGAAGAATTTCCCTCAGTATATAAGATAGTACATGTAACATTCATTGCCATGCCAAGCACACCAAAGGAGCTTAATGTTAGCTTTCATTATATTGGTGCTTTTTAGTACTATTCTAGAGAAGGTTCCTACAAGCCCTCCTGTTTATGTAGCATTACAAAGCTTGACTAGTCAACAAAAACAAAACATAAAGAAATGAAGAATATGAAGAAAAACTCCATTCAACAGCCTAATTTCTCATATGACTTTGTATATATACTAGGGGCCCAGTGTACAACTTCGTGCACATTGAAAGGAACTGTGGGCCACGAGGCTGCGGTGGGCAAAGGGGTGGGTTTCAGCCCATCCTCCGTGCCCCTGCCTGGCACCTCCTGCCACGGCCCCGGTCCCCTGTCTGCTGGCAGCCCTGCTTCCGCCGCTGCTCCCACTCACTGACGGCGCCGGCCCCACTCGCACCCGCTGATGGCGCAGAGCGATTGGGACGGGTGCCAGCAGCAGGTGAGAGCGGGGCTGGCGCCATCAGCGGGTGCAAACGGTTGCTGCTGCACTGAGGAGCAGGGGGAGGTGGAGAAGCCCTCAGAGGCAATCGGGCCGGCAGCCGCCACTCACACCGCTGACAGCACGATCGGGGCTGGGCACTGGCAGCGGGTGCGACAGGCAGCTCCAGCGCTGGCTGCGGATGCGAGCGGGGCCAGCAGTGGGTGCGAGCGGCAGCTCCAGCGCCGGCAGAGGGTGCGAGCCGGCAGAGGGTGCGAGCGGGGCCGTCGCTGACAGCAGGTGCAAGAGGTGGCTACCAGCCCCCATTGCCCCTAGGAAGCAGGTGGAGGTGGAGAAGCCCTGACGGGCAATCGGGCCAGGGCCAGCACCGGCAGCAGGTGAGAGCGCCGGGTGGGACCGTGGTGCAGGGGAGCAAAGAATTTTCAGTAACCACCAGAGGCTCGACCTGATGACAGGGCAATGGGGGATAAGGACACATATGTAATACCCTAATCAATAAAGAAAAAAAATGATCTGACTTTATATAGTTGGCAACTTTATACAACCCATTTATAAAACTTTTCTAAAGAGGTTATGTGAACAAAATACTTCTGCATCATACAGCATCTTTTGTACCCTCACAAAAGCTGACACATATTTCCTTAAACAAAATAACATCTCTTTCCCAATTGATTCATTTAGAAACACAGAAGTTTATATATCAATTTAAATCAAGAAAGAGAGGGGGAAGAAACCATCAAAGAAAAGAGGTAAAAGAAGCATTTAAAATGTTATAAACAATGTGTATCTTCGCCTTTCTAATATAGTAGAACCTCGTTTCTCGAACTAATTCGAGAAACCGAATCATTTTTCCCATTAGAAATAATGTAAGTTGAATTAATCCATTCCAGACCCCCAAATGATTCCCTGCTTTAACCTTTCTTACACACAGTACATGTCTATTGTACGGTTTAATCCATAAATAAACACTTTAAAAACAAAAAAGGACATGAAATGTAAATGAAAATTTAGCAAAAAGGAAATGTACAGTAAAAAATAAAAATTTAACAATAATTATAAGCAGTAACAAAAGCAAAAACATGAAAATATTCACAGCACAATATCCTGAGATTTTAACAGTGGTAAACTGACTCAAATTTGCGCATTCTCTCCTTGGTTTGTTATCTGAGAGATGCGTGACTGATCATACAGGTAGCATCAGCATGAAAGAGTTGTCAGGTTGAGAAGCAAATTGTTCAAGATGGGAGACATTTGAGAAACGAGATTCCACTGTACTGCAAAAAATGTACTGCCCACTATTAATTCATAATTCAGAAAGATAATTCATAATTCAGAAAGAGTTTAATAGTAGAAACAACTCAAAACCCACATGGTTTTCTAAAACAATTTCAAAACTAAATGTAGGGCAGTGGCTAAAATCATGGACTTTGAAGTCAGACAGACTTGTACCCTAGCTTGGTCACTTATCAGCTGTAAGACACTGGGAAAAAAAGTCTTGCCGTCTCTAAGTTCTGCCTTCCTAAACTGTAATGTAGAAAAAATTACTGTGTAAAATGTGTGGCCGGTAATAAGTGCTCAATTCTAGAAATTGTCATCAATTTTACTATTTTAAAAAGCATTTTAAATGCTAAATATTTATCTTTAACCTGTTTGTCAATCCTGGCCCAAACTTTTAGCTTATGAAAACTGATGACAATTAGGCAGCGAGTGATTACTGCAGGCATTGTCTCTCACTAGTACATTGCCCACAGAAGCTGTGCATTGGGAAAGGGGATGCAAGAGCCCAGTAGAACCTGAAGTTCAAAAGAGCTCCCAGCCAACACACAGACCATCAGCACAACCTGTGACCAATCTTTGATGGAATACTGAGTTATTCAGACACAAAGGCAACCCCTAGAAAGTTAGGCTTTTTCTAAAATAAAATTTTTTAAATTAAATAAAAATAAAATGAGCATAGACTTTAGTAGCCACACTGCAAAGGAGACAAAAATCACAGATTCACAGATTTAGACTATAAAAACTATATATATAAACAGGGAATATGCTAATTAGCCCAGATATGCTAAATAGTCACGACCAGTCAGGCGTGGCCCAGGAGTGGCCCCCCTCTAGAGTGGCCACCAGCGCAGGCAAGCCCGCGGCGCTGCCCAGCCAGGGGTCGCGAGCAAGCACGCCACACCACCTGTCCTGGGAGTGACCCCCAGCAGGAGTGGCCACCAGCGAGGGGGGGCACACGCGGGCCCGCAGCAACGCCCAGCCTGGAGGCCAGCTAGCTGGGGGTCGCAAGCAGGCCCACGGTGTCCCCGCCCTGTGCTGAGGTGGAGCAGCCCCCAGAGGAAGTGGCCACCAGCTGCCTGCCTGCGTGGCGCGGCCTGTGTGCGTCCCCGTCCAGTGCCGAGGTGAAGTTGCCTGCGTCCCTGGCCAGGGACAGGACACTGCCTGCCTGTGTCCCTGACCTCAGACGTGGCGCTGCCTGTGTGCATCCCCGCCCTGTGCTAGGTGAACCTGTCTGCCTGCGTCCCTGGCCAGGGGCGTGACACTGCCTGCGTGTGTCCCCCTGGGTCTTGCCCAGTGGGGGTGGGGCTTGCCGAGTCTGGGGTTCAAGTGATTTTGAGGTGTGCACAGGTGTGCAGGGTCTTAACTCTGGCTCCCACAGTGCACCCAACACTCCGACAGGAGGGAGGAGGGAGGAGGGAGCTTGATACCCGCACCCAGGACCCACACAACAGGGCGGCAGGAACCCTATCCCTCGCGGAATCAGCCATTGGTTAGCTTGCCTTCAGTGGCCTGACAGCCAGGAATCCCATTCACTTGCACCCAGGACCCAGACAGGTTGTTACTATTTATTAATAAATTTATATATTACTTTCATATACATTTTTCTAACTTTCTTTCATCTCTGACACATCTATTATAGAGAAAGGGCAAATAGTGGTATTAAAATATTTCTTCTAATTAATTCCCTTTCAGTGTGCATGAATTCGTGCACCAGGCCACTAGTCAACTATAAAATCTCAACAGAATGCAGGAAGCAGCTATTTGAGGACTCTAAAAAGTGAATAGATGCAGGCAGGTTAAGAAAGGCCACAAATTTGAGGTACCACTCCACTGCCAATCACCAGAGTCACCAGGAAAGTGACCACCAGGGCAAAAACACAACAGCGCTCCAGGAGAAGCCCTCTGATTCTGGCTCATGGAACAGGAAAGGGAATTCCCAGTGCTCAGAGTACGAATACCCACCTTCTTTCCTCTTTTCTGTCCTCTCACAACCTAGACCCCAAGTGATCCATGAGCTTGTTTTATAGAAGCCAAAATTCTTGGGAAAAGGCATTTTCCTCTCTTAACGGTAAAGCTGTGGTCCAGAGAAGGTGGGGCCAAACCCTAATGCTTTTTCCTCTGCGTCCTCCTGCCATCTAGCCCCAGACACAGGCACTGTCAAAGAAGTGTGCAGCAGAGCAGGTAACTAAACCCCCGCTTTCCAGCTAGAGGACCAAAAAAGAGGATTCCCAATGAAGCTCCAGAAAGTAGCCCCATAAAGTTGTTCATAACACAAAATGCAGGTGCTTGTGAAAACAGAACTAATAGCTGTAGACCGTCAGCCAGGTCTCAAACCAAGCACTGGGAAAGCTCTAAAGAGCACTGCAAAGGCTTTGAAAATGGAACTGACATTGGAACCCACAGCCCAAAGAAGGCAGGTGAGAACTTGCAGCCTGAATCTAACCAGATTAGTAGCTGCTAAAATAAAAATATCAACATTCTGCACAGGATTTAAACAAGACTCAAGATCTCTTAATATTCAAAATCTCCAGGGTACAGTCTAAAATTATGCGGCATATAAAAAAGAAATAAAATTTTAACTCATAAGGGAAGTGAGTCAACAGACACCAATGCTGGCATTCATAATGTTGGCATTAACTGACAAAGAGCTGATTAAAGCAGCTATTATTAAAATGCTCCAATAAGCAATCAGGAATATCCTTGAAACCCATGGAAAAAGAGAAAAATCTTTGCCAAGAAAAGAAAATATTAAAAAAAAATTTTTTTTAATTTTTCAAATGAAAACATTTTAATTGAAAAATAGCTAAAATGAAAAACTAAGTGTATAGACTCAATAACAAAATGGAGATGACAGAGAAAAGATTCAGTGAACTAAAAGATCAAAAAAAAAATTATCCCATTCAAACCAGAAAAGTTTATTTTAAAAATGAACAGCACCTCAGGAACCTATGTGATGATAAAAAAGAAAATTGCTGCCCTGGCTGGGTGGCTGTTGGTTGGAGTGTCATCCCTTACACCAAAACGTTGCCAGTGGGATTCCTGATCCGGGCGGGCGCGTGCATGGGAGGCAGCCAATTGATGTTTCTCTCTTTCTCTCTCTCCCCCTTCCTCTCTTTAGAATAAAAACATATCCTCAGGTGAGGATTTAAAAATAAAGAAAATTGCTAAGGGTAAAGAGAAAAACTGCATAATGATTTTTAAAAGGTCATTAACTAAGATGATATAGCAGTCTAAACTGTATATATTTAACAACATACAGGAAGCAAAAAGTGACAGAAGTGAAAGGAGAAAGAGAGAAATCCAAAATATAGCTGGAAACAAAAATCAACATCCATTCGTGATAAAAACTCAGATGACCAGAAGAGCATTTCCTCAACCTGATAAAGACCACCTACAAAAAGTCTCCAGGTTATATCACATATCACATTTAATGAAAAACACAATGCTTTGTCCCTAAGGAACCAGACAAGGATTTCCACTCTTAATATTCCTGTTTCAACAGCACAGCATAAGTCTTACAATGCAAAAAAGCAAGAAAAACAAATTAAAAAGACATAGACTGGAAAGGAATAAAACGGTCCCCGTTCAAAGATGACGTCTTATCTATATAAAAACACCAAGGGAAAAACCAGTCCAGATATAAAATACCAGTTTAGCAAGGTCACAAACACATAATCCTATCTAATAATAGACAAAGATTGAAATTAACCGTACCTCCGCTATGCTTCCCATTGGCTAATCAGCAAGATATGCAAATTAACCGCCAATCAAGATGGCGGACGGCAGCCATGCAGCTGAAGCGAGCAGGAGGCTTGCTTGCTCCAGTGATGGAAGAAGCCAAGGTTCCCCGCCTGCCACGGCCCAGCTCTGAGCTCCGGAAGCAACATAGTTTCAATTATAGAAGCTAAACAAACCCCAGATACCTGCTTTCAGCAGGACGTGGCCTCGGAGCTGGAGTGGCAACAAAGTTTCCATTATAGAAGGTAAATAAATCCCAGAATAAAGAAAATAAAGAAAAAAAGGAGAGGCTGGGAGCTTCAGTCGCCAGCGGGCTTGGCCAGCCTGAAACCCCTCAGCCCCTCATCCAGATTGGCCAGGCACCCCAGTGGGGACACCCAACCCTGAAGGGGGTGCAGGCAGCCTGAAAAGAGCCAGCAGCCCCTCATCCAGACTGGCCAGGCACCCAAGTGGGGACCCCCACCCTAAAGGGGGTGCAGGCAGCCTGAAAACAGCCAGCAGCCCCTCATCCAGGCTGGCCAGGCACCCCAGTGGAGACCCCCACCCTAAAGGGGGTGTGGCTAGCCTGAAAACAGCCATCAGCCCCTCATTCAGGCTGGCCAGGCACCCAAGCAGGACCCCCACCCTGAAGAAGGTATGACCAGCTGCAAACAGCCATCATCCCCTCACCCAGGCTGGCCAGGCACCCAAGCGGGACCCCCACCCTGATCCGGGACACCCTTCAGGGCAAACCAGCACGCCCCCACCCGTGCACCAGACCTCTATCCTATATAGTAAAAGGGTAATATGCAAACTGACCCTAACAGCAGAAAGACTGGGAATGACTGGTCACTATGACACACACTGACCACCAGGGGGCAGACGCTCAATGCAGGAGCTGCCCTCTGGTGGTCAGTAAGCTCCTACATGGGGGAGCTCTGCTCAGTCACAAGTCAGGCTGACAACTGCCAGCACAGCGGTGGTGGTGGGAGCCTCTCCTGCCTCCTCAGCAGCACTAAGGATGTCCGACTGCAGTTTAGGCCTGCTCCCCGCTGGCAAGTGGACATCCCCCGAGGGCTGCCGGGCTGCCAGAGGGATGTCTAATTGCCAGCTTAGGCCCAATCCCCTGGGGAGCAGGCCTAAGCCAGCAGGTGGTCATCCCCTGAGGGGTCCCAGAATGTGAGAGGGCACAGGCTGGGCTGAGGGACCTTCTCCCCTCTTGTGCACCAGGCCTCTAGTCAACAAATAAAAGCCTACTTTATTTTTATATACTAGCAATGTATAACTGAAAAACTACAAAAAACAATGCTATTTATAATCATCCCTCCCAAAATTAAATAAATAGCATGAATATAACAAAACATGTACAGAGATTGTATGCTGAAACCTAAGAAACAATGATTTTTTTTCAAATCAACTAATATCTAAATTAATAGAGATATCCTGTCTTCATGCAATAGAAGAGTAAACAGAAAAAAAATATCAATTCTCCCTCAAATTCATTTAAAAGTCCAAATTCATTTATAAGTTTTAAGTAATTTCAATCAAAATCATAACAGATTTTAGTTATAGAAAAGAGTCTAAAATTTATATAAAAAGGCAAACAAACTAGAATAGCTAAAACGATTTTGAAAAAAAAGAATGAAATTGGAGGAATCATACTTTTTCTTACATTAAGAAAAATTTTTTTTCCAATTCTACTCTTAAAATAACGTTACTAGGGACTACCGTTGAATCTCATCAAATACATCTTAATAATCTAAAAAAACAATTATATTTTTTGTATTTGATGTATTATATTAATAGCTTTTCCAATTATTTAATGATTTCTACCTCCCTGAAATAAAGTAGCTGACTATGGTTGATTATTCTTTCATATACTATATAGTGCAACTTGGTCATATTTGTTTTATAAAGTTATGGTCATTTTATGTCTCTCAATAGGTATTGCTGGATATTTTAAATCAGTTTTCTTGCTGATCTTTCTTTCCTTTCCTTTCTACCTGCCATTTCGCTATTACTACCACCCTTATTATTAATTATTATTACCAATCCTTATTATCTAAACTTCCCAATACATAATAGGGAAAAAGCCATTACTTCTGCTTCAGAGTCTTGTTTCAAATCTAAAAATAGCCCTGTCATCTTCTTAATGAGTATAAAGGACCAGGTGCTGAATATCTATAGAGAAAGGTTGCCATCAAGCTGGGTCAGCAGGACTGTCACCTTCCATCATAGATAACAGCCTGTCATGCCTCCCATTTGGTAGTGGGAACTACCATTTGTTGAGAGCCTTTTTGTGTCAAACACCTTACCTGTGTATTATCTCATTCAGACTTCACACTAATCCTAGGAACTGGATATGACTATTCCCATTTTACAGACAGGGAAACTAAAGCTGTAAAAGGTTAAATAATTTGATAGCTCAAACAGCTATCAGGTGGCAGAGCTGAAATTTGAATATATAGCTCTCTGGCTCCAAAGTCACTCTCTTTCCACACAGCTACAGGCTCCTGGGCAGTGCTCTGAAGAAGCGGAGGCTCAGTAAAGGGGATAAGATCCAGCTCTGCACTGCCCCCACCCCCAATACCCTGGTCTGTGCATCTCTTATGTTTGGCTGCCTCTGAGTTTATCCCTTATAATAATCCAATAAAAATGAATAAAAACACAGACAATCTAGCAGCAGATAGGAGAGGAAGAGGCAGATGACATCAAGGTAAAAGGAGACAGATTTAAGAGAAAATGCTACATAATCAATTTTAACTTAGATTTTTAAAAATATAAATATGAAAAATATATACACATTTGTCAGTATATAATAAGAAATGAAAACGGGATAAAGTAAAAAAAAAACAAAAACCCAGAAGATTGGCATCAAGCAGAATCATATTTACCTCTTAAACATTCAACAAAAGATTAAATGTTTTCATTCAAGAGCTTATGTTATTGTATGTTAATTCTCTTACCAGCAGTAATTATTTCTTTATTAGACACTATAGTAACCCATGTTTATCAAGCACAGGAAAATAGAATGTCCCTACTAAATTCTGCTGAATAATATGCTGATTAAGGGATGTACCATGTACCTTGAAAACTCCTGGGACTACATAGCGATTGCTCCTGAGGAAGTAGATAAATTAAGGGGAGTAGGGAGCCAGGCACCCCTCACTTTAAATTCTTGGCAACTAACAAAAGGCATGCAGGAGGCAGCCAGTCAGTGTTTCACTCTCACCTTCGATGTCTCTCTCTTTCTCTCTCTCTCCGCCCTCTCCTTCTCCCTCTCCCTTCCTCTCTCTAGAAATCAATTAAAAAATATTTTTAAATACAATAAATTACAATTAGTATTACCTCTGAAATGTACAGTGCATATATATTAAGGCTTATTTCCTACAGCCAGTATTTTAAATCGAACACCATCTGTTTTCTTATTCTGAGTTAAAGCAACTTGTCTCTGGAAACAGACATTATACAAATTAATACAGCAGTAAGGCAACATGTTTATACTTTCCTGCTCACAGCATGACTAGACAGTTACTCTCTGCCCCACAATTGAGTATCTATCTCCACAGTGGCCAAAACACACAGCCCACTTCTTTCAACCTCTTCCCTGGGAACATGAGCCTTCTGGTGAACTTGGTTTGACAGACTGGCATCCAGAGAAACCATCAGACTACTCCTTTCTTCCCCACCAATCTCATTAGCCTCCCAACATAGCTGTCTTCAGTGACCCACCCCTTACAGGGGTATGTCTAGACACTCCCCATTTTTTTATTGTTCCTAGTTTCTCCACTCACAAGGTAATGTCATTTACAATATGACAACATCCAGAACCCAATCATCAAATGTCCCTCAATTTTAAATGAACACTTTCCTAATTGAAATGCTTGCCATCTGGAGTGTATCAGAGTAGGTTCCAAACATTTTTCTTCTCAGTCTCTTGACCATAGAACTCTTTTTTAAAAGAAATCTAAATAATCTTCAGTATTTAAAACAGAACAAAAGAACTGCTCTGACTGAGACTGGAGCAGGGAGCTGGTGCATTTCTCACTTGTACATATTTCCATATGTGTAATTCAAACCAATCACACTTAAGTAATCAGATGTCCTCTCCTCCATTCAAACTTTACCTCCCCTCAAGAACACAGAAGATGACAACTGATTTTAAATGCCATATGCTCTGTAAAACTGCCCCCCTTTAAGCTATCACTGCCTCTACAGTTTAAGTTAATGGTCTGTTCCATTGTAATCTCTACTATTGATCTGATTTTCTCAGGTAAACGCTGAACAAACTAAAAACCGTGTAAGTTTTTTAAAGGCATTCTATTTCAAAACCCTTCTCCATCCTCACTTCATGGTGGGCAGAGTGAAAAACCAGGATAATCTGTAAAGGACAACATTTAGGACACACCTTAAGCCAGGGGTCCTCAAACTTTTTAAACAGGGGACCAGTTCACTGTCCCTCAGACCGTTGGAGGGCTGGACTATAGTTTAAAAAAAAACTATGAACAAATTCCTATGCACACTGCACATATCTTATTTTCAAGTAAAAAAACAAAACGGGAACAAATACAATATTTGTATTTGCATGTGGCCCGCGGGCCGTAGCTTAAGAGGACCCCTGCCTTAGGCATTCATGGAAAATTATTTTCCTTTCGTATCTATTCTGAAAGTCCTAAGCTATGGACCAATTACCAAATTTAAAAATAATCATCCTTGATTCTACTTCAGCAAACACACTCCTGAAAAAGAAGATGCTTTACATTTTTCAAACTACTTGGTATTCAACTCTGCCCCACATCAGATTTTCTCCCAACTGTATTTTCAATGTAGTCATCATCAACTAACATTTTGAAATTCCGCACATTCATTGAAGAGTAGCTACTCAAATAGTCTCGTGTTTTCCTTAGAGGATTTCATGGTGCTTATATTTGATTCATGAAACCTATATCAAATTCCAGCTTTTTAATAAGAAGACTAATAGGATTATTCTCATTAAATCAACTGAAGAACTGTCTCACAAAACAGTTTAGTTAGCTAATGGCTTGTACTTCAAGATATATGAGGATTCAAGTAAGTGAAGAAACCAAAATTCTCACTTGTATAAGAATACCCACCTTTCTCTTACTTGATGAGGCCATGAAGCAACTGGTTCATGGTCTTCAAAATGACTGATGGCATCAAGAACATTTCCAAATCTCCTAATAGCTCTTGGAGGCTCAAAAGTGTTCCTTCCCTAAACCACAATCTCACTCTTTTTCTTCTATTCACTATCAGACTAGGACCACTTAAAACCCTGCATAACTATCTTTTCCCAGAAGAATACACCTCTGACTCCTTAATTGGGCGATCTTTCCCTCCTTATCTCTGAAAAAAAAATGCACCAATAAACTAACTAAATTAGATTTAGAGTTTCCCAGACGAATGCCACACTTTCTTTTCCTTTGCATAACCTATTCTATCTGCTCCTGACACTCACCTTTATATCTGTATCCTCAGAAGCTTTACCTACCCTTTCAGGTCTATTTCAAATGCTACCTTCTCCATAAAGTGTCCACACCACACACACTCCCACCCTAAGCCTAACAGATCAAATGTATTTATTCAGTACTCCTTGAGAGCTTTGTCATACTGCCTTATTTTCCACCTACTTAACAACTACAAAGTACTGTCTACTAATTACCTTTTATAAATAGTAGTTAAAACTTTTATTTTCACCCAAGAGAACACACTTTTTCTTTACTACAGCAGGTGTCTACCAATTTTAGGAGCTGATACAGGGTTCTCAGTCCTGGTGACATATTAGAATCACCTGGAAAGCTTTTCTTTACAAATACACATGCTGTTCCCTGTCTCAAATTAGGTCAGAAACTCAAAGGATAATCTATGTAGGTGATTCTTATTTATTTGCAGGATTATGAATCACTGGAGAGTGAAAAAATACCACCAGAGTTAAGAGATTTGTTTTTTCATTTCAATGTCAGAGCAAATCATCTCCTATTTCACTCTTCTTATCTAATTAACCCCAACATCTCCCACTCTATTTTAGGCCCTACTGACTTGCCAAACTACCAAAGCAGCTTCCCAACTGGTTTCCCTACCTCAGCCCTCTCTTGTCTCTCCCTAATCTTTTCCTATTCTGAACCATCCTACAAGTATTTGCTAGAATTAACATTAAATGGTTTCAGAATGTGACCACTTACCCACTCATCCACTTAAGAACCTGTATTACCTTCATCTTTTCCACCATCTCAAAATTAAAATCAATTCATGTTGATGAGGGTATGAGCAAATGGGTGCAACACACAATGTTAATGAAATTGCTGAATGGTCAGCTGGTACTGAGAAAGCTACAGGTATCAAAATATAGCATGCATAAATATAGCATGCATACAAATACTTAAACATAAAGACGGATATAGGGTGGGGCAAAAGCAGGTTTACAGTTGTTCATATGGAAAGTAATACAACAATTAATAAAAGAATAATACAAGAATAAGCTCGTATTTTGCATACGAACAACTGTAAACCTACTTTTGCCTCACCCTGTATACCCACACACAAAAACATACTTTGACCCAGTAACTCCACTTTCAGAAATTTAACCAAAGAAAATAATATCTCTCTCCCCCCCCCCCTTTCTCTCTTTCTAAAATCAATTAAAAAATATTAAAAAAGAAAAAAAAAAACAGGGGGAAGATGGCATAGGTAAACACCTGTATTCGCGCCTCCCACAACCACATCAAAATTACATCTAAAATTACAACCATCATCCAAAATCGCTGGAAAGCTGGCTGTAAAGAAGAAAGCACACTGAGACTGGTAGGAGGTGCAGAGACACAGAACAGGCTGTTCCGGCACCCATGTGTACCGATTTTTTAATTGGGAGGGAGATCGTCTCTGCGGAGGCTGCCCAGCCCCACACCAGACACCCAGCCCAGGGTCCCAGAGCTGGGAAAAGAAGTTCCTACAGGCAGTAAAAACTAGGGGCTATAAAAACCAGTGTTGATTGGGGTTCAGTGACACAGAAGCTGCTGGAGACCCAGCTGTTCCTCTTAAGAGGCCGGCACCACAAACTGAACTTACAAGGTCCTGCTTCCTCTGAGCTCCAGCACTAGGACGAGGCTCTGGGAACACAGACACATGTGAGGAGAAACTGGATTGTCTAGCATCTGGGCAGGAACTCGGGGTGGCTTTCTTCCAGATGGAGGTGCTTGCAGGGATCATTGTTCCTATGCTGGGGCCTCCCCAGTGCAGGACTGACTAGCAGCCATTTCTGTTTGCTCCACCATGGTGATTCCCTAAGACCCCCACCTCATCCAATTTACAACCCACCCAAGCTGTGTGCAGTGGCTTTTGCATATAAATGGCCTGTCCTTGCTCTGGCTAAAATCTCTCAAACAAGCAGTAGCTGGGCCAGGGAGCCCCAAATCTATCAATAAAAGGCCTAAGATCCAGCACCAGCACCAGCCTGCCTTGCTTCATAGCTGGGCCTCTTCTCGGTATTTCCAAACCCAATACAAAGAGGAGGAATCTGCAGATCTCTCTGTAGCTCCTGCCTGGTGGCACCAGGCAGTGGCTGATTTTGCACCTCTCTGGAGATCCAAGAGCCAGTGTGCCCAGAAGTGTCGGGCCATACCAGATTACAACTCTTCACATCCATAAGCGACACACTAAAGGAGAAGACTCAGTGAGCACCAGAGCCCCACTGAAGCAAGTCCTGCTCATAGGGGTGTCTCCTGCACAGCAGTTCTCCTACTGTAGTTGCAGCTGGTCCCCACAGCCAACTGGCCTGGAGGTCAATCCCCCCCAGTGATACCAATAGCAATCAAGGCTCAACTACAACAAGACTGTACTCACAGCCCACAAAGGGGTGCAACTAGAGCTCCCAGCTCAGGTGATTGGGGAGGCTGAGCCACTGGGCCCTATAGAACACCTACTACACAAGGCCACTCAACCAACTCAAGGAGACATAGCAACTCTACCCAATAAATAGAAACAAACACAGGGAAGCAGCCAAAATGAAACATGTAACAAAGAAATGGAAGAAAGCAAACTACTGAATATAGAGTTCAAAACCACGGTTATAAGGTTACTCAAGAATCTTCCAGAAACCTCCAAAAAATTGGAAAAGGGCCAGTCAGAAATTAAGCATACACTGATTGAAACAAAGTATATACAGGGATTCTACAGTAGAGTGGAGGATTCTGAGAATCAAATCAACTATTTGAAATATGAGAAAGCAAAAAACACCCAACCAGCAGAGCAAAAAGAAAAAAGAATCCAAAAATATGAAGATAGTGTAAGGAGCCTCTGGGACAATTTCAAGCATAACAACATTCACATTATGGGAGTGCCAGAAGGAGAAAGCAAGATATTGAAAACCTATCTGAAGAAATAATGACAGAAAACTTCCCCTACCTGGTGAAAGAAATAGACTTACAATTCCAGGAAGCAGAAAGAGTCCCTAACAAGAGGAACCCAAAGAGGACCACACCAAGACACATCATAATTAAAATGCCAAGGGCAAAAGACAAAGAGAGAATATTAAAAGCAGCAAGAGAAAAGCAGTTAGTTATCTTCAAGGGAGTGCCCTTAGGACTCTCAGCTGATTTCTCAACAGAAACTATGCAGGTCAGAAGGGAGTGGCAAGAAATATGCAAAGTGATGCAGAGCAAGGACCTACTACAACCAAGATTACTCTACCCAGCAAAGCTATCATTTAGAATTGAAGGTCAGATAAAGAGCTTCACAGATAAGAAAAAGCTAAAGGAGTTCATCACCACCAAACCAGTATTATATGAAATGCTGAAGGGTATTCTTTAAGAAGAGGAAGAAGAAGAAAAAGGTAAAGATAAAAAATATGAACAACAAAATGGCAACAAATACATATCTGTCAACAAATGAATCTAAAAATAAAAATAAACCAATAAGAAATCTAATGAACAGAATAAACTGGTGACTAAAATAGAATCAGAGGCATGGAAATGGAACAGACTGACGATTCTCAGAGGGAAGGGGGTGGGGGCAGGAAGGGATTAAACAAAGATCTTATATGCATATATGCATTACCTATGGACACAGACAAAAGGATGGCGAAGGCCTGGGGCGGGGCAAGAACTGGGTGGAGAGAGCAAAGGGGGTAAAAAAGAGGGACATCTGTAATAAGCTCAACAATAAAGATCTAAAAAAAAAAAGAAAGAAAGACATAAAGGTGGTCAATTCCCTAGGATTATGGACATTATGGTGCCATTTTTGTAAAAATATATATAAGTATATGCACATTAATATACATAAAATATATAAATATTTTTAAAATACATATCAAAGCCCTAGCCAGTTTGGTTACATTGTTAGAGTATGGTCCACAGACTAAAGGGTCACAGGTTCGATTCGGTTTGAGGGCATGTACCTTGGTTGTAGGCTCGATCCCCAGCCCAGTTGGGGTGCATGCAGGGGGCAACCAATTGATGTGTCTCTCTCACATTGATGTTTCTCTCTATCTCTCCCCCTCCCTCTACTCTCTCTAAAAGTCACCCAGCTTCCAGGCACTGAGGGAGCTGGGCGGAGGACCCGGCCCCGATCGATTGCCCTGTAGGCGGAATGGTGCAGCAGGTGAGGGGGCAGCGCCAGGCCAAGGCGGGGTGCCAGGCGGGGCTGCGGGGCTGTGAGGCTGGGGGTGCAAGCTGGGACCCGATCTCCACAGACCACCCTGAGGGACCCAACCCGTGCACAAATTCGTGCACCGGGCCTCTAGTATATACATAAAGGCTAATATGCTAAGTGTCCCTCCCACTGTCCAACCAGTCACTATGATGCACACTGACCATCAAGGGACAGATGCTCAACGCAGGAGCTGCCTGACGTGCACTTGCCATTTACAGAGAAACAGCAGCGCGGACCTGGCGCTGACAAAGCAACATTCAGCTTCCCCCAAGTGGGACACAGGCCCTGCCACCACCCCAGAGCAACAGCCCACCAAATCGCAGCCAACACTGGCACAAACTGCAGCCCACAGACCAACCCAGCCCAGCCCAGAAATGGTGGCTGTGGGTGCTGGGTAATGACATCACGTAGCAACACCCAGCTTCCTCTCCCTAGCAACAGGATATAGATATAGATATAGATATAGATATAGATATAGATATAGATATAGATATATAGATATAGATATAGATATAGATAGATATAGATATATATAGATAGATAGATATGGCTAATATGCTAAGTGTCCATCCAGGTGTCCATCCAGGTAATGATGTCACGTAGCAACGCCCGACTTCCTCTCCCTAGCAATGACTAGCCTCCTTGCAGTTTCTTCAACCCAGTAACATGACTTGCTTTATAGCCAGGTGGAAACACTTCACACCTTAACCGAATGTCTGTGAAGCGTTTTCCCAGGCCTCATCTCATTTGATCCTCACAGAAGTCCTGGAGTAGGTGAATAGGAGACGCAGTGGAATCCTATTTTCTTTTCATTAGCCAGAAAACAGAGATTTAGAAAGTTTAGAAACTTGACCCGACTGAAAAGAAGTAAGAAATGGCGGACCTTGAAAACGACTTCAAGTTTTCTCACTGCACAGAATATAGTCAAACACTGCTGCAGTTAAATATTTTATTCTTTGTTCTCTCTGCATGATCTACAATAATAATCTGCTTCATGTTGATATTTACTGCTGTGTTGCTGACAATTACCTGGAAGAGAAGTTGGGGTGCTTCACTGGGCTGGAAAAAGTTTAGTTACATCAGAAAGCAGGTCTAATTAAGCAAATTTATTCTATACTATATAAGCTAATATGCCAATTAGATCAAACAGCCGAAAGACCATCTGGACAACCTTCCAGACGAAGCTGGGGCTGCGAGGGCCGAGCCCCTTGAACAAATTTCGTGCATCAGGCCTCTATTATATACATAAAAGGCTAAGTTGACGCGTGCATATGCGATACATATAAAGCTCTCGCTGGTGCCAATCGTACGCGTGTGTTTCAATCTGTCATTGTCAATTGTAAATTTGGTTGACACTTCTATTATAGAGAAAGGGCGAATAGCAATATTAAAATATTTCTTCTAATTAATTTCCTTTCAATGTGCACGAATTCATGCACCAGGCCACTAGTGAAGACAATAAAAAGATCAGTGGTTGCCAAGGGTTTGGGGGGTGGGGAGGGTGGGAATGGATGGAAGAATGAACAAGCAGAGCACAGATTTTAGGCAGTGAAAATACTACGTATGCCACTATAAAATGGACATATGTCATTATTCATGTGTCCAACTACATATTGTACAACATTAAAAATGAGCCCTAGCCCGGCCAGTGTGACTCAGAGGTTGAGCATCGACCTATGAACCAGGAGATCACGGTTCCATTCCAGGTCACAGCACATGCCTGGTTGCAGGCTCGATCCTCAGTAGGGGGCATTCAGGAGACAGCCCATGAATGATTCTCTCTCATCACTGATGTTTCTATCTCTCACTCCTTTCCTCTCTGAAATCAATAATTTATTTATTTATTAAATAAAAATAATGAACCCTAAAGACAGACTATGGATTTGGAGTGATTATGATGTGCCAATGTAGGTTCATCCTTGGTAAAAAGTATACCATTCTGATGAGTGATATTGATAGTGCAGGTTATGCATGTTTATGGGGCAAGAAATATATGAGAAATGTCTGTACCTTCCTCTCAGTTTTACTGTAAACCAAACACTAAACATATTAAGTACTAAACAATTTTTTTACCTTAAAGAAAAATCACCTTTAAAATTTTTACCAAAATACAAATTTCACTATCCTGGTTCTTTAAAAAGAAAAAGAATGAACAACATAAACTGATGAACAAAAACAGAACCAGAGTCATAGAAGCATCGAGTAGATTGTCCAACCTATGAGGGAAGGTGGGGGTTGAGGGGCTAAGAGATCAACCAAAGGACTTGAATGCATGCATCATATGAGCATAACCAATGGACACAGATGTGGGGGGAGGGGGGACATGTGCTGGGGGGTTGGGGGCGGCCAGGGAGAGGTCAATGGGGGAAAAAGGAGACTTATGTAATACATTAAACAATAAAGAATTTAAAATAAAAAAAGAAAGAAAGAAAAAGAAAAGAAACAGGATGATCCCACATCAGTATGCTGGTATTCAGGCAACATTTTCAGCCTCAGTTATGCTGTGTCACTTCTTGATCTCACCGACAGATCAACCATGTAGAAGGACACCTTATCAGGCACTCTATCAGAGGCATGTTGGTCTTATGGGAACAGGTCTGTGCTCATCCCTGGAATTTTCTTTATTTTGCTAGAATTTAAATTCCTAGGTCAAAATAGTGAACATTCTTAATGTTTTTGATACATAGCCTTCAATTTTTTTTCAATAAATGTACCTACTACCACATTAAAAAAATGTATTGTCCATCTACCACATACACAGCATTGTGTTGAAAAATGACAATAGGGCAATGAACAAGATAGCTTTATTCATGAAGCTCACCTAAATCAGAGATTGAAAGACAGATAAATAAGAAAACAAGTAAGATAACTAGATTGTATAAATTACAAAGGAAATAAACAAGGTGGTGTGACAGAGTAACTGGGAAAGGCTCCCTTCTGTGATGGCTTCTTGTAGTTTTATTCTCAGTTTATTCCCAAGACAAACTGGCCAGACAGCCAGCCAGGCTGGGGACTGGAGGAGCTAAAAGTAGAGAGAAGACACAGCACTCCTAGTGAAGAAAATCAGAGAAATGGCAAGAAAAAGCTCTAGTTTCATCACAGATGTGTAAACTGGCTTAGGGAAAGTTAGTGATTTGGTTAAAGTCTCAAGCTGGGACTGAAAGAACAGCTGTGATTTGAGAAAACAGGTGACATGTTGGGTGAAAGAAAGAGTACAAGTACAGCCTCTAGTTCAGCCGTTCTCAACCTGTGGGTCGCGACCCCTTTGGGGGTCGAACGACCCTTTCACAGGGGTCGCCTAAGACCATCGGAAAACATATATATAATTACATATTGTTTTTGTGATTAATACTATGCTTTAATTATGTTCAATTTGTAACAATGAAATTGGAGGTCACCACAACATGAGAAACTGTATTAAAGGGTCGCGGCATTAGGAAGGTTGAGAACCACTGCTCTAGTTAGAGCAAGAGAATATGTAAAGTTAAACTCTGAAGAGGGCCCTGATTGTGGGGCTAGCATCCCAGAAGCAATGGTGACTCTACTTGTTGTGGGTGGAGGGTAAGCATAACCAGACTGTGCTATGCTGGGGGAAAAATAACTTCTTTAGGAAAGTTTTGTTTGGTTGTTTTTGTGCATGTGGGTGGGTGTTTGCACGGTGGGGAACTACACTTGGGAAATACATTACGAGACCACTACAACTGGCTTGGTGTAAAATTTTAAAAACTGACCCTAAGCCCTGGCCGGTTTGGCTCAGTGGATAGAGCATCAGCCTGCGGACTCAAGGGTTCCGGGTTCGATTCGGGTCAAGGGCATGTACCTTGGTTG
The DNA here is from genome assembly GCF_000147115.1 of Myotis lucifugus. NCBI lineage: Eukaryota > Metazoa > Chordata > Mammalia > Chiroptera > Vespertilionidae > Myotis > Myotis lucifugus. The sequence goes on from NW_005871356.1 coordinate 853,315, forward strand.
CGGGCACATCCCCAGTGGGGAGTGTGCAGGAGGCCGATAATTGATCTTTCTCTCTCATTGATGTTTCTAACTCTCTATCCCTCTCCCTTCCTCTCTGTGAAAAATCAATAAAATATATTTTTTAAAAAAAACTGACCCTAAGAGGTAGCAATAGGAATGAAGAAAGAGAGACAGTGTGAGAGCAACTCGGAATATGTTTGACTGCAAGTATAGTAATGGTACCAGAAATATACCTGCAGAACCCAGCATGACATAACTCCAGTTCTACAGCACTAAATAAACCCTGCATGTTTTCACAAAAGTGTTGGAACTTTTCCACAAACCTCAATGAGCCAAAGTTCCTTCTATTGAAGAATATCATGCCTAAGAGAGCATCACCTATGTTTGAGGAATATGGTTTCATAGTATCTTTTTTTTAAATCTCAGCAGATAAATGTGTATACATATTAATTAATTTAGCATTACAATTCCCACCTATTCTTAAACACAGTGTAAACCACATTACTCGATTCAAATGGCACACAATTTCCAAAAGGAAACTATGTTATGTTTTCTGTTTTAAGTCCAGGTCCCATATAGGCCTCAACAAATTAGAATTTGAAAATTGTTTTAAAGAAACAAACGGACTCATACCAGATTTAGTATGTTGAGAAGGCCCACTGCTATTTTTAGAATAAGCAACACTTCTCAATGTGCAACTTTTTCCAAGTGATACTAACAAGGTCAAGGATCATATCCTATCTAAAAACAAGACCTATACAACATAGCTAGGATCCCTTACAATGGTTTATCTACAAGTGTCTTGGGTGTTATTTATGTTTATTTTACACACATCTCTATGTTTATATATTTATATTTGTACTGTTCTTATATATGTTTTCATTCTATTCATTGATATTTTCACATATGGCAGTGTTACATCGTACTGGTGGCCTTTTTTAAAAATGCCTTGGATTTTTACCAGCATTTCACATTCATTGGATAATTTGGGGCTCAGAACGACCTTGCGAAATATGTAAGTAAAATATCATCTTCCTCTCTGTACAGTGGTGGAATGAGAGCTCAGAAAGGGTAAGTAACTTGACTCGTTCAAAATCGCACAGTAACTGGCAAGCGCAGGGTCCTGACCTGGCCTTCAGACCCTGTTCACGCTCTTCTCCCCCCAGGACACTGCCGATTTAATACTTTAGTATTCTTGAGTCTCCAGCAAACCCGGACTGTAACGAAAAGCCACAATTCCAAAACGTTGCCGCTCTGCCCAAATCCTGAGTGTGAACTGCAGCCGGAACACTAGTCCTTCTCAGTAAACATACACACAAGCACACGTCTCTGTCAGGACCCCACTCGGTGCCGGGTGTGCTCCACTGCACAAAACTTACTAAGACGCACTACCGCCTTAAAGCAGAACCCTGAATGGAACTGTCTTATTCACTCCATGGGAAATGCAGTCAATGCAAAAGGTGACTCAGATCGTTAAGCTATGGATCTCTAAGTCAGTAACTGTGAACACCCAAGGAAAATAATAAATTACACAAACCCCTCTCCATCTCCACCCCACCTGACTCCCCACAGTTGCCTAAGTGTCAAAGACGGAGGTGGGGCTGGTAGCCAGCATTCCTCCTCTCTGCAACTCCTACCATCCCTAGGCAACCTAATCCCAGCATAG
>NW_005871356.1:856701-859370 GCF_000147115.1 Myotis lucifugus
ATCGGAAAAATACATATTAATTACATATGTTTTTGTGATTAATCCCTATGCTTTAATTATGCTGCATTGCAACCATGAAAATACATCCTGCATATCAGATATTTACATTACAATTCATAACGGTAGCAAATTTACAGTTATGAAGTAGCAACGAAAATATTTTTATGGTGGGCGGGGTCACCACAACATGAGGAACTGTATTTAAAGGGTCTCGGCATTAGGAAGGCTGAGAGCCACTGAAACTAAATACTGTGAACTTTGTGATATCTAACCCATTTTTTAATGCATATTTTTTAAAATATATCTTTAATGATCACAGAGAGGAAGGGAGAGGGAGAGTTAGAAACATTGATGAGAGAGAAACATGATCAGCTGCTCTGCACACCCCCTACTGGGGATGTTCCCGCAACCAAAGTATATGCCTTGACCGGAATCGAACCTGGGACCCTTCAGTCCACAGGCCGACGCTCTATCCACTGAGCCAAACCAGTTAAGGCTAAATGCATATTTATTAGACAAGAAAAGCTCACATAACTTTTATTTTAAATAACTTTGTTTTGCAATGTAAGCAATGCAAATAATGTAATAAAATTTAAGATGTTATATACACATAAGCAAAACGGCATCAACCACCAAATATATGTGTATATATATATATATTTTTACATGTGTATATATGTACATATAAAATATTTTTTTATAAAAACAGGAAAACATACCATGCAGAGTATTTAGTCACCTGCTTTCTTTAATTATTATGCCATGAACTTTTTTTCTTGTCATTAAATATACTTTTACCACATGATTTTACAGTCTGCATAACATTCTGTTGTATGGATAATTTACTGAACCAAACCCACTAATAGGCATATAGGTTATTTTCAATTGTTATATGTTACACACAAGGCTTCAGCGAATACCCTTTTAATAAGAACTTTGCATACATCCTTATTTACTTAGGATATATTCTTTGGGAGGGGGGATATATAGTCTTGAGAGTGGAATCCATGCATCAAAGGGCTGTCACTTCATTTTTTATACAGTTTGTCAAAAGTTTCTTCAGAAAGTGTGTACATGTTTACACTCTGGTCAGAACTGCACTAGAGATCTTATTTCCTGAGACCATACTAGTGCCAGTTACGATCTATTTTTAACGCTTGTAATTTTGATAAGTGAAAATGGTGTCCTGTTTTTTTAATAAATTATAAGACTTTTCTCTTATTAATATTTGTATTTTTCTTTTATGTTTGCTTTTATTTATTAAAATTTCTTTTTTGCAGAAAAATACTGAAGAAGAAGAAGAAGAAGGAGAAGAAGAAGAAGAAGAAGAAGCAGCAGCAGCCAAGACACAAATTGGCCACAATACCATCAACTAAACACATCAATGTTTCATTTGTCCTTGTTACCTTTAGTCCTTATCCACGGGCATATTCAATGTTTACATATTGATCAAATGTTTTAGTCTATATATTCACATAACATTAATCCATGGATTACTCTTAGATTTAGAAAAACCAATAAGTCCTCTTCTATATGATAGCTCTTTATGTATTTGAGACAAAGTATCATATCTTATGATTTGTCAGTTCCGACAACATCCCCTTGTATTATATAGAACGTTTAGATCCCTTGTAATCCATGTCCATCTACTCTAAAGAAATTCCAGTTTGTTGACCCCTGATGGTTTGTGTTCAGGATTGAACTAATAAAATGGAGGAACAAGAATTTCTGAAAATTCTGGTCTCAAAGACCCTAAGGTTTCTTCTTGGGCACAAGGAGGGTAGAGACTGTCCTCCCCCTACTGACCGTCTGCTCTGGGGACTGCTCTTCCTTGCCCGTGGGCAATAAGCAAACCTCTTTGCCTTCAACCCTGCTCCTTTAGTCATGTTTTCATGGGCAAATTGTTTAACCTCACTTTCCATATCTGAAAAATCCAGATTAGAGTACCTACCTCATAGAGTTTGTTGTGATTAAGTTGGGTAGGATTTGTGTAGTGCTTAAGAGCCCAAAAAGTACTTGTTAGTCTTACCTCTCACTATTCTTCATGCCTTGGCTTTGACCCTCCAGCAATAGCAAACTGCTCACAGTTCCCTGAACACACACTGCTATTTTATTTTTGCATATTCTTATACATGCTGTTCCCTCTGCCTGGTCGGCCTCTCTCTATTTGATCTCTCAGTGCAATCACTATTTCTTCAAAATCCAGCGTAGGCATCACTTCACCCATTAAACTTTTGCTGACCTCCTCGGTGCTACCTTTAAACCAGGTACAAAGTGCAATTGTAGCAGTTAATAATTTTAGTTAACATTTATTAAGGTCTTACCAAATGCTAATGTATGAGGACATATAGGTGCTAATGGGTTTACTTTTCATCTTCACAAGGCCTCTATAAGGAAGGTCCTAGTACTAATCCCATTTTTTCTCTCTAGCCCAAGGTCACATAACCAGTAGGTGGCTTAGCCTGGACTTGAGCTCAAGTGAGTTTGACTACAAAACTCGCATTCTTAACCACTATACTCATTGCCTTTAATTTTTCACCCATCTCTCACCTACCAGACTGACTTCCTTGCGACAGGAGAGTTTATTTCTCATTTTTCTCTATATCCCCAACCTTTAACCCTATCACAATGCTTGACATATAATAAATGCTCAATAACGGTTTTCCTTC
>NW_005871356.1:860017-879431 GCF_000147115.1 Myotis lucifugus
GGTTCGATTCTAATCAGGGCACATGCCTGGGTTGCAGGCTCATCCCCAGTAGGGGGCGTGCAGGAGGCAGCTGAGCAATGATTCTCATCATTGATGTTTCCTCTCTGAAATCAATTTTTTAAATATTTAAAATAAATAAAATTGAATAATGGAATTTTCTGACAAGGACTAACATTGTCCTTGCTCTGTCATAGCCTCATACTTGACGAACATCCTGGTATAAACAATGGTTTGGGAGTCAGAAAACTGCTGCATGTGTATGGCTCCTAACTCTGCTTTGTGGAAGGCACTTAAAATCATTGAGCTTTTGTTTCCTCATCTGTAAAACTGTTATAAAAATCAAATGAACGGGTGCTTATGAAAGCACTTTGTAAAGCACCACATGAATGTAAATGACCGCTGTTTATTGTTGCCCCACCTCTTTCTGTAACATGTCTTGTGAGAGCAGACAGGCACCTTGTCTCTTGTCTGTTTGCTATATGTCTTTCCTGCCCATAATGAGGGCTGGCACTGAATAGACCCTTCATTAATCAGGGCAGGAAAATTGCTAAAACAATCCCAAAATTCTCAGTGGCTTAAGAAAATCAAAGTTTACATTCCCCTTATGTCAGAATCATCTATACATGTCAGCCAAGGAAGCCCTGCTCTCCAACTCAATCAGAGATTCCAGATCCATCTTTTATCTCTACCATTGATAGGCCCTTGGAAACCTCACCTGAGGACAGGCTGGCACACGAGCAATTGTGCTTGTGAGATTTAACAGGCCGACCCTGGGAGCGCTGCTCTTCATGCTAGCCCATTCCGTTGGCCAGAAGTCAATCACTGGTCACATAGTGCTCCAATGAAAGCTAGAAATCCTAAATAATTAAAGGCTAATGTGCAAATCGACCAGTGGAATGACCGGTTGCTATGAAGCACACTGACCACCAGGGGACAGATGCTCAACGCAGAAACTGCCCCCTGGTGGTTAGTGTGCTCCCACAGGGGGAGCGCCACTCAGCCAGAAGCCGGGCTCACGGCTTACGAGCACAGCAGCAGTGGTGGGAGCCTCTCCCACCTCCACGGTGGCGCTAAGGATGTCCAACTCCCTATGGGGAGTGGGCCTAAGCCAGCAGTCGGATATCCCAGCAGTCGGATATCCCCCGAGGGCTTCCAGACTGTGAGAGGGCACAGGCCTGGCTGAGGGGACCCCCCCCCATCCAAGGGCACAAATTTCGTGCGCCAGGCCTCTAGTGTAGAAATAAGAGAAAATGAGTTTGATCAATCAGCATCTAGCTATCAGCATCTATCATTCAAGAGATATTTGTAGAATAAATAAAGGAGTGAATAAATGAATGCAATATACACATACTAATGCAGCCTAATATCCACTATTCATTTTTAGCATCCCAATAATGCTTTAATATTGAATTTTCATTATCTAAAATGCCTAGAGCACTTTTACTGTGTGTGCAGCATTGAGAATCGACTTGCTTCTCAAGAATCCTGTTTCCCAGAAGTAGGGTTTGGAAGGATTGGTTGTCAAATGCCAATGCTGCCCCATTACTAGAGCCATTCTCTGATGACACCATGGCAGTGTCTACCTTCCTTAGAAAACACAGCGAGAAACTCTTTTTTCTGAAATCTTCTTTCAAAATCTCATATGTATGGCTTGTAATGTGCACCTACCTGCTTGGCCACCTCGATCTTCTTCACAGGTGAGCACCTGCATGCTAAAACATCTGAGGTCAGGCCTCAAGAGAGCCGCAACGGTAACTTTAACTCCTCTTGGAATACTCTCTCTCAGGACCTAATCAGCATGTAAGAAGTCTACCCTGAGACTTTTGTGTAGGAATCACTTTTTTTTTTTTCTGGACAGCCACATAAAAATTCAGTGTTGGAAGTTTGTAGATACAAATATGAAAGGTGAAACTACATCTTCTAGATAATATTGGAAAATATCTTCATGGCATTGTAGAAGGCAACAATGTCTTAAACAAGACAGAGTCTTCATTTATTTAAGGCCACCCTTTCCCCCTCTGCTCTGCATGCCATCTTTGTCTTAAATCAAGCATCCACATGTGAGTGGATTTGTGTCTTGATACCATTAGATCATATTAGCCCATTTTGCTATCCCTTGTCTCTATTACTATAGCTGTATAGGGTGTACTGTTCTCCCACTTAGTTCTTTTTTCAAGAGATTCCGTTCTTATCCCCAAGAAAGGTGAGGAAAGTGTCCATGGGAGGTTGAGTAGAACCAACTAGGACAGGGCATCTGAGTTCAACAGTGACTAGGAAGTCTTCCTTGCAGGCATGGAGATCCATGTAGCTCAGAATAGGGTGTCACTACCTACATAGGGTGCAGAGGGGGGTCCATGCAAGGAGATAGCATGGCACTGGGTGTCAGAGCCTGACACCTCACCCAGCTTAGGCTGACACCCACTATGGCCTGCCTCTTTTTGGAGATTCCCTTTTTATCCTGCTCAAGCTCTGATACTCAGTGTGAGGATGGTATTTCCCAAGGGGAATGACCTGGAGTAGGTGTCAGAGCCCCAGCATGGTGGTGAGGACATCTCTGCAGAGTGATAATCCAGACTTGGTATCATGACCTGAGTAGGGTGAGAAGGGCATCCTCACAGAGGGATGGCTTAGCAAGGGGCATCAGCTCTTGAGTGTAGAGAGGAGGGTGCCAGCCCGGGGGAGGGGGGAAGGTCCACATGGAAAGTCAAAGCCCGATGGGGTAAGGTAGGAGACCCACCCCCCTTGTGGGATGGTCCAACATGGGGAGCCTGAATGCTATGTGGAGGGGTCCATGGGGAAGGGGGCAGGCACAAGGTGTAGGAGCCTGAGCTGAGTGAGGAAGTAATCTGTGTGGAAGGGGAGACTGATGTGGTGTGTTGATGCCTACATGTGGTAAGAAGAAAATGTGCAGAGGGGAGGGCAGCGGTGGCAATGGAGATTATTTGTGTATGCTGGGTCCATTAAATAAATTAATATGTTAAGGGTAATTAAAGCCAGTTTTCTCTTTCAAAGAAGGTAATTAAACTATGAAAGGTAGAAAACTAAAACAAAATCTGTGATGTTAAATTGAAATTTGAGTAATCTGTGTGAACTACCATTTTAAATATATAGACTAGTGGCCCAGTGCACGAATTCATGCATATTGAAAGAAAATTAATTAGAAGAAATATTTTAATATTGCTATTTGCCCTTTATAATAGAAGTGTCAGAGATTAAAGAAAGTTAGTAAAATGTATAGGAATATCAATATATAAATTGATTAATAAATAAACAATAACAACATGATATAACAACAACAACAAAGACATGATATAAAAAGAACAAAAACATGATATAAAAACAACATTGATAAATTGATTACACTTATTCTAACACTGAGGCCAATGTCAGATGGGGACAAATCAATTCTTGGAATCAGAACAACCTCTCCTCCACAGATCCTGTTAATACTTCAGCTTCGATTATGTTAGGTCACAATCTTCTGATAATAAATCTAGTACCATTACAAAGATCCCATTTACTATTAAGATTTCTCAGTAGCATGGTGATTGCACCTACTTTCAATTCTAATTTATGACATGGCATTCCCGTAGGAGTAATACTTTTAAGAAATTCAATGGGAAAATTTTCCTTTTTGGCATCATCCATTGAATCTAGTATTATTGTCAATTACACTGTCATCTGGGTCATAATACAATATCCATTCCCCAGCCAAGGCAGGTGCAATGTGATTGGTCAGGGGGGCCACCATCTCTCCATGATCGCCCCCCCCCACCCCGCAGAGGGAGGCCCAGGACATCAGCCAGTGGGGCAATTGATCCGGGATGGGGGCTCTGTGATTGCCCCAAAGAGGGAGGCCCAGGCCACCTTCTGCACAGTGATCAATTGCGAAGCCCCGGCCAGGTGGTTGGGGCCTCCCTCTGCTGGGCTATTGATCTGGGGACCCCACAATCGATCACCCCACAGAGGGAGGCCCAGGCCAGCCAAGTGATTGCACCCCATGCCTGTCGCCCACAGAAGGAGGTGACTAGTGGCAGGGGAGGGGAGGGCAGCACCGCACAGATGGCAAGCAGTGGCAGTGGCGGGGGCAGGGCCTGCTGCCAGCAGCCAGGGGAAGGAAAGCCCCAATAGGCCCTGATCGCCAGCCAGGCCTAGGGACCCTACCTTAGGGGTCCCGGATTGTGAGAGGGTGCAGGCTGGGCTGAGGGAACCCCCTCCCATGCACAAATTTCATGCACCGGGCCTCTAGTCAATTTATAAAGGACAAAATTTAACTTCAGAGTTGACAAGCCTAGCAGACACCACCTTACTCAAGTAAGCAAAGTAAATACCATTGGGAAAGGGACATAGTGAAATTGTGCTCCACCTGATTAAATCCAGTGGGAAGAACTTATGTCGCTTCCAACAATGCCTCAAGTAAATCTAATCATGAGGAAACATCAGACAAACCCAAACTGAGGAACATTATACAAACAACTGCCTTGTAATGGCCAAAAGAGTTAAGGTCATGAAAACAAAGGAAATACTAAGGAACTGTTTTGGACAGTGGAGACTAAAGAGACATGACAATTAAAAACAATGTATGATGCTGAAGTGTGTCCTTGGGCTCTACAGGACATTATTTGAACACCTGGCAAAACTTGAACAGGTTCTGAGGATTAGATCGTAGCAATGTACCAATGGCAATTTCCTGATTTTCATAGCAGTGTTTGGTTATGTAGAAGAATGCCCTGGTTTTAGGAAATACACTCTAAAGTTTTAGGGAGCCCTGGCCAGTGTGGCTCAGTTGGTTGGAGCATTGTTCTGTAAAGGTTGTGGGTTCAATTACCGGTCAGGTTGCAGGTTTGGTCCCCAACTCTCTGGTTGGGACACATATGGGAGGCAACCAATCAGTGTTTCTTTCTCACATCGATGCTTCTCTCTCTCTCTCTCTCTCTCTCTCTCTCTCTCTCTCTCTCTCTCTCTCTCTTTTTCTCTCTGTCTCTCGTCAATAAACATATAAAGTATTACGGAGTGATGGACCATCGACTATACTTACAACTTTTCTCAAAATTTGAAATTCTTTCAAGAAATATAGCCTCATTCCGTGCAAGTATTTATAAAACAACATTTATATTTTTAATGTAAAGTACAATACACTTTTTAAAAAATTTTAAATTATAGGCAGAGCTAGTTCTTGACCTATAGATATTGTGAAAATTGCTGGATCTACTTTGAGGCAAGAGGTTGACCTTGATTTAAGTGCTTTCAATTTAGCATGTACATATTTTAATTCTGCTAGAAAGTGGTTTTTATAGTTAATATTAATAATGTACATACTTGTTTATGCTTTTATGTGTGTATGTACACAGAGTAACAGAATAACAGAACAATGGCCTCACACAAATGCACATTTCAGCCATGAACCACACAAAACATATTCCTGTACTAATATACAATATCCACGTGTTCATTAGACAATGGATATGAAAAACTGTATCTCTAATAATTTTTATTCAAGAAATGCAATAGAATTAGCATGTCTTGCTAAAACCTATATAGAAGTCATAGTTCCTTTACTGTATTTCCATAGAGTGACTTTTCTGCAATATACTTTAAAAATCTTTTAATAACCAAATTACATAACAAGCTGTTTACAATCCTGAGCAATTATATTTTGTTCTTATTAAATTACTAGAGGCCCAGTGCACAAATTCATGCACCAGTGCATCCCTCAGCCTGGCCTGCGGGATCAGGCTGAAACCAGCTCTCTGACATCCCCTGAGGGGTCCCAGGTTGCGAGAGGGTGCAGGCCAGGCCAAGGGACCCCACTGGTGCATGATTGGGGCTGGGGAGGGATGTGGGAGGTTGGCCAGCTGGCGGGGGTTGGGGGGGACCATGGGAAGGCTCCAGGGCGTGTCTGGCCGGACCCCAGCAGCTAGATAACCTACCAGTAGACTGTCCGCCTCCTAGTGGTCAGTGCACGTCATAGAGAACAGTTGAGTGGCCTTAGCATATTATTAGCATATTATGCTTTGGTTGGTTGAATGGACGACTAGATGACCGGACACTTAGCATATAAGGCTTTTATTATATAGGATAAAGCACTAAATTCATTTTAATATATGCTTTCATTAAACTATGAGTATGAATAACAAAATTTCTCTTGGTCTTTATTTGCCAATGTGCATGTGGAATCATCCTTGGGAGGAAAAGCTCACATACCCACCTCACACATAAATACATAGGCTTTTAAATTATTCCAAATATGACACTTACATTTAAAGCCATATTAAAAATTGACATAATAAATATTAGTTAGTAAATATTTGTTAGTGCCTTTTTTTTAAATTGTTTTATTGCTTAAAGTATTACAAAGGGTATTACATATGTGTCCTTTTTTTTTCCCCCGCCCTTGACAATCCCCTGGCCTCCCCTACCCCCCAGTGTCTTATGTCCATTGGTTATGCTTATATGCATGCATACAAGTCCTTCGGTTGATCTCTTACCCCCCTCTCTCCTGCCCCCCAACCCTCCCTGGCCTTCCCGCTGCAGTTTGACAATCAGTTTGAGGCAGCTCTGCCTCTGTATCTATTATTGTTCATAAGTTTATAATCGTCTTTATTATCCCTGAATGAGTGAGATCATGTGGTATTTTTCCTTCATTGACTGGCTTATTTCACTTAGCATAATACTCTCCAGTTCCATCCATGCCGTTGCAAATGGTAAGAGTTCCTTCTTTTTTACAGCAGCATAGTATTCCATCTTGTAGATGTACCACAGTTTTCTAATCCATTCATCTACTGATGGGCACTTAGGCTGTTTCCAGATCTTAGCTATGGTGAATTGTGCTGCTATGAACATAGGGGTGCACATATCCTTTCTGATTGGTGTTTCTGGTTTCTTGGGATATATTCCTAGAAGTGGGATCACAGGGTCAAATGGGAGTTCCATTTTTAGTTTTTTGAGGAAACTCCATACTGTCTTCCATAGTGGCTGCACCAGTCTGCATTCCCAACAGCAGTGCACAAATGTTCCTTTTTCTCCACATCCTCTCCAGCACTTGTCGTTTGTTGATTTGTTGATGATAGCCATTCTGACAGGTGTGAGATGGTACCTCATTGTTGTTTTGATTTGCATCTCTCGGATGATTAGTGACTTTGAGCATGTTTTCATATGTCTCTTGGCTTTTTGAATGTCCTCTTTTGAGAGGTGTCTATTTAGGTCCTTTGCCCATTTTTTGATTGGATTGTTTATCTTCTTTTTGTTAAGTTGTATGAGTTCCCTATAAATTTTGGAGATTAGGCCCTTATCAGATATGACGTTGTGTTAGTGCCTTTTTAAAAAAATATATTTTTTTATTGATTTCAGAAAGGAAGGGAGAGGGAGAGATAGAAACATCAATGATGAGAGAGAAACACTTATTGGCTGCCTCCTGCAGGCCCCTCACTGGGGACGGAGCTCGCAACCTGGGCATGAGCCCTGCCTGGGAATCAAACCATGACCTCCTGGTTCATAAGTCGACACTCAATCACTGAGCCATGCTGTTAGTGCTTTTAAGAGGATGGTTTTTGTAGAGAGCGGCTATAGGGTCAAGCCTCGGACTGACCTGTGGCAGAGCCACATACAAGTCCCAGCTTGGAGGGCAGAGCCCTCCTAGCACAATTAAGCTTGACCTTATAGTCCTTCCTTGTTCCTAGGTAGCTAATGGGCTGTGAGAGGTACAACAAGTGCTGCCAAAACAAGGCTTGAGTAACAAAATAGATTTGAAACTTGCAAGAACATTGTAAACATGTTGACCACTCCCCTTGTTTTGCTATGTGTGATCTGACTATAAAATAAAGACTCAGCTTACAGGCTGGGTCACTGTTTCCTCATCCAGGCAGTGATCCACCTGCTCCCAACTGTATTCTCTTGTCTGTCTTCTTTAATCCCTCACTGCCTGTCTGCAGGTTCACCCTGGCCATGCTGGACGCGATTCAGGTTTTCACACCTTATCAATGATACCTACTGATGGTATCTGATGCTAGCATCCTTTCTAAAGAAAAGGTCTTTAAATATGACTTCCCTTCTGAGAAGAAAACCTAAATAAATAGTCTAAAATTGAGAATTAAGAATATTTTCTATGCACAAAGATATTCATAGTAGATAAGCCTAATTATTTAATGATTTGAGACTAGATAAACTACGAAGCCCACATTTAATAGAAAATTGTACAACCCTTTAAAATTGTTTGTAACATAAATAAATGCTATTATTTACTGTTAATTATAAAAAGCAGAATTTTAAAATTTTTATAAAAACAAACAGAAACTCAAAACAGAAACATAAAAAAAGTATAGAAGAAGCATACCCAAATATGCATAATACTTATCTTTGGATGGTGGGACAATGACAAATAATTTTTTCTATATATTTTTCTATATTTTCTAGTACCCCTAATGAAGGTGTGTTTTCTTAAAATGAAGGGGGAAAGCTATTTAAAATGAAGAAGCAGTATTTCTTTAACTTACATAATATACTATTGATAATAATATGAAATCCACATATTTTTGGATTTTCAAAATTATCTATTTCTTTTGAATTCATTACAAGTTCTGGATTGCAGTTCAATGATAATGGTGAGGATTTTTCAACATGCATTTCCAAAAAGTAACATCTAAGAGTTCTGGATTCTCACGCCTAACAAACTCCTGGAATCATCTTCTCTACTTTTCATAGGAAACACATATTTCATTTACAATCCAACCTCTGAATTGATTGACTCCAATTTTGTGCTAATACAGCGCTAAAATGCAATGCCTCAGATAAATATCAACCAAGCTCTACAAAGGTTCATTGGAAATACGTGTTCCATGTTGCAGTCTGGTTTCCCTCCATACCGTCTAACAGATTACAGTGGCAAGTGGCATCATACGCTAACCCTTTGAGGCAGCGAGAGATACTGAAGAGTTGCTTGAATTTATTTCCGCTGCCAAATTCTAAATGTATTACAAGACTGTTCTAAGATTGATTACACATAAAAGTTGAACTGAAGGTGATTTTTTTAAAAGTGGGCCTAGAGATGTGATATAAAATAAGCACCATTCTGGTTTTCTATCTTGAGTGCTTCCGATAAATTTGAAAGAAGTGGAATCTTTGAGCAAGTAGGGTTAGACAATAGCCATAGATTATGTAATATTTGACATATACATTTAACACCAAAGCAGATTCTGAACTTTCTTGCTTATTTGAACTATGAAAGTAATGCGTCTTCTGCAGGCTAACAGGATCTAAAAGACGGAGATTTGATTACTGCGGAACATAACTTTGATACGCAAGGAAATAACCTCTGGTAGTCTGCTTATGTTCATGGCAACCCTTTTAGCACAGAGAAAGGCCCATGACAGAAGCAAGGCGAAGTAACAATTTTTTCCTGCTTTCATTTTGGCTCAGATTACACAGACTGGTTTGTCATGCCATGTCTTCCTAGTAGATGGAAGGAAAGACACACTGCACTAGACCAGTTTGGAAATGAAAGACAGCACCTGTTTATTTTATAAAGGTATCAGCTTCTTTTCTGACAGCTCAGCCAAGCTTCTTAGGAGGCCCTCTGCAGCTGCCCTTGCGCACTGCTGAGTGATACACTCACTCACATAAAATGAGTTGACTGGTTTCTGTTGCTTCCTTTCTTCGCAAAATGGTCCTTTCTATCAGTGCTTTCTAGTGCTCCATTTGCATAGCTTTATGTCTCTCAAAGGAACACACACCACGTAGCGTATAAATTAGAAATTTTATAGTATTCATTCATGAACCTTGATTTATGGCAGGACTTCAGTTCTATTCTGGGCATGTCTGACAGCAGTGCAAGAGGTGAGCTCTACAGGGGCAACAGAGAAGGCTCAAAGGAGAGGTCAGATTGTCAGATGCCACTTCATCCAGCTGTGTGTACAGCTGTGTTGTGAGAATGACCAGCAAGCGTGACTGTCGTACTGCTTAGAGAAAAGCCCATGAAAGAAGCAAGGTGAATTGTCTTGATAATTCAAAAGGTGTCGATGTGCAGCCTGGGATTGCACAAGCTATCTATTTTGCTTTATTCCAGTCTCATCAGTATCAGAATGAATAATGCAACTACATAATACAATTCAGTTCTCTTTCTTATCTTAGACAGTTAAACCATATTTCTTCTCAAACACAATGCATTTAAGCAAGTTTTTTTTCAATAAGTCTTTACAACAAGATTATTAGTAATGCATCTCTAAGGATTCGCAAGTAATTTTATATCCATTACTAATTTCTTCATGTATTCTGTTATTTTTTCAAAGATGAACAGGATACACCAGCTGGCGTGGCTCAGTGGTTGAGCATCGACGTATGAACCAGGAGGTCAGGGTTCGATTCCCGATCAGGGCACATGCCCAGGTTGTGGGCTCGATCCCCATTGTGGGGAGTACAGGAGGCAACCAATCAATGATTCCCTTTCATCATTGATATTTCTATCTCTTTCACCCTCTCCCTTCCTCTCTGTAATCAATAAAAATATATATATTTTTAAAAAGATGAACAGGAGCCCCAGCTGGTTTGGCTCGGTGGATAGAGCGTCGGCCTGTGGACTGAAGGGTCCTGGGTTCGATTTCAGTCAAGGGCACATGCCTGGGTTGTGGGCTCGATCCCCAGTAGGGGACATCATATCTCTCTCTCTCTCTCTCTCTCTCTCTCTCTCTCTCTCTCCCTCCCTCTCTCTCTCTCTCTCTTTCCCTGCCTTCCTCTCAGAAGTCAATAAAAATATATTTAAAAAAAAAAGATGAACAGGATAGGCTTCCAATTCTTCATGTCCTTTCACCTTATTTAAATCATTGGTATTATCTATAACTACTTGATTCTGTAATTTATAAAAACTGAATAAGTCATGACCATAAAATACATTTGGAGGGCTCTCTGAAAACTCTGATATTAGTGAACCTGCTCTCTAAGGCTTCCATCCTCTCTTAAAATAAACATAAATAGAAGTCTCCAACAAAACCATGTTATGTCCCCAATAGTCCCAATATTCCCTTGGATATTTACTGTAAGAAGATATCTCTCTTATTTTACACTTAGGAATAAAGCATTTGATGAATTTTTGAGATTATCAAAAGAATCTTTCTAACTAGCATTATTAGTGATAGTCAAAAAGTGAAATGCAATCAGTAGTTTAGAGGGTTGTTTCTGGCTTAATTGAAAAGTTGGGTTATCTGTCCCAACTCAGAAAATAAAGGAACAGCTATTAATATACAGAGATTTCATAGGATGCAAACAGAGAGCTCTTGCCCATGGAATTAGTAAAACAAAAAGTGTTTGTGTTCACTGTATTCAGAGATTGGCTTATATATAAAGAATCCTACCCATGCTATGCAAGATTATACCTATGATGACTTAGGAGATTTGAAGCAGAAGTTGATTCTGAGGGACAAAGGGCCTTAGAGATATACTAGAGGCCTGGTGCATGGATTCATGCACTGATGGGGTCCCTTGGCCTGGCCTGCTCCCTGTCACAATCTGGAACCCCTCAATGGATGTTGGATTGCCGATTTTGGCCCCATCCCCAAAGGCCAGGTCGAGGGACTCCATTGATGCACAAATTCTTGCACTGGGCCTCTAGTATGCATATAAGATCTTTACTTAACCTCTTCCCACCCTGCCCCCTCCCTCCTTCCCTCTGAGATTCATCAGTCTGTTCCATGCCTGTCCATTGAGCATCTGCCCCCTGGTGGTCAGTATGCATCATAGCTACTGGTCGAATGGTCATTTGGTCACTTAGGCTTATATATATATAGATTAATTTGTTAAGGCTGCCATTGCAAAATACCACAGATTAGGTGGTTTAAATAACAAATTATTTTATCTCATGCTGGAGGCTAGAAGTACAAGATCAAGGTGTCAACAGTTTGGTTTCTTCTGAGGCTACTTTTCTTGGCTGGCAGTGGCCACTCTCTGCCTGTATCCACACATGGTCATATTTGGGTCTGAGTTGTTTGTGTTCTATCCTCTTATAAGGACATCAGTCATATTAGATTAGGGCCCAGACCCATGATCTTATTTTACCTTAATACAGTTACATTTGGAAATACTGGGGGTTAGGACTTCAACACATGAATTTTGAGGGAACACAGTTCAGCCCATAACACTGAGGAATATGCTATTCTAGATCTAGCAAAATCTAGATCCAGGAAATGTGGAAGCAGTTCACACTATTTCCCAATGGATGATCTTGGAGGTCCAGGGAAAGATGCCTCAGCATACCACAGTATTTTCATACATGGCCACACACATGCAGAATAGAAGAGCCAATTACTGCTGCAATGTATTGATCTTCAGTAAAGAGCAGTAAAAAGTTTTTAACATTTTCTTCCCAGAGCCTTTTTCAAAGTTATTTAGGTCATCTCACTTAATATCAGTGTCCAAAACATTTATATGGTTAGAACATCTCAACCACATATTTATCAACAAATTTACAAGTGTTTTTTTTTTAAAGAAATTAGTATATTTGACAGAACAGGCTAACTTCCATAACAAACAACCCAAACATTTCATATGCTAAAGTGTATTTCTCTCTTATGCAAAGTGTTAATACTTCTAATTGGGCAGCTCTCCAGGCAATTCTTCTCCAACTGGTCCATGAAGGAACCAGGTACTCCCCTTCATATGGCTCTACCATTGTAAATACGTGAATTCCAAGATTTCCACTGAAGCGGAATAGAGCATGAGGAAGGTACACCAGATCCTTACCTCCTTAACCTGAATGTAAAACACAAGTTCACATTGGCTAGAACCAGTCATATGCTCCTATTTAGATGAAAAGGAAGTGGAGCCCTAGCTAGTTTTGCTCAGTGGATAGAGCCGCCTGCGGACTGAAGGTTTTCAGGTTCAATTCCAGTCAAGGGCACATGCCTGGGTTGCGGGTTCGATCCCCAGTAGGGGTCGTGCATGAGGCAGCCGATCATTGATTCTCTCTCTTCATTGATATTTCTCTCTCTCTCTCTCTCTCTCTCTCTCTCTCTCTCCCCCGTCTTCTATGAAATCAATAAAAATATATATATTTTTAAAAGGAAGTGGAAATTGTAGTTCTTGCCTGCACAGCTGCTTCTCACTAACAACTCTCCACTGTGAACACTGAATTTGAATCATCTCTGCTATGCACAGCAACTCCAATGTACATTTCTTTAAATTCAGTTGAATTAGCAAGGCAGTGGTTAAGAGCTAGACTACCCAGCTAGAACCCTGGCTCTGCTGCTTCCTGGCTGTGTGACCTTGGAAATATTGCTCAATTCTAACCAATTTAGCTTTCTCATCTGTAAAATGGGAATTTTATTCAGAGGTTTGAACAAACTAACTGGGAAGCACTTGGAACAAGATCTAGCCCACAGTCCTCCGCAAGTATTAGCTTTTTTTATTATTCTCATAGAGTCCATCCCTACCACAATTCCTTGTGAGGTAGGCTCAGAAAGGTTCAAGAACCCATGGCCCTAGCTGCAGCAGAGATGACTCAGGTATGAGAACTCTGCCCAAAAGAGGTGGCCATAACTGAATGAATGGACCAATAGTCTCTTTTGCAAAGTCTGAATGTGCAAAACATGGAGTAAGTCAGCAGTTTATTGTTGGGGTAGAATTCAAAAACGAAAAGAACAAAACCAACCAAATGCCTAGAGAAAAAGCAACAATCAGAAGCCCTGAGACAGTAAAAGTCGAGAGTAGTCATAAACTATGAATGGCAAGAGCTAAGAAAGACAATGGAGAGAATGGAATAATAGGAATACCAGCTACAACGACTAGCTAAGTCCAATATCCCAGTGCTGTCTGCCTGAATAAAAGGAGATTTTCAAGTAGGTGTTGCACAAATACATATGCTGTTTCCATCACTAAAGTAGAACCAGGGCATCCTTAATACAGTGACAAGTGATAACATAATGATAGAGAGTACCGTAGAGATGAGAAAAACAAAACCTACTTCATGTCAGAGCCAACTGCTTAGACTAATTAATTACAGACTTGTCAGGTTTCAGCAACTTTGCAGAAATTATTACACAAATAATAAGTCATTGAAATCCTGAATCTTATAATAATTTAGAAAGCTGGCCGTAATTCAAAGAACAAAGAAAATAAAGGCCAAATCTATCATGATAACTCGTAGAAAGTGACTAAATCAGATTTGCTTAAAGCAATTGTTTATCCAGTACTATTTGGTCACCTGTTTCCTCAGACATTGCCTAGGACTTATTGTCTTCCATTGGGCCATTTAAAAAAAAATGGGCTAAGACCTTTTCTAGTTGTCTCCACCTCCCCCTGTCTAGTTGATGCGGGCGCCTTCAGGGTTTCCAACATGATGCGGGCTTACGTCCACAGTTCTTT
Organism: Myotis lucifugus; assembly: GCF_000147115.1. Lineage (NCBI taxonomy): Eukaryota > Metazoa > Chordata > Mammalia > Chiroptera > Vespertilionidae > Myotis > Myotis lucifugus. The sequence goes on from NW_005871356.1 coordinate 874,364, forward strand.
GTTCTTAGATCCTCTTCCCTCCTCCTTACATTCTGTTTACTCTGGGAAAATTCAGCAACTTTTTCCATTAAAATTTGACTATGCTGGAGATGGATCACAGAGGCCTGTTTCCTACACCAGGAGAACATTTTTTCCATAGCAAGCATGCCAAAAAGTATGATAATGAAGGAGCAAATGAATGATTGGCATGTGTAAGAGAAGGAATGTTTCCCTTCAACATTTTGACCCTTGTTCTTGCGGCAGCATGGCAACGTGGCTGGGAGTGCAGCCTGGAGCCAAACAGTCTGGGTTCACATTCAACTAACTCTGCATCTCTTAGTAGTCTGAGCCTATACAATGCAGTTACTAGCTCTGTGGCTCAGTTTCCTCATCTGAACATGGGGATAATAAAAGTGCCTATCTCATAGGGTTGTGGTGAGGATTAGATGAGATTTTACAGGTAAAGTCCTTAGAACACTACCTGACACACAGTAAAGCAAGTGATTTCTAAATTCCTTTTACTTATGCATGAATATTCCATTTTCAGAAAAAAAAAAACTTTAAATACCAAGAACCTACAACCAAGATTACTTTACCCAGCAAAGCTATCATTCAGAATTGAAGGTCAGATAAAGAGCTTCACAGATAAGCAAAAGCTAAAGGAGTTCATCACCACCAAACCAGTATTATATGAAATGCTGAAAGGTATCCTTTAAGAAGAGGAAGAAGAAGAAGAAGGTAAAGATACAAATTATGAACAACAAATGCACATCTATCAACAAGTGAATCTAAAAATCAAGTGAATAAACAATCTGATGAACAGAATAAACAGAATAAAATAATCTGATGAAGTGAATATAATAGAATTAGGGGCATAGAAAGGGAGTGGACTGACTATTCTCAGGGGGGAAAGGGGCGTGGGGGGTGCAGGAAAAGACTGGACAAAAATCATACACCTATGGATGAGGATAGTGGGGGGGGGGTAAGGGCAGAGGGTGGGGTGGGAACCGGGTGGAGGGGAGCTATGGGAGGGGGGGGGGAGGAGGAACAACTGTAATAATCTGAACAATAAAGATTTAATTTTTTTAAAAAAGAAAAAAAAACTTTAAAGAATTTTGAACTTTCATAATTACCTACAATCAATGTGTTTTATATAAGCTGAAGACTAAACTTTAAGACATTTCAGGATAGAAAATGTCATGCTTGTTGAAGAGAAAAGATATCCTGGAGATGTGACCATGAGGTAAGAGAATTCTTTGGGGGAAAATCCTGGGGACAGGAGGTAGTACTGACGGGTAAGGCAAAAGGCAGAGTTGAAATCCCAAATCACAAAGGGACTAAAAAAACAAAACAAATATTCCCAATGGACACACCACAGGTCTGGCCACCATAGAAACTTGATCTTAAAAGATTCCAATGCAATTTGGAGGAACTTTTTCCCTATGGAATGATTTCTTGCATTTCAGAAATGGAGAGTATAACCCATTATTATGGTGTCCTGAATCATATCTCTGAGGCCACCTCTGATTTGTACCATAGATGTGGCTCGCAAGTACATGCAAGTTAAGACTCAGACTAATAGAGTCCGACCTCAAGCTTACTTGGTGTGAGTTTTTCTGCTTCTGCATCAGTGCCGGGTCTGAAGATGCTTGCCCTATTAGCAGGCACACTCAGTTGCTACCATTCTATAGTTTCCCCACATTAATGCTATTGTCAATAGACATTCATCATTATACTTGTGTTGCTGTGGTTCCTGTAGTAAAGTTCAGAGGAAAAGAAAACCTTTCTTATGCCCATGATGCCCATGAGTTACATGTGTCTTGAAAAAAAAAGGTAGCACTCTCTTTGTGTGTGGCCAAGAATATTTTATTATACCCTGGCTGCCTCACACATTTATGCAACCTGCCTTCCATGTAGGTATTTGTTCTGGGCTATGTTCTGAAACTTTGCTTAAATTGAACCAATACATAAAGTCATAATAACTATTCTCTTAGTAAGAATTTTTAAAAGAATGACTGACTTCAGATGAATGCTTGTAGCATTTCATTGTTAAGAATGACATTGGCTATTTGCTTCAGATAAGTAATCATTATGATAATAAAGTAGTGCACTGCAATTCTAGTTTGAATCTGAGTTGGGCACTGAATTTTTATTAAACATATTTTCAGTATTTATCTAGATGAATTTGCGAACTTTTCCCTTTAACCGTTTAATGTCATCAATTTTATACATAACACATACATACAGATAATAGTCTTTTAATAAATGCCTCTCATAGGGGCAACGGGGGATTGAGAAAAAGAAAGAGACAGACACAGAGACAGTAGGGAAAGCTGGGACCGGGTGGGACATTGCCCTCTGATGGAGAGACGGTGACCCAGAGCCAGTGCAGCACGTTTATTTTATACAGTATGATTCCAGGAAGTTTTACTAAAGGTTAAGACAAAGGAAATTATGTGATATCATGGTTAAAGATCAAGCTGTAGTTCTTCATTCTTGTGGCTTCTTTGTAATTGTCACTCCTGGCTAAGCCCGGATAATTGCGAACATTCCTGAACTTAGATAATGAAACCCACCCCCTGGCACCTGAGCTAAGGGTCAGGCTGACAACATACCTGCCTCTGGTATGTTTCCAGGACGTGGCTCTGCTGACGCCACTGGGCTCAGCTGACGATAATCAAAGAAATGCTCATGTGCCTTCCCAGGTGCTCTCTACATTTTTCCAATATTTTATTTGAAATCATTTTTCCTCTGTTTTTTATTGAGGTACAATCGACATGTAACATTAGCTTAGTTTCAGGTGCATAATATAATGATTTGATATTTGTGTTTATGATCATCATCATAAGTCTAGTTAACATCTGTCACCATACAGAGTTGCTGTTCTCTTAGCAACTTTCAAATATGCAATTACAGTATTACAAGCTCTAGTCACCATGTTGTTTATTATACCCTTATGACTTAGGACGGCTGTACTTTTTGACCCCCTTCATACATTTCACCCCCTCCCACCCCCTTTTGTCCTCTATTTTTAAGTGATTGTTTTTGTGTATTTAATTTTGTTCTCTGTTTGTTCTTGATGCTAGAATCATGTTTGCCTCTTAAAATGAATAAAGAAGTTTTTAGTATTTTATGTTTGCTCCCAAATATCTAAACGGTGACTGCGGTGAGGAGGTCAGTGGGTGGAAGTAGAAGAGGTCATTAAAGGGATAAATGGTGTTGGAAAAAATAAAGTAAATTAAATTAAATAAATAGAATATATAGTATCTGTTCCCTGAAATCTGATATAATTTATCAAACCATTTAAACCTTTGGTATTGTTACTAGTATACCTAATCATCACTCTTCTTGGCTAAATTCTTTACATTTATTTTTAAATATGTGTTTATGGATTTTTAGAGAGAGAGGGAGAGGGAGAGAGAGAAAGAGAAACACCAAGGTTACCTCTCATACTCACTCTGACCTGGGACCAAACCTACAACCTGGGTATGTGCCCTGACCCAGAATCGAACCAGCGACCTTTTGGTGCACAGGACAATGCTCAACCAACTGAGCCACACTAGGCAGGGCTGGCTTGTTTGTTTGTTTGTTGCAATAAACTTGTATATAATGTGTTTGTGTCATTTTTAAAAACTCTTTCAATTGTTTGGCTACACTCCCTTTTCATTTCTTTTTTTTTTTTAATATATTTTATTGATTTTTTTACAGAGAGGAAGGGAGAGGGATAGAGAGTTAGAAACATCGATCAGAGAGAAACATTGATCAGCTGCCTCCTGCACACTCCCTACTGGGGATGTGCCCACAACCAAGGCACATGCCCCTGACCGGAATCGAACCCGGGACCCTTCAGTCCACAGGCCGACGCTCTATCCACTGAGCCAAACGGGCCAGGGCCCTTTTCATTTCTAACATGGGATATTTGCCTTTCTTCGTTCTCTCTCTCTTTTGTTATAATTTAGTGCCATGAGGCTGAGAGTGCCCGAGATAACTGCTGCACAATAGGATGGTCTTCTCAATCAAACTTCTCCTCTGGCCTGAGTCTTCCTTTCTGGGACAGTGCTGGCATGGGTACTGCCTAAAGTTGTTTCTCCGGCCCTTCTCATTCAGAACTTCAATAATAGACCAGTCCCTTGTTCTCTGCCACAGTCACACATTCTTTCTTTAGATTTGTTAATGCTTTCGTCCTCCAGTCCAGTCAGGTAGCTCAAGAAGCCGTTCTATTTAATATGACTTTACCCATTATTGGTTCTTGCTTTTCATATGCAAATACATTTATTATCTGACTAGAGGCCCGGTGCACAAAAATTTGTGCACTCGGGGTGGGGGTCCCCCAGCCCAGCCTGTGCCCTCTCACAGTCTGGGACCCCTCGGGAGATAACGACCTGCTGGCTTGGGCCTGCTCCTGGGTGGCAGAGGGCAGACCCAATCCCTAAGTGCAGCCCCTGGTCGGGCTCAGAGCAGGGCCGATCAGGGGGTTGGGGCACCGCCACTGTCACACTCAGGGCAGGGCAAATGGAGAGGTTATGGTTCTGCCCTGTCACACACAGAGCAGGGCCCGTGGGGGGGATGGGGGGTTGGTGCGCTGCACCTTGTCCACACACAGAGCCGCAGGCAAATCAGGGAATTGGGGGAGCTCCCCCCCGTATCAGGGCACAGAGCAGGGCTGATCAGGGGGGTTTGGGGCGCTGCCCCCCTGTCACGCTTGATCCTTGGTGCCCAGGGAGCCCTCGCTGCCTCCGCTTGATCCCGGGGGCCTGGAGGCATATTTAACCCTTTTAACTATATAGGGATAGAGGCCTGGGGGACCGGGTGGGGGGCCGGCTGGTTTGCCCTGAAGGGTGTCCTGGATCAGGGTGGGGGTCCCCCACTGGGGTGCCTGGCCAGGCTTGGCTGAAGGGCTGAGGGGCTGTTTTTCCCGCTGGCAGTTGACTAAAAAGCTCCCAACCGCTCCCTTGTTTTCTTTTTTTCTTTTTTTTATTCTGGGCCAGGCTTTAGCTCTGAGGCCTTCGCCTGCTGAAAAACATGGGATAACATTGTTGCGGTCTTGGGCTGGACTGACAAGCCGGTTTGGTTAGCTTCTTATTTGCAA
>NW_005871356.1:879700-936392 GCF_000147115.1 Myotis lucifugus
ACTACCTGAGCCAATTTAGCACAAATAGAGTTGCAGGCTCCATCCCCAGTAGGCAGCTGATCAACTCATCGATGTTTCTATGTCGTTCCTCTCCCTTCCTCTCACGGAAACCAAAACAAATATTTAAAAATATATAAAAAAATAAAAAACAGCCCTAGCTGGCTTGGCTCAGTGGATAGAGCGTCAGCCTGCGGACTGAAGGGTCCCAGGTTCGATTCTGGCCAAGGGCACATGCCTGGGTTGTGGGTTCGATCTCCAGTAAGGGGTGTGCAGGAGGCAGCCAATCAATGATTCTCTCTCATCATTGATGTTTCTATCTTTCGCTCCTTCTCCCTTCCTCTATGAAATCAATAAAGAAATATATTTTTACAAAAACACCCCCATAAAAGCGTTCAGAATACTGGTTAAATAAATTATGTTTCATTTATAAAATGGAATAATTTGCAGTAAATGAAAAGAATGAAGCAGTTCAATATAAACTTAGATGGAGGCATCTCCTAAAATATTATGTAAAAAAATTATTATGTAAAAAAATATTAATTTTTTAAAATATTAACATTTACATAAACCCAATTGAGAGTATGTTAGCATATTCTGTATATTGATATTTATAATATACATATATATTTTAAATATACACATACTCAAATAAGTATATATACTAGTATATATTCAAAAATAAGTGGTAGTCCAGAGATAAGATTGCTGTAGGTACACATAGGGTGAGCATCAACTCAATACTTAACTATGCAAATTTCTTGCATTTCTCTACATTCCTACATTTCTATATTTCTCCCTCCATGTTGGCTTCATCCTAAAAGTTGTTCCCTGTGGTCACGAGATGGCTGCAGCAGTATAAGTACTTGCATGCAGACACACTTCTAGCAAGAAAAGGACTCTCTATTGGGTTCAAGAATGTGGCAATCATTTTAGGCCCTCTAGTGGACAACTCCTTAATGCCACGTTAGCCAGGTCTGGGAGTGTGGGAGGACTGCCCAGTCCTTAGCCTAACGCTCGAAAATGAATAGCTAGGTGGTTCTCAACCTAGAGTCATTTTGTCATCCAGGGAGCATTTGGCAATGTCCGGAGACATTCTGTTCACAACCTGGAGGAAGGGTATGACAGGGATCTAACAGGTAGGAACCAGGGACTGCTAAACATCTTAGAATGCACTGAACAGCCTCCCACAACCAAGAATTAATTCACCCCAGGCCTTATACACTGTTGATGGGAATAGAAATTGATACAGTCACTATGTAAAACAGTATGGAGCTTCCTCAAAAAAAGAAAAAAAGAAATATCACACGATCCAGCAATTTCACTTCTGGGTATCTGTCCAAAAGAAACAAAATCACTGTACCCCCCTGCACTATTTACAACAGCCCAGATACGTGTCCAACGACAGATGAATGGGTAAAGAAAATGTGCAGTATATAGTATACATAATTTTACATTAAATATAAATAAAATGTAGTCACCAAAAAAGAAGGAACCCCTTCCATTTGTGAAAACGTGGATGGACTTTGAGGGCATTACACTAAGAGATGTCAAAGACAGAGAAAGATACTGTATGACCTCACTTATATGAGGAATATGAAAAGGAAAGCCACCCTAAATTCATATAAAAAGAGACGAGATTTGTGTTACCAGAGGCAGGGTATTGTGGGGGTGAGGGTGGGATTTGGATGAAGATGGTTCAAAGGTACAAACTTCCAGTTATAAGATACATAAGTATGGGGGATGTAACATACAACAGGATGACTATAGTTAACACTGCTGTGTGGTGTATTTGAAAGTGGCTAAGAGAGTACATCCTAAAAGTACGCATCACAAGGAAAACATAATTTTTTTGTATCTTTATGAGGTGATGGATGTTAACTAAATGTATCTGGTAATCATTTCACAATGTACGTATGCCATTATATGCTGTACACCTTAAATTTATACAGAACTGTATGTCTATTTTATCAATAAAAAATAAATCTGACCCCAAATGTCAATGGTATGAAGATTTATTGACTTAGACCCGTGGTCGGCAAACCGTGGCTCGCGAGCTTCATGTGTCTCTTTGGCCCCCTGAGTGTGGCTCTTCCACAAAATACCACGTGCGGGCGCGCACATACAGTGCGATTGAAACTTTGTGGGCCATGCGCAGAAGTCGGTATTTTGTGGAAGAGCCACACTCAAGGGGCCAAAGAGCCGTGTGTGGCTCTCGAGCTGCGGTTTGCTGAGCTGCAGTTTGCCGACCACTGATCTGGGCAGGGACCAATGCTGGAGCGTCATCTACCATGACCACTATACTAACCTTGACTTGAAGAAGGCTAATTTCTGAGCACACCCTAATGCCTCCCCTCTAACTCCTTACCCTGGCCATGTGCCTCCACTTGCAGCTGGAATAAGGAGATCTATGGGAGAGACTCTAGTGGGACCACATGGCTAGGATGGAGAAAAGTCATTGGAAGGATGATGGCAAGTTTTGTAGAAAAAGAATCATTGGAAGGTGACTTTTATCATTAGCCAGGATAAATAATTCAGGAAAAGAATCATGTTTGGTGAGGCAGCAGGGAGATTAGTGCCGCTTTGGTCTTTACTTACCTTCATCAGCATTTTTCTGGAAACCATTTTGGGGATTAATTTTATTAGGTTGTCTTTGAGTTTTATAGCATACTGAATGATAAGTGTCATCAACTTTGTTCGTCTGGGAAAGGGAGACCCTTGGCCCACAGTTCAGCTACCAGGGCCCTGAATTTGCACACAGCTAAATTTATCTTTCTGAACTTTCCTTTTAAATATGACATGGAGACCACCCCACCTCCCTTCTTAAGAGACAATTGTGGATCAGGCAGAGTATACTGCAACCGCTTAGTTTTAAGTTTCCTGGTTAAAATTGCAAGCCAATTGGACTTCCCTAAATTTATATACAAGTCATCTTTATTGAATTTTGTAATTTCTACTCATTATTAGAGGAGTATGCCTTGTTTTGGCATTTTCTCCAGAATTATAAAAAAGTCTATTCCCAGCCAGTATGGGTCAGTTGGTTGAGCATCATCCTGTGCACCAGGAGGTCCCCAGTTCCATTCCCAGTCAGGTCACATGCCCGAGTTACAGGCTCCATCCCTAGTAGGGGGCATGCAGGAGGCAGCAGATTGATGTTTCTCTCTCACTCTTCCTTCCTCTAAAAAAAAAAAAAAAAAAAAAAAAAAAAAGTCTAGAGGTCTGTTCTAATACCACACTGCTTAGCTGTGGATGAGAGAATTAGGAAAGTGGACCAGTTCACTAACAGCCCTAGCTGGGGTTATGATTTTTACTTTTTTATTTTATTATATTGTTAATCCTCACCCAAAGATATTTTTCCCATTGATTTTTTATTTTTATTTTTGAGAGAATGGAGAATGGGAAGAGGGGGAGAGACAGAGAGAAAGAGAATCATCCATGTGAGAGAGAGACATCAATTGGTTGCCTCCCACACTGATAGCCTTGCTGTTCCTACAGGTCACTCTAGGTTTGGGCCCACCAAAGCTACAGCATTTTAACTTGTATTTAGGAGCACACTGTCTGAGACACCATGCGAGGTGGAGAGGGGGGAAACTTTCCTTGTGAGCCGCAAACTGTGCCATATAGGGCTTGATCCTCACTCCCAGATGCCCCCTTTTTTCATGGAGAACTCCTAGTGCCTTTGGTGTTCATTACAGCCAGAAGACATTACTTGGGACCATCTCACTCTATTAAATAGACTCTAATGAATTGGAATATCAAAAGACAAAAGGTCAAGGTCTTGTTCCTTTCCACCCAGGAGGCTCCTTGTTTTCCATGAAAATTTGCATACCAAGAGGCATTAGGTGGGCAGCCTTTGTCAAACCACAAAATAAAGGGTGATGTATGTTCTTATATTTACACTAGAGGACTGGTGCACGGATGCGTGCACTGGTGGGGTCCCTTGGTTTGGCCTGCGGGGATCAGGCCAAAACTGGCTCTCCGACATCCCCTGAGGGGTCCCGGATTGTGAGAGAGTGCAGGCCAGGCTGAGGGACTTCACTGGTGCACAATCGGGGCCGGGGAGGGACTGTGGGAGGGCTCCAGAGTGTGTCTGGCTCTTCTGGCCCAGTCCCAATCGGCTGGACCTCAGCAGCAAGCTAACCTTCCTGTCAGAGCATCTGCCCCTGGTTGTCAGTGCGCATCATAGCGACCAGTCAAATGAATGGTCGGACACTTAACATATTAGGCTTTTATTATATAGGACTAGAGGCCCGGTGCACTCGTGGGTAGGAGTCCCTCAGCCTGGCCTGTGCTCTCTTTCAGTCCAGGAGCCCGTGGGGGATGTCCGACTGCTGCAGAGGTGGGAGAGGCTCCTGCCACTGCCACTGCGCTCACCAACCATTAGCCCGGCTTCTGACTGAGCAGCGCTCCCCCTGTGGGAGTGCACTGACCACCAGGGGGCAGCTCCTGCATTGAGCATCTACCCCCTGGTGGTCAGTGCATGTCATAGCTACGGGTTGTTCCGCTGTTTGGTCAATTTGCATATTAGCCTTTTATTATATAGGACTAGAGGCCCGGTACATAAAATTCGTGCACGAGTAGGGTCCCTAGGCTTGGCTGGAGATCAGGGCTGATCTGTGAGGTGACCAGTGGGGTGATCGGGGTCCCCACACACACCCGCCTTGGCTGGCCTGGTGCCGCCTACTCACTGCCCCCCCCCCCCCCGGCTGCCCCCACCAGTCGGGGCCTGCGGGCTGGGGCAGCTCCTGCATTGAGCGTCTGCCCCCTGGTGGTCAGTGCGCATCAAAGCGACTGGTCATTCTGCTGTTTGGTCAATTTGCATATTAGGGTTTTATATAGATAGATAAGTAAAAGCAACCACTCCAGTGAGTCTCCTCAGAAAAGAAAAATCTGCTCTAAAGTCAAATTCTGTTTTTGTTTAGAGTAGCAGCTGACAACTTTTAAATTTGTTAAAATAAATATCAAGCATACAATAAAGATGGTCTCTTCAATAAATGGTGTTGGGAAAATTGGAGCAGTACATGCAAAAAAACATAACTAGACCAAAAACTTACATCATACATAAGAATAAACTCAAAATGGATAAAGACTTAAATGTAAGCCTTGAAACCATAAAAATCCTAGAAGCAAACATAGGCAGTAAAATTTCAGACATTTCACTTAGTAGGATTTTTGCTGATACATCTCCAAGTGCAAGAGAAACAAAGGAAAATATAAACAAATGGGACTAAATCAAACTAAAAAGCTTCTACATAGCAAAAGAAACCACCAACAAAAATGAAAAGGCCACTGTATGGGAGAACATATTTGCCAATGATACATCTGATAAGGGGTTGATTTCTAAAAAATACAAAGAACTCATATAACAACACCAGGAAGACAAACAATCCAATTTAAAAATGGGCAAAGGACCTACATAGACACCTCTCCAAAGAGAACACACAGATGGCCAAGAAACATATGAAAACATGCTCAATGTCACTAACCACCAGAGAGGTGCAAATTAAAACTACAATGAGGCCTAGTCAGTTGCTTGAGTGCCCTACTAGTCTCATGCACTAAGAGGTCACCAGTTTGATTCCCAGTCAGGGCACATGCCCAGATTGTAGGTTGGATCCCCAGTAGGGAGCATGCAGGAGGCAGTCGATCAATGATTCTCTCTCATCATTGATGTTTTTATCTCCCCCTCTCCCTTCCTCTCTTTCTAAAATAAATAAAAACATATAAAAATAAAAAAAAACCCACCTATAATGAGGTATCACCTCATACCTGCCAGAATGGCTACCATCAATAAATCAACAAATGACAAGTGTTGGCAAGAATGTGGAGAAAAGGGAACACTAGTGCACTGTTGGTGGGAATACAGACTGGTGCAGCCACTGTGGGAAACAGTATGGAATTTCCTCAAAAAGGTAAAAATGGAACTCCCATTTGACCCAGTGACCCCACTTCTGGGAATATATCTTAAGAATCCTGAAATACCAATCAGAAAAAATATATGTACTCCTATGTTCATAGCAGCATTATTTAGAATAGATACGATCTGTACACAGCCCAAGTGCCCATCAGTAGATGAATAAAAAAGCTGTGGTACATTTATACCATGAAATACTATGTGGCTATAAAAATGAAGGATCTCTTACCCTTTGAGACAGCATGGATGGGCCTGTAGATTATTATACTAAGTGAAATAAGCCAGTTAGAGAAAGACAAATATCACATGATCTCACTTATATGTGGAATCTAATGAACAAAATAAACTGATGAACAAAATAAGTCCAGAGTCATTGATGCATGGAACAGAATGGCAGATCTCAGAGGGGAGAAGAATAGAGGGGATGAGAAAAGATTAACCAAAGAACATATATGTATATAGGCATAGCCCATGGACACAGACAATAGTATGGGGAAGGCTTGGGGTGGGGCAGGAGCTGGGTGGAGGGAGGCAAAGGAGGGGGAAATGGGGGATATCTATAAACTGTCAACAGTAATTTTAAAACAAAACAAAAATATATAGAGATATATATATACAAGCAGCTGACAGCTGTCAGACGGGAGTGGGGAGATGGGGACTGGATGAAACAAGGTGAAGAATTAGCCAAAAAATATATATGTATAACCCATAGGCACAGACAACAGAGCCAGAGGGAAGGGGGAGAGGGACTGGTTGGATGTGGGCAGAAGGGGAGAGGGGAACAGGGATGTCTGTAATAAAGTCAACAATAAAAAGAAAGAAAATAAAAAAAGAAAACAAATGTCAAACTCTGCCTAACCAGGAAACATTAGACATCCTCATTCTGTTCTCACTGAGGGAGCAAGCTTATCACTCATGCTTTGCTTTTGTTTCTTTGAATCACCTAAGTTTACCCTCATCCCATTTTTATTATTTTTAAACTAGAGGCCTGGTGCACTAAATTCGTGCATGCAGGGTGGGGTGGGGGGTCCCTCAGCCCAGCCTGCACCCTCTCACAGTCCAGGAGCCCTCGGGGGATGTCCAACTGCTGGCTGGAGCGGGACTAAGCCGGCAGTCAGACATCCTTAGTGCTGCCACAGAGGCGGGAGAGGCTCCTGCCATTGCCGCTGTGCTCGCCAGCTGTAAGCCTGGCTTCTGGCTGAGCAGCGCTCCCCCTGTGGGAGTGCACTGACCACCAGGGGACAGCTCTTATATTGAGCGTCTACCACCTGGTGGTCAGTGTGTGTCATAGCAACTGGTTGTTCCACCATTCGGTCGATTTGCATATTAGCCTTTTCTTATATAGAACTAGGGGCCCAGTGCACGAATTCGTGCACCTTGAAAGGAACTGTGGCCACAAGCCTGTGGTGGGCACAGGGGCGGGCCTCGGCCCATCCTCCGCACCCTCACCCGGCCCCTCCCACTACAGCCCCCTGTCCCCTCTCTGCTGGCAGCCCCGCTTGCACCTGCTGACGGCACAGCCCCAATTGCTTTGTGCCGTCAGGATCAGGGGGAGGTGGAGAAGACCTCAGGGGCGATCAGGACTGGCAGCCATCGCTCGCACCCACTGATGGTGCCAAGTGATCAGGACTGGTGCCAGGCACCAGCAGCAGGTGAGAGTGGCAGTGGGTGCCAGCAGTGGCTCCAGTGCTGGCAGAGGGTGAGAGTGGGGCCATTGCCGGCAGCGGGTGCTAGAGGTAGCTGCTGACCCCGATCGCCCTTCAGGAGCAGGGGGAGGTGGAGAAGCCCTGAGGGGCGATTGGGGCCAGCAGCTGCTGCTTGCACCTGCTGATGGCGCAGAGTGATTGGGGCTGGTGCCGGGCGCCAGCAGCGGGTGCAAGCGAGGCCGGCGCTGGCAGCAGGTGCGAACACTAGGCAGGACCGCAGTGCATGGGAGCAAATAATTTTCAGTAACCACCCGAGGCTCACCCCGATGACAGTGACCAGTGCCCTGCCTTGGTCTGGTGTCCCTGCTCACCTGCTCCACCATCCCACTGTGGCCGATGCCCCCCATGTTCTGCACTCTGCTGTCACTGCCGATGCCCACCATGTTCTGGGCGTGCCCTTTTGTGGTCAGCACACATCATAGCAATTGGTTTTTCGGTTGTTCAGTTGTTCCTCCGTTCGGTCTATTTGCATATTAGGGTTTTATATATATAGATTACTGGTTACAGCCTATCTCAACAATCTAGGCCTTAAAGATATTTGAACTATCCCTAGCCAACTTTTTCTTGCCTCAGATTTCTCTGATCACTTATTTTTCTCTCTTAACTAGCTAGATGCCAATGCACTTTGTAACCTTATATCAGTGCCTTACTAATTTCATCTGCTTTGGTGTTCTCTTGCAGATATAGCAGGTACTTGAGTAATGTTGGCTCAGTCAATGTAGTTTTGTTATAACTTTGATGAGGGGGGAAAATCGAGTCCTGGTGGGAGCCACTGTCCGTGTGGAGTTGACATGTTCTCCCTATGTCTGCATGGTTTTCTCCAGGGACTCTGATTTCCTCCCCCATCCCAAGGATGTGCACATGAGGTGAATTGGTGTGTCTCAATTGTACCAGTCCGATGAGTGTGGGTGTGACATCTTCTGTCTAGGCTGGTTAAACATGTGAGTGATCCTGGATAGAGGGCCTCCTGTCCAGGGTGGGTCCTACCTTGTGCCACCCTCAATCCTGAAGTGGGTTGGAAAATATTATTTTGTTTGCTTTTATTCATCTTTCTTAAATGTCTGTGTAGCTCACATTTACTTCATTGTTTAATATTAGAAGTGTTTTGGGTCTTTATTTAGAAGTTTAGTGATGTTTTTATAACTAGAAATATGTGGAAGGAACTTAACTCTTATTTATAAATCAGCCTATGTTTAAATTGGTGTTGTTATACATCGTTTTGCTTAAAGTTGCAGTTTCCAAGAACCTGTGATGACGATAAGTGAGGACTTACTGTGCTCTTCTGCCAGAGCTATTTTCTCTTCAAATCTACAGAATCGAAGACTGTTACATTCTGTAGATTCTGGCGTGTGTTTCATCACACAGGGCACCTCTGTTAGTTTCCCAATATATAATATTCCCCTACTTCTGTTGTTTGAAAGACTTTAAAGGAATCTTGGGTCTTCTATCCTCGTTTGCTACTTCTTCTCAAGCTTTGATATACTACAGATGTACATCTATTCATAACAATTTCAAACACTATTGTAGTGTAAAGAGTGAAAATCTCCCCATGGCCCCTTCCTCCTGCATAGTCTCCAGAGATTACCATTGCTAACACATTGATGTGCATCCTTCTGGATATTTTCATATTACCGTTCTTTTCAAAATATGCTTTAGTTCTTAGTCTATTTTTGTTAGAACTCTTTATGTCTAGGCTGGTTAATCTGATTAGTTACTCATCTGCATATGATCTTAAGCTCTTGTCCTGGGTTTTCTTCTATATGAAACACTCCTTTCTTTTTAACATGTTTTTATTGATTTTTAGAGAGAGAGGGAGGGAAGGGGTTAGAGAGATAGAAACATCGATGAGAGAGAAACATCATTGATCAGCTGCCTCCTGCATGCTCCCTACTGGAGATCAAGCCTGCAACCCAGGCATGTGCCTCACGACCAGGAATCGAACCAGTGACCAGTGGCTCAACCAACTGAACCACACCAGCCAGGTTAAACACTCCTTTCTTGGCAGTACATCACTCCTACCCCCTTTCTGTAACCTGCTCTTCTTCCCTTTCCTCCAACTTTCGGACTCACACAGAAGCAACTACATTGTTACACCTGCAACCCTCCCCCAGGCAGAGTTGGCTGGTCCAAGACTAAGCATATAACCCAAGTTAGGCTAATCATAGCACCCACCCCTGCTAGACGTCCTTGATGGGTCCAGGCATTGACCACTGACTTAGAATTCTTCCTTCCTTGGGATTACTTCAGCATAGGACCGTGGGAGTCCGTTCCTTTATGGTGGGAAACACTGTAAGATACTGGTGAGACTTGGAGTCTTTGGCAGTCATGTTTCCTACAATGTGGAGAAAGCCAGTTTGCAGTGAGAGAACGAAGCAGACATGGAGAGCACAATAAAAGACAGAGGAAGTTTTGAAGTCCTTCAAGCTCCCTGCTCCTGAGACCTAGGTTGCATTCTTGTCTTTTCCAAGTTCCTTCAATTAAAACAGACTTGCCGAAACTGGTTTGGCTCAGTGGATAGAGCGTCGGCCTGCAGACTGAAAGGTCCCAGGTTCGATTCCGGTCAAGGGCATGTACCTGGGTTGTGGGCACATCCCCAGTAGGAGATGTGCAGGAGGCAGCTGATCGATGTTTCTAACTCTCTATCTCTCTCCCTTCCTCTCTGTAAAAAATCAATAAAATATATTTAAAAAAGAAAAAATAAATAAATAAAACAGACTTACTACTAACTCCCCTCTTTTTTTGCTTATGCTAGGTTCCTAAATAACATATCCTCTTTAGTTTTTTAAAAATGTTATTTTACTTTGTTTTGAGAGTATGTTTCTTTTTTTCTTTTTTAAAAAATATATTTTATTGACTTCCCACAGAGAGGAAGGGAGAGAGATAGAGAGTCAGAAACATTGATGAGAGAGAAACATCAATCAGCTGCCTCCTGCACATCTCCTACTGGGGATGTGCCCACAACCCAGGTACATGCCGCCCTTGACCGGAATCGAACCCGGGACCCTTCAGTCCACAGGCCGACGCTCTATCCACTGAGCCAAACCGGTTTCGGCAAGAGAGTGTGTTTCTTAAAGCTGAAACAAGGAAGAGCTGCTTTGGCCCTCTAGAAATATTATAGGAAAGAAATAAGCTGAGGTGTGGCTGCTCTGGCTCATTGGAAAGTCGGAGAAAAGAGGCCTTGGAGACAGGTTCAGGGGTTTAGCCCAGAACAAGCTGCCACTGCCCATTGCTCCCCTGGTTGCAAGTCTCCTGGGACCCCTTAGAGCAGTGGTTCTTAACCTTCCTAATGCCTCGACCCTTTAATACAGTTCCTCATGTTGTGGTGACCCCCAATTTCATTGTTACAAATTGAACATAATTAAAGCATAGTGATTTATCACAAAAACAATATGTAATTATATATGTGTTTTCCGATGGTCTTAGACGACCCCTGTGAAAGGGTCGTTTGACCCCCAAAGGGGTCGCGACCCACAGGTTGAGAACCACTGCCTTAGAGTTTAGGAGATGCATGCCTGAGAGGGAAGAAAGGTGTGGGCCTTCTCCCGAGAGGGAGAGGGTGCCTCCTGTCTAGTTTAAGGAAACTCCCATTTCATTCCTCTCATCTAAGAAACATTACTTTGTTTGGGTGATAACATAACCTTTTGAGGTATGTCATTCTGATAACACAGGCTGTTCTGAACTTTTTCTTCCGCTAGTACAATCCTCAAAACTTGTATTTCTGGGTGTGTCTGTGAGGGTAATTCTGGAAGAGGTTAGCATTTGAATGGTAGATGGAGTAAGATCACCCTCACTAAAGTGGGTGGGCATCCCTCAATCAGTTGAGGGTCTAAATAAAACAAAGATGGAGGAAGGGTGAATTTGCTCTTTACTTGAACTGGAACATCCATTTTTTTTTTCTGCCCTAGGACATCAGTGTTCCCAGTTTTGGCTTTTGTACTAGGTCCTGGATTTATTCCATCAGCCTCCTGATTCTTGAGTCTTAGTACTGGCACTGGGACTTGCACCATTGGCCCCCTGATTCTCAGAACTTTGAACTCATATTGAATTATACCACTGGCTTTCCTGGTTCTGCGGCTTACAAACGACAGATTGTGGGTCTTCTTGGCCTTTATAATTGCATGAGTCAATTCCGTGAGTCATATATCTATATCTATATCTTTTTGTTTCAGTTTCTCTGGAGAACCCTGACTAATACAGACACAAAATGTCACTTAGTGGGGAAAGTCTTGCCCTAGCAGCCCAGGGCTAGAATTTAGTGGTGGGGATTGTAGACTGTAGGTCCAGTTTGTCTGAATGCTGGATTTTTACCTGTTCTCAACCCAAGCAAAAATAGCAGGAACGTTATAAATAACATATAAAGTATAATTTTAGGACTTTAGCATTTCCAAATATGGAAATGAGTAAGCTTTCCATCTAAATATAACATTCAGCCCAGACAGGTGTGGCTCAGCGGTTGAGCATCGACCTAGGAACAAAGAGATCACCATTAAATTCTGGGTCAGGACACATGCCTGGGTTGTGGGCTCAATACCCAGTGGGGGGAGTGCAGGAGGCAGCTGATAGATGATTCTCTGTCATCATTGATGTTTCTATCTCTCTCTCCCTCTTCCTTCCTCTCTGAAATCAATAAAAATATATTAAAAAATAAAATAAAAATAAATAAAATAAAAAATAAATATAATATTCAGCCACATTCTCAAACTGTACCCTCCCAAATAGCATTAATAATCCTTTCAATCAGGACATATGAATTCTTCATGTAACAAGCCAGAAAAAAATATGGAAATCACAGCTTAAGTTGCCAGATGTGTCACATCGCAACTTAATATTTTTCACTCTTTGATTTACATATTCAGCTTAATATATGTACTCAGGGTTTTATAAAAAATTATGACATCATAACTTTCCCAATTTATTCACAATTATAATTTAATCATAAACTTCTCCAGGTCAATTCAAATGCTGGTACATATTTTTAAAATATTTCTTTAAGGCCCTTCATCTCCCTTCTCCACTACCCACTCAGGATTCTCCTCCCCCTCAGACGGTACCTTTGCTGGTCTTGGTAGTCTGCCCATACTTTGGCCCAGGTCCTTACGGTAGGGGTCTGATTGTCAGGATTTTGAGTCCTTCTTTGGCCAGAGTTTCTGAGAGCTTGTTTAGAGGTTTTAGCAAAGGAGTGCAGCTACTAGTACGGCAGGTCTTCTCCTCTGAGGGGGAAGGTCTTCCTCTTGTACCTAGCACGCAGCTTAGGGAGGGATGCACCTGGATCCGTGAGGGAGGAGAGAGACACCCACATAGCCAGCCAGATCAGTCGAATCAACCCTGGAGATCATTGGGGAGATAGATGTCACAGCCAGATCGCCCTCACATCCCAGAGTTTCTGTATTTGTTCATTTGCTATAAAAATTGGGCAATGAAGTACCAAGAGGCACCCAAATGGACCTCCTGGACACCAAGCTTATCTTCCCTGTCCCCATAGCTCAGCAGTAGTTCTATCTCTTCCTGATCATCAGGGTCAGTTATTTCCAACAGGATGATGACTCCTCGTTTTGTCTACTAACTTGGAGTTTGCCAATGGCAGTAGTTGGATCAGCCTTGGTGAGTAAAGTTCATACACAGCCTCCCATTCCCTGCCACCAGGGGTATTCTATTCATGCACTGAGGTAACTAATGACAGAGGTGGCTAATATCAAGTGGCCAAGTCATTTCTTTTCTTGGTTATTTAGTTTCTTCTCTAGTGGACATTAACATGTGACATAAAGATCATCATACTTTATGTTCATTCTCATATGTTCATCCACATGCTCTACCCCAGATGAACTTGGCTCTAATCTTCTAATATTTCTTCTTTCAAACCTCCATCCAGCTGGCCATGCCATTCACCACTGCCATTAGTTTACAGATGTTCTAACCCTGGGGCACTTACCTTTCTACACAAAGTGGAAAACCCAGTGCACAAGGTACCCATTGGGAAGAATTTCATGCACTAGTGTTTTATAAGGGCATAGTCCTGTGGGAATGTAATGATGCTTCTGCTTTCAACCACATATTGAATTGACCTAGCCATGATTCAACTTGAGGTTTTCCTTCTCCATCAGCTCATCATGAGGAGTTTCCCATGTAGCCATAGTGCAAGTTGAAGGAGAGGTGCTGATGCAACCTGCTTGTGCCCTCTGGTCCTGCTTATGCTGGATCCCAGATGTACTGCTTTCATCTCATCATGAATTACTGCTAGGCTGTCGAATGCTGTGACTTGGTGGAATAAGTTTGATAGAATACAACTCATCATGAATAGTTGCACCCATATAGTCAACACGTTATCCCATGGTCAAGTATTTTCCTTCTACCAGGGAAACTGCATGCCACAGATTGTTTTTCAAGAACAGTGAAATTCTCTGCTGCTCTAGAACCAAAAAGGTTTGCATTGTGACTGTGCCACTGGGGCTTGCCAGAAATTTCGCATGGCATCTTTTTCCACCATCGATACCGCTAACATCATAGGTCTTCTGGGTCATACGGTCCAAGGGACAGGGCTGCACCACAACCTGGTCCTGCTTCAAAGCCCTTTATCCTCTGGGCTCTACTCAAAGATAGCAGCCTTTCTTATCCCTTGAGCCCAGATGTAGCACATGCTGCCTCCAAGAACACTGGATGTTGTGTTTCCGTTTTCAATGTGAGAGGTGGGAGATACAATAATTGTTTTTTTAGTTTGGGTGGCATAACCAGGCATGCCCCTGACCATTGGACCCCTAAATAGTCTATTGACACGGCAGGCTCCTGAATCTGAGTAAGGCTTATCTCCCACCCTCTGGTGCACATATGTCCTACCAAGGTCTCCAATGTGCTAGCCCATTTTTGTTTATCCAGTTTGATTAGAATGATGTCATAGATATAGTGGTGTGATATTCTGCAGGATGTCCAGACGTTCAAAAC
Source organism: Myotis lucifugus (assembly GCF_000147115.1). Classification (NCBI taxonomy): domain Eukaryota; kingdom Metazoa; phylum Chordata; class Mammalia; order Chiroptera; family Vespertilionidae; genus Myotis; species Myotis lucifugus. The sequence continues at coordinate 894,254 of NW_005871356.1, forward strand.
CTCGTTGGAGTATGACAGAAATATATAATATACTGTATTATAATATGGCCCAAGGACAAAATTATAAATGTATACTACCTTGTCCATGCAAATGAAAAATATTTTAATCCCCATTTTGGATAGGGATAGAAAAGAAATTTCACCAAATTAATGAATATGTACCATCTACTGAGGCCATGTTAACTTGCTATAGCAAAGATAGTATGTCTGGTATGGCAACAGCAACGTGGGGCTTTCACATGGTTGAAACTAAAGAAATTTTACAGAGTTTATCCAGGTTTTTACATGAGGCCAACCTTGTAAATTAAATAAAAATATGATGGAGACCACCAACCCTGCATCCTTTTCAGTTTTAGAATTGGTAATATTTATTACTATCTTTCCCCAAAATATATTGCTTTTACCTTATTGCCTTAGCCGGGGACAGTTTCAGAGTTTTTTTGTTTTGTTTTGCTTTTTAAATATATATATTTTTAATTGACTTCAGAAAGGAAGGTAAAGGGAGAGAGAGAGATAGAAACATCAATGATGAGAATCGTTGATCAGCTGCCTCCTACATGCCGCCCACTGGGCATCAAGCCTGCAATCTGGGCATGTGCCCTTGACTGGAATCGAACCCAGAACCCTTCAGTCCACAGACTGAGGCTCTATCCACTGAGCCAAACCAGCTAGAGAAGATTCAGAGGTTTTTACTTGACCTTCCCCACTATGGTAACTCTTCTCCCAAAAGTCAAGGTCCCAACTATTAAACATATCTATTCTGGTTACACATTTGGTGGATGGTAAAGGAACCATTGTGTGGGTTTGTGGGCACAGTGGATTCACTGTGAACTAGACCCTGATCACCTTTACCTAAATACCATATGTCCTCATTCTAAAAGGGGAACCAGGATGATGCTTCAGGGCTTTAGGTATCAATGTAAAGTCATATCTGAGTCCAAACATTTCAAATGTTTGGTTATTCCTTTTTCCAAAGTGACAAGTACCCTCTCGCAATCTGGGACCCCACGGGGGATGTCAGAGAGCCGGTTTTGGCCTGATCCCCGCAGGCCAGGCCAAGGGACCCTACTGGTGCACGAATCTGTGCACCGGGCCTCTAGTTCCCAATAAGGGCCAATGGACCAGAGAGCCACGTTTTTGTGCCAGGGTACCTTGTCCCTGGAACAATGCTAGAGATAGATCATCAAATACTGTCATTCTAGATTCCTCTTTTATAAATGGCAAGCAGGCAAACTCCTACCCATGAATACATTTCTTTCTTTAGACAAGTTTAATGCAAGCCCTTACTTAAGTGTGTAGCAATGAAAACCCAGTGTGTCTCTCTGGAGTTCCACCCAAACCTCTGAATTTTGGGTGTTTACAACCTGTGGGTTATTTCTAAAGACTATTTATCTTGTCCCATACATTTTAATTATTTCCAAATTTAAATTTTAAAAGGTAAATTAAATTCATTTTGAGAAAAGTACCTTATTGTTGACCTTATTGTATGAATTTTTCACATACTCTTTGTAGAGTATTTCTTTCTCATTATTTCACAATAATCTTTCTGATTAGGCAGTCCAATTACAATCTAGTCAATATGATATAATGTTAAGAGCCTTGAAGACAAAAACAAACAAATAACAAAACAAAGCAAGAAAAACAACACAAGCCCTGAAGACAGAACTGTTTTCTTGGGAAAGTGTTTTAACCTCAGTTTCCTTACCTATCTCAGAATTTTTATTTTTTTTTAATCCTCACCCGAGGATATTTTTCCACTGATTTTTAGAGAGAATGGAAGAGAAAGGGAAAGACAGAGAGAAACATTGATGTGGGAGAAACATCGATTGGTTGCTTCCTGCATGAGCCCTGACCAGGGCCTGGGCTGGGGGAGGAGCCTGCAACCAAGGTATGTGTCCTTGACCAGAATTTAACCCAGAACTCTTGGGTCTGCAGGCTGACGCACTGAGCCAAACTGGCTAGGGCTATCTCAAAATGTTGAAGAAAAAATGAAGTATTATCAATCCATGTGAACGGATTAACATGGTGCCTTGCATGTAGTAATTCTCCTATTTACTTACATTATTAGTCTTGAGGCCAGGCTTTTGTGCAGCTTTTAAAATTAGATTTTGATTTCCCCCAAATATTTGTTAGCAGTCTACCTACACATCATCAAGAAGGTACTATTTTACTAGTGGAGACACAGACAATTAATTAAATAATGTTGGGTTTAGGGCTAGGGTTATGAAGTGGCCTGAAGAAAAATAAAGGGATAAAGAGTAATGGGCATGCTAATTTAGATAGGGTGGTCAAGGAAGGTTTCCCTCAGGAGATGGCATTGGAACAGAGAGCAAAATCAAAGGAGGGAAGAACTATGTGACTGGCTCATTCATTAGGTGAGTCAGTGCTTGTTAGCTGCATCCTTTAGGTTCTTAGTCACATGCGTTTGTGGGGGTACTGAACTATTTATGTTTCTATGACTTAGGGTGTCAAGCAGCTCTTAGAGTCCAGGAAGGAAGAGCCTGGGCTTCCCATGTCCTTTAAATAGCCTCCAGCAATGACACATTTCCCATTACTAACTTAGTACTTCTTGAATGGTTTGTCAGTTCTGTAAATGAACCTGGTACTAGAAGTCCTTTGAAGAGAAAGGCATTTGGAAGAACCTACCAGAGGAAAGCAGCTATGGTATGCAGGCAAGAAATTGGAGTCAAGAAAATTGGGTTTGGATTCCAGCTTACCACTGGCTATGTAGACTTGCATGCATCCCCTAACTTTACTGAGTCTCTTTCTTTATAAAATGGGAATGATAACCCTAGCTGGTTTGGCTCAGCGGGTAGTGTTGGCCTGCGGACTAAAGGGTCCCAGGTTCGATTCTGGCCAAGGGCACATGCCCAGGTTGCGGGCTCAATTCCCCCCAGTAGGGGACGTGCAGGAGGCAGCCAATCAATGATTCTCTCTCATCATTATGTTTCTCTCTCCCTTCCTCTTTGAAATCAATAAAAAAATATAAAAATAATAAAATGGGGATGATAATGTCTAATTCCCCTAATTGTTATCAAGGTCAAATGAAGTAATCAATATGAAAAATACTTGGAGCCCTGGTCAGTATGGCTCAGTTGGTTGAACTTTGTCCAGTGCACCAAAAGGTCGCCGGTTTGACTCCCAGTCAGGGCATATGCCCAGGTTGCGGGTTTGATCCTTGGTTAGGGCATGTGCAGTAGGCAGTGCATTGATGCTTCTCTCTCCCTCTCTCTCTAAAATCAATAAAATCATATTTTAGAAAATAATACATAAAAAAATTTAAAAAGAAAAATAGTTGGTATGTTATAGGAAATCAATAAATGTTAGTTTATTTTGAAAGCTTGGAATATCCTTAAAGATAATGGGCGGGGGTTGGTTCTATGCTTAAAAGAATTTTTAAGCATATTATCCTAAAAAGTATAAGTAAGAAATTTATGTCATAATACTATGTAATGAGAATTATAGTTAACACTGAGTGCTTACTGTGTTACAAAAACTTTGTAAGCATGTTACGTGGATTAGCTCATATCTTTCTCACACTTACCTACAAGATAACTACTGTTAATGTCCCATCTAATTCATAACAAAAATGGGGTGTAAAGAGACTGCCTATGGTCAAATAGTAAGTGGTACAGTTGGGATTATAACCAAGATAGTTTGATATCAGAGCCCATGTTCTTAAGTACCAAATTACACAATTATAATTTAAAATTATCCTGTTAGAAGCCATCATCTTAGGTCTTTCCTAGAGAAATATCACTATAGAAAGTGACAATAACAATAAAAACAGAGCATAAAGTATAAGTATAACCAAGTTTAAAAAGAGTGAACAAGGTTAAAAAAAATCACACCAATATTAGTGTTAATTAGAGGTTGCTTTACGTTATATCTAAAGTTAATACCCAACATTGCAGTATTAAGGATCATTTATTATTTTCATATCTTCTGTTTCAAAAATCTATTCACTTAAAGAAAAATGGCTGCATATTATTGATTAGAGACAAAGAAAGGCATCTAAACAGAATATTTAAAATTTTGAGGACTGTTTTTTTCAAACTGTAGACAGTGTAGTCAGTGAGGGATTGATCACAACAGATATAATCAACATGACATAGTTGAACAATGCCCAGAAAACAATGACTTTGGTTATCTAGAAAACATAAATAAAACTCCAATGACAAAGAGGTAAATACATGATTAAGAACAACTTGTGTTATACCAAATTATTTAGTCTCTTACTGTAAGTAAAATCTATAAAGACTAATAATATACCAGCTTGATTATATTATGTAGAGAAAAGCTCATGACTATTTACAGATGCTAAATGATAACCAATTATTCCAGGCTTATAAATAATAGTTACCATGATATAGTCCTGAGCTATAACTAGTTATATATTAAACTAGATGTGATCAAGTAGAATAGTATTTTAATACTATATTCTATTTCATATATCTTCCTATTACTCTCTTCTTTAAGCACAAAGATGGCAGTAAGGTAATAAATGTAATTTTTTTGTGGAATAATAGAGAAAAAAGTATAAAATTTCTGCTGTGTATATTTCAGATTGGGAAAACCAAAACAACTGCATATACACATAGATAAAAATCTAATCACAAATCTTTAAAAATTATTTTATTTTATTTTATTTTATTGGTTTTAGAGAGAGGAAGGGTGAGAGAGGGAGAGAAAAACATCAATCAGTTGCCTCCTAGGACTGAACCAGAAACCTAGGAATCAAACCCACCACCTTTTGTTGTTTGGGACAAGGCTCCAACCAACTCAGCAACACCAGCCAGGGCTCTAATCACCAATCTTTGACATGGTAGAATCTAATGGTGATAGTAGGCAGACCCATGAATGTGCCATAAAACACATGTAACAGATTGAATACAAAAAGGAGAGAAATTAAGTTATAAAGACTAGGAGCATATGTAAGTATTGGAAAAGTATGAGGATGATTGACAAAATGGGGAGTTTTTTTTATCAAGAGGAAAGTTAATAAATTGGAGGTTATCATTAAAAAAATAGTTAAGAAAATCACTGGTTTTCAGGCCTACGTAGGTACTGAAATCTTCTTAATTCTTTACTGTTACCCGGCAGCATCGTGAAGATGGTACATGTATGGTATCTCCTCCAAGAAGATAACCAGATTCTACTTTTAACTAACAGAAAATACCACTGAGATCAATTATAATTACTTTGGATAGTTTAAGTAACTATATAGTTAGTAGTTATTAGTTAACAGAAGGTCTCAGTAAGTTGAAGTCCATTTATTGGTTAATTTTTTAGAATTCCATCTACTTCACACCTACTAGAGCTAAGCAGACTAGATAAAAGCTCTCAGCAATCACATCTGACAATCCAGGTAAATCAAAACATGAACAGGCAATGGTTTTGAGTTGTTATGCAGCCTCAATTATGAGTTAGTCAACTCAAGCAACCATTATGTACTCAATAATAGGTATGACACAGCTCTGGACATCAGTGACACTACAGGCAGGCAGGCAGGCAGGCAGGCAGGCAGGCACAGGCAGCTTATGTATACTGATGTTTGGCGTCAACATTCCTAAGAAGCATAGGAAATATCAATAATATGTCTCTCTCATTAGAACATCATAGTAGTGCTCTACGAGGTTTCTCTTTTTCTACTTGTTGTATTAATAATCAGACCGTGCGGAAGAACACTGTCTTGAAGGAAATTTAGGATGCCAGCCTGGGGATACATTACTAATTGCCAGTGATCGTTGTGAACATAACAACATTTTCCTGAAGATTAAAGCTTCTACTGAGGGTAGCTACAGTGATAAAGAAAAAAAATTGTCTTTTAAAATTTATTTCATTTTTTTTGTCACCATTTATCCCCCCTATACCCTCTTCCACTTCCACCCATCCCCCTCCCCAAGGGAAAAAATTGTCTTGAAACATTAAAATTGCACTGGCTTATATGATCAGCAAACACAGTGAACAAAAGAAAACTTTAAAACAGCGGTTCTCAACCTGTGGGTCGCGACCCCTTTGGAGGTCGAACGACCCCTTTACAGGGGTCGCCTAAGACCATCGGAAAACACATATATGATTACATATTGTTTTTGTGATTAATCACTATGCTTTGATTATGTTCCATTTATAACAATGAAATTGGGGGTCACCACAACATGAGGAACTGTATTAAAGGGTGGCGGCATTAGGAAGGTTGAGAACCACTGGTTTAAAACAGAAGCAGGAAGGAGCTGGTCCTTGGCAGGCGCGAGGCTGCTCGTTAGGAAGCCCTTCTAGAGTCTGGCGGCTCCCGGAGCCGGTTTGCCATCATTGCTGCGCGCCCTTGTGAGGTCAGGGTGCTCCCCGCGGCGGTCCAGCCCTCAAAGAGCCGCGGCGCGGAGTGACTCAGGCCCCGCTCAGGAGGATGAGTCAACGTGGAGTCATAGTCGACCGGCCTCACGCCTCCGCGCGACCGGTCCAGGGCTGAGTCGGCGGGGCCCGCGTGGCTTCCCGGGCCGGCACCTGGACTTAGGCCATTTCCGCTCGCACCGTGAACCCGAGCAGGGGCACCGCGAGGGCGGGACCTGCAAATACCCTTGACTTCCCCGCGAGCCTCGGCCCTGAGGGCTTCACCTCAGGCTCCGGGGCAGGAAACGCCGTCGGGTGCACCCCCTCCCCCCACCTGCGGCAAGTGGGTCCTGTGGGCGGTCCCGCCACCCCCTCTCGCAGGGATGGCGAGTGACCACCCGCGTTAGCGGGGCCCGGGGACGGTCGATTGCTTCAACGGCCACGCCGCTCCATCGCCGCCGCCTCTTTGTGAAACCGAGAGAAAATGGTGGGAAGTCAAAAGGCAATGAAATAAGCACACAGGCCTCTCGTCCTAGGACCTCCGCTACACAAATGAAGCTTGATTGTGCGTGCTGAGCCTGCAGGTCCCAACCTTCCGGGGACGATGGGAGGACAGGGCAACAAAGGGCTCAGCAGGCATGCCCGGCAGTGAGCGCCACGGCAGCGACCCGGGCGCCAGGCCAGAGGACTGAGACCACCCGCCCGCACGCGGCCGCGCGCCGCGCGCAGAGCCGCGCACCTGACCCTCCGACCACGTGACCAGCCCTTTAAAAAAAAAAATCTCTTTGCCCTTAAAAAAAAGACAGCGCGAAAGAGAGCGAGAGACTACATTTCCCAGAAGCCTCTCGTTCCCCACGCTGCCGCAGTCTTGCGCAGGCGCCGCCAAGGCCAAACGGCCACGTCCGTCACGTGGATATTAACCAGCCAACCCGGTTTGAATCTCATTTTTTTCCTCTCGCCCCCCTTCAGGAGCGGTTGTGCGATCAGATCGATCTAAGATGGCGACTGTGGAACCGGTGAGTGTTGCCTTCGGCCCCCACCCCCACCGGGCCCCGCGCTCCGTCTCCCTTCCGACTGCGGGACCCCGCGGGACGGCGTTCCCGGCGCGCACACCACCCCTCGCCGCCCCCTCCCCCTCTTCGTGGGCCTGACCTCCCCTCGGGCAACTGGGGGCGCCCCGGAGGCTGGCCGCGGCGGCGTGGAGCGCACACGTTCTGGCGGGGGCCGAGGGCTAGGGGACAGGGTGGGGGAGGGGCGGCGCGGCGCCGCCTGCGGAGCGACGGGGTGGCTCCCTCGGGGTGGTCCGGACACTGCGCTAAGTGTGTAGGGATCGTCTTCGGTTAGAATGGCGCGAGTCTGGCTCCGAGCGTCGCTCGGAAGCCGCGGGGAGGTTGGGCGGCGTGCTGGCTTGGAATGAGATGGAGGAGGGAGCCCGGGGCTGCTTTCCCTTCCCTCACTCCCTCAGCCAGAGTACGCGTGCGTGCGCAGCGCTCGCTTCGCCGCTGGACATGTGGTCCGAGAGCCGGTGGGCGCGCGGTGCGGGCGGGCGGGCGTGGAGCCGCGGCACGCGCGGGGAAGCTGCGACCTCGCCGAGGGGAGTCGAGCGGGGCGAGCGCATGTTCCTCCGGGCGCGCCCGAGAGTTGGCGGGCTTGGCGGCAGGGAGGCGAGAAAGGTTTGGGGTGGGGAGGAGAACCCCGCGTCTCGCGGGAGAGCTCTCCGAGGCGCGGGAAGGGTGGCGGTGGGGAGAAGGGGGCTCACTTTGTTCTCGCCCCTCCGCGCTGGAGACGGGGCTGTCATGGAGGAGGGACGGGGGAGGGAGCGAGGCCTGCCGCTCGCCGCCGCGGGTCTGGGCCGCCGGCCGGACCTCCCGCCGCGCACACACGCCGGCCTCCCATTCATTCATCCCTTCCGCGCCGTGCGCACGCCGCCGAGCTTGCCGAGGAGTCCGGGCCCCGTTCTTAAGAGTGTTTACTGCCCCAAACATTTTTTTTTTTAAAGACCCACTTCACTTAACTTTGAAAATTAATTTTCCATGTGTGTTTTCTTTATCCATTTTCCTCTCCAATTAGGCACTATTTTAAACTTAGTTGGAGCAAGCAGATCCCAGAACAGAAAGTTGGGAGTGACCGCCCAAAGGAGAGGGTATCTTGGTCCTAGTTTGGGTTTGCCAGCACCGGCTCCCTGAAACTTCTGGGCCTGCCTGTGTGGCTGTTTTAGGAATGTCACACCTAAGTGACATTGCTTTAGAGGTATAATGGAGTTTATTAGCAACCAGAAATCCTTTGACACTCTGGTACCAGTTCTAGACCAGGGTTGCCAGATATTTTTGTATATCTAATGCTAGTTTGTGGTTTTGGTAATGGTCTACCAATTTGCTTAACCTATTTCAAAACTAGCCATGGAAAAGCTGTGTGTGTGTGTGTGTGTGTGTGTGTGTGTGTGTATGTATATATGTGTGTGTGTAAATATATATATATATATATGCTCCCCCCCCATTACATTGATGTAAACTATTCTTACCTTGTTGCCAGAATTTAGGGGAGTTTGTCTGCTTGATTACTTGTTCTTTTATTGGTATCAGTTTTCATTTATGTTCCTGGAAATTAGATTGACTGCAAAACTGTCTCTTAGGTTTCTGATACAATTAGCTGACTTTGGGATATTAATGTTACATAGGTAAAGACAGGAGAAATCTGTAAAATTTTAATTTTAATTTAAATCCCTTTTAATGGGTTCTGATGTTCACTTTTGACCGTATCTGTTGTCCTACCCACTTTACCAGTGTCATTTAAAAAAAAGAAATTACAGCTGGTAATGGTGGCAAGGCTAAAGCTTCTAAACAGTAATAATGTATTCTGTGAAATTTCAGTAACATTTAGGTCCTTCAGATTTTGCAAAATAATGCAGGTTTGTTTCAACAGCACAGCACAGAACTACAGAGTGTTGAAGGACTATTTTGAGTCAGTAAATATTTATAGACCCTGATTTTAGAACATTGTACCAACAAAGTTATACAAGATGTGATTCTATACCTTGTTTAATGTAAATGTTTAGTGAGCTTAATTCTCAGTCAATGATACAGTATTGTGATTGTTCTAGTGCTGTTCCAGGATGATTTGGATTCTGCATTTAAATTTGGGGAGTAGTGAACCTAAAAATCTAAAGTGTATGAAAGTGGAAAGCCAGATTGAAACTATAGTAGTTTGAGGATATATAAAATAGTGCAGAATTGTTCATTTTTGGTGAAAATTTTTAGTACTTTTAATGCATCCTCGTCCACAAATTATTTATAATTTTTTGGACAACTTTAGTGGTTTTTATTTTTTTTTAAGCAGCTGATTAGTATTGGTTGCAGTTGAGGTATGCATGCTTAAGCCTACAAAGTGTTTGTTCATTGCTGTTTCAGCTAGCTTCTAACTTTTCTTACTGCTTTTTTGCTGGGCATAACAAATACTTAAAAGAACCATGTTGGTTTGTTTGTTTGTTTTTTCCTCCTTGTCCCACCTTTCATAGGGGACTTTTTATCTGTGTACATAAAATATCAGCGATTTCTATTTGATATTGTGTGGTTTTTCTCAAGTTTGTGTGTATAAGTTCAGTTATATTAAATTTGTTGAGAAGCTTGATAGGGTAAATTAAAGGAAGCATTTTCCCTCTTTACAGCGAATATGACAATATTTTGAACATTGGGGTAAACAATACTCTTCTGTTACTCTTTTGGCATTTGAAATGTGGCTGGATCAAATTAGACTTACTATATTAATTGGTGAAGATGGCAAGGCCGTTTCCCCAGGCCATCTTGTCTCCAGCAGGACATGTTTCTTTAGCTTTATCTTCATTCTGTATTCTTTATTATTGAGCTTTTTTTTTTTAACTTGTTCTTTTTCTTTTAAATTGATACATTTAAATGTATAAATCTATACATTTATTGTATTATAGATGTCCCCTTTGTTTGTTGTTTTTTCTTTTTCGCATTGACCCCCTCCCCCCGTACTTGTAGTTCTTTTTAAGGTAAGAGATTACATTTTTTTTTTTTTTTAGTTAAACTGAAGGTATATAATTTTACTTGTTTTTACACTGTGTCTCTTCAGTATGTAAAGTTGTACATTAATTTCAAAAGTGGGATCAACTTGGACGGTCATCTGATCTGTTTCTTTTTTTATCCTTTAGAAACATGCTTTGTATTGCAGAGTTTATTTATTAAAAGTAAATAAGGCTTAAATACATATTGACAAATATGTCATGTAATTCAGTGTTGTTTATTAACCAGAGACTTAATTGACAAGCAGATCTTGCAAATTAATATATACATGTTCTTGCTTTAATGAAAGAACTCAGTATATAAAAATTCATTCATAAAGCAACTAAATGAATCTGGTATTTATATTCCAAATTTCACTTCATTTTATACTTTGAATTACTAGTATGCATAATTGTTTGACATGGAAAAATTCAGTTTATAAATACACAGTTCACACACTAAAGATGTAAAATTAATTATGTAAACTTACCCAATTTGGACAGAAAACTTTAAGCAAAACATTTTAATAAAATATTCTGTTTAATTTATGGTTAAGAATATAGAAATGCCAACAGTCTTAGACATAACAAGGAACCTGTGAAATAGTTGTTCTAGCAATGGTAATTTCTACTTTTCCTTCCTTGCTACTACTGGAAATTTTCTGGTTCTTCTGGTACCTGTGACTTGTTCTGTCTTTGTCATAGAGACTCTTTTGAGCAATGGAAACAAATACGGGTTATAGTCTAACTTAAATATCTGTATGACCTTGCAGACTGAACATTCTAAATCTAGCTAAAAAATGGAAATAAGATATCTTATAGTGATTTTGATGTTTTAATGCAGTATTCTGAGATGGCAGTTTGGCATTTATGAAGAACTAAATGAAGTTTATAGTACTCCATGAATATGTTGCATGCCGGTGTATCCATGCATACATAGTGTATACACCTTTTCCTCTCTTTGCTAGGAAATTCACATAGCTGCCTTTTGATCAGTCCTTGGCCATTAACAAGAAATGCAAAGCTTATTTATGATCCACAATCCTCAGATACTCTTCCCGCTCCTATCTATATCGTAAAAATCACTAGTGTTTCTTCAAAAGTTCCTAATTGTGTCTGAAAAAAAGAATCACATTTGTCTCTTATGTGCTGAATAAGTCACTTCCAGGAACTGAGAATATAATCAGAAAAGTAAGATTTTTTTTGCTCAGTTGGAACTTTTTAAAAAAATATATATTTTTATTGATTTCAGAGAGGAAGGTAGAGGGAGAGAGAGATATAAACATCAATGATGAGAGAGAATCATTGATCAACTGCCTTCTGCACGCCACCCACTGGGGATCGAGAGCCCACAACCCGCCAGTTGGGACTTTTGATACATTTTCCCACAGAAACAATGGGAAGCTGTACTTTAGTCACACTGTGTTCAGTAAGTTTCTGTAGAATTATGACAAATCTAACCAGCATTGGATTTCAAGCAAATGACTTAATAAAAATGACCTTTTAAACACAGTCTGTTACATCTATTTTTAATGTAGGCAGATCTTTATTTCTTAGTAATAGCTAAAGTAAAGCACTTGCAGTATATACTTGTCAGGCACCCCACTAAATGCTTTTTTTTTTAATTGTCTAAAGTTTTACATATGTCTCCCTTTTCCACAATTGACACGCCCCCCCACCACTAAATGCTTTATATATATTAATCCTTACAAGCAGCCCTGTGAGGTAGGTAATATTCTTATTTCACAGATGAGGAAATCAAGGCACAAAGAGATTAAGTAACTTTGTGTGACTAACTTGTCCAAGATTACACAGCTAGTAAGTAAGTGGTGGGGTGGAGTTCAAACTAAAGCAGCCAAGTTCCAGATATGTGTTCTTAACCATGACACTCTTTGCAATAGGCAGGCAATGTGCTCTCCTTATGCAACTTGGGAAGATTAGTTTGATAAACACTTCACTAGATATTTTGCTATAGCTATAAGATAAAATGTGTGGATATTTGTTTTTAGGCTACCACAATGTTTGGTAACTGAAGTACAGAATCATATGAAAATAAATAGCAACTTGGTCTCTGCATCTGAGGACTAAACGAGTAGTTATATTTTAGTAATTGGTCCAGAACTTTATGTGTAGATTTCTCAAGAAAGTGAATGGTCAATTCCTGTCTCCATTTTCTCATTTAATTTCTGGACCTTGTCAATTCAAATGATTGGCCAGTTAAAATATTTTGCTAGTGAAAACAGTAGTACATTTAAAAAATTTTGAGATTATGAAATTTATTCTCCACTACCTTTGTTCTTTCAGTAATTTTGGTGAGAGGTTTGGCGAAGAGTTAAATAGTTGTTTTGAAAAAAGTTTTCAGCTATTATATGTTCCTAGTCTTAAAAGCAAAATTGTTTGGGGAAGGTGGTAATGAGACCTAAAGATTTCTCTGGAACTCATGGCTTTACAGTAATTTTTAAAGCTAAAATATACATAAGCATGTTTTTAGTTGTATATTTTAAACTTGTTATTCTAAAATGCTATACAGAAATTAGTTATAATCTTTAAGTATTAACTAAGGCAAGAAAATTTGATATTTTAATTGGAAAGCTAAAACAGTTTTTTTCCTAATATTCTTTTTTTTTTAAAAATATATTTTATTGATTTTTTACAGAGAGGAAGGGAGAGAGATAGAGAGTTAGAAACATCGATGAGAGAAACATCGATCAGCTGCCTCCTGCACATCTCCTACTGGGGATGTGCCCACAACCCAGGTACATGCCCTTGACCGGAATCGAACCTGGGACCTTTCAGTCCGCAGGCCGACGCTCTATCCACTGAGCCAAACCGGTTTCGGCTCCTAATATTCTTAACATCTTAGGATAAATACATTTTATAGGGTTCTGGCCTCAAGCTTTATTACTATTCTTTTCAAAAAAGAAACAAATTCAACCCAAACTAAAAAGTGCTTTATCTTCAGTAAAACTCCTCCTACCTTAAGAATAAAGTCAATGTGTAGGTCATCATCATACACATAAATTAAATATAAAATCAAAACTAAAAGGATGTACCAGATGATTTATGGGCAGTGGCGTAGTGTGGTGAGAAGTGATATATATATATATATATATATATATATATATATATATATATAAATATATAATATTTTTTTTTTTCATTTGAACTTGTAAACTTTTTAAAAAATAATGCTTAGGATTGTGAAATATCTTGGATTTTGGTTTATAGTATGTAGGTTTTAATTATTTATTTTTTAATCACTAATATGTGCCTATGGCCTAAAATTTAAATAGACCTTTTTAGCAATTGTTGACGTCTGTGGTCCTGTTTTCAGAATAATGTTTTAAAATATTTCAAATAAAATACTTAGAATTATAAAAGAATTCAGTTACATTTATGTGTACAGTAAGAATTAAGTGAGTTAACATGAAACATTAAGGAAGCTACATGGCACAGGCTATGTGCCATCCAACATGGCAGACACTAGCCACACATGGCTATTGAGTACTTGAAATGTGACTAGTGCAACCAAGAAAATTAATTGTAAACTCTAATTAATTTAAATATAATTTTAATTACTTGAAATTTAATTTCATATGTAGCTAGTGGCTACCAAATTGGATAACATAGCTCTAGAATCTACACATATTCTGGTGTATATAAACATATGCATCTGTAGTATATTTGCCTTAATTTTGTACAATGAATATGACCAATTTGGTTGGATAAGTTACTGTTTAATTCTATCCTAGGAAAACTTCTATTTTAATCTTTCAAAGATAATTGTTTGGTCTTGTATGGAATTAAAATTGTCCTAAGGCTTTTTTTTCCTTTTTTTTTTTTTTTTTTTGCTATTTAAAAACTGTGTGAATAGGGGGCATTGTTCAAAACTCAAATTTTGTCCAAAAGAGTATACTGCAAAGTCGTCTTAACTGATCCCATCCAGGTGGATTACCTCTAGAGGTAACTAACATTGTCACTTTGTATCTTTCCGTAGAGATTTGTATATATAGTACAAGCAAATATGTATATTCTTTTTTTAAAATCCTAACCCAAGGGTATATTTATTGATTTTAGAGAGAGGAAGGGAGGGAGGAAGAGAAAGTAAGAGAGAGACAGACACAGAGACATCATGTGAAAGAGAAACATCAACTGGTTGCCTCCCTTATATGCCCCGACCAGGGATTGAACCCGCACCCTAGGTATGTACTCTGACTGGGAATTGAACCTGCAACCTTTTTGATGTATGGGGTGACGCTCCAACCAGTTGAACCACCTAGCCAGGGCTGCATATTCTTTAAAGAAAAAGTAGTAGCCAACTGTTATGTACACTGTTCTGGCATATTATGATATTCACCTAATATGTCTTTTAGAGCATTGCATATCAACACATAAAGCTTTCTTTTCTGATGATATGTATTACATGGTTTGGTCTCTTTTTTTTCCATTTCAGCATCTTGTGATTTATTTAAATGTTGTTCCCAGACACATATGTGGGGTAGCATATGTCCTCATTATTATGTAGTAACACATAACTTGCACGTGTACATGGTTTGGTCTTGATCATAGTTATTTCTATATTGATCAATGTTTAGATTATTTGTAATCATTTCCTATTTCAGTGCTCTGATCAATAACCTTTTTCTCTATATATCATTTCCATACTTGAGGTAGTATATCTGTAAGGTAAATGTTTTTGCAACAATGTTAAAAATGTAAAAACTCAAATGGTCAAGTAAAAACACTTCTTGTCTTAGCCAATTTGGCTCAGTGGAAAGAGCGTCAGTCTGCGGACTGAAGGGTCTGGGTTCAATTGCAATCAAGGCTTGATCGCTGGCCCTGGTCAGGACATGTGTGAAGGCAACCAATCGATGTGTCTCTCTCACATCAATGTTTCTCTTTCTGTCTCCCTTCCATTTTCTCTAAAAATCAATGGAAAAATATCCTCAGGTGAGAATTAATAAAACACAAAACAAAAAAAGAAACTCCCTTCTGTGACTATAGTTGGCTATCAGACTACTTTTTTTTTTTAATATATATTTTATTGATTTTTTACAGAGAGGAAGGGAGAGAGATAGTCAGAAACATCGATGAGAGAGAAACATCGATCAGCTGCCCCCTGCACATCTCCCACTGGGGATGTGCCCGCAACCCAGGTACATGCCCCTGACCGGAATTGAACCCGGGACCCTTCAGTCCGTAGGCCGACGCTCTATCCACTGAGCCAAACCGGTTTCGGCCAGACTACTTTTTTTAAAGCTCCTCCCCTTTCAAATTGTGAAATGTTTATATGTAGAAAAAAATATAAAATACATATGTGCAAAAGTGTTAGAGTAATAGACTGAAGAACCATATATCCATGATCACATTCATATTTCCCCCATCCTGACTTACGTTAATCCTTCCCTTGAATTTTTAAATGGTATAATTACAGTTTAATCCAGTGTTATATGTTCCTTTTAGCAATGTGTTTTAGTTAGAAAAACTAAAAACTTGTGTAAGAAAAGGTTAGTACTGCTATTGTTAGATGAAGTTCCCAAGAGAAGATAAGCTGAACACCTTTTCTGGGTTATTGTTTGGCTTTCACTTCCTGGAATTACTACTAGAGCCCCTCTTGGGGAAACCAGTAGGTAAGATCATGAACGTGTTCTGAGAAACATAAGGCTACAGTTACCTGATCGGGCTGTGGTGTGGGCCAGCTAATTAACCTTCACTTAGGAGAGTGGTCTGTGGGAGTGAGCTGCTCTATATATTTTAAGAGTTAGGTTAAAGATAAACTATTCGAGTGTGAAATTCTTAGCTGTTCCAGGGAGCAAGGCACGGAGGAGAGAAAGCTTCGTGAACACATGGTTAAGTATAGATAAAAGTTCGGGCTAGGAAATTGGTGTGTGTGTGTGTGTGTGTGTGTGTGTGTGTGTGTGTGTTTTAAGGGTAGAATAATAGGCATCTTTGTCATAGCAGCCTTATCAAATGAAGGTAGCTTGAATCACATTACTCTAATCTGTACCACTGCTCTCTATATCTGGTGCATACCTGTCTTTCTTGAATCTCCTTTTATTTTTCTCTGATTCTCTCTCATCTGACTTCTTTGTTGCATCTCTTCCTTTTCTGTGTCCCCTTTCTTCCTTTTATTTGGTTTCTTGTTCAATTTGGTGGATCACATCTCCAATAGTTTTTGAAAATAGTTACCAATGAGAGTTAAAGATTTTTGAGACCTTGCATGTTAATGCAATACACACACACACACACACACACATAACTAGTGGCCTGGGTGCACGAAAATTCGTGCACTGGGGGGGGGGGGTGTGCTTCAAACCGGCCCCTGCCCCCTCTCACAGTACAGGAGCCCTCAGGGGATGTCCTACTGTCCGCAGTCTGGCCTCCCTCTGTGGGAAGCGACCGGGCTGATCAGGGGAAGGTACCGCCCCCATCACCCCGCCTCTGCTGCCACTGCCAGCTGCCACAGCTGCCTGCCCTTGTCCAGAAGGCCGTCCGGCTGTCTGGTCTAGTTAGCATATTATGCCTTTATTATTATATATATATACTAGAGGCCTGGTGCATGAAAATTCATGCACTGGAGTGGGGGGGGGGTCCCTCAGCCCGGCCTGCCCCCTCTCACAGTCCAGGAGCCCTCGGGCGGGAGGCGACCCGGCGATCAGGGGAAGGTGACGCCCCATCACACCTCTGCTGCTGCCACTATCGGCAGCACAAGCCTCAGCCGGCCCTGGTTACCTGAGCCTCGGCAGGCCCTGGGCGGCTGGGGGGCTGAGGAGACTGGGGGTCTCCGGAGGCAGGCACATGGAGCGGCTCGGCCCGCCTAGGGGCAGGCCTAGCCTTGCTATGCACCTGCCGCCCCGGCAAGGCTGAGGGGACTGGGCGCCGCCATCTCGTGGCTGTGGGTATTGCCATATTTGAGGGCGTGATGGTCAATTAGCATATTCCCTCCTTATTGGCTGTGGCCGCCGCCATATTTGCAGCGGCGTGAGGGTCAATTAGCATATTCCTTTATTAGATAGGGTGTGTGTGTGTGCATATATATGTAGTTTGGTTGGGTATAGAATTCTTTTTTAAAAAATATATTTTTATTTCAGAGAGGAAGGGAGAAGGAGAGAGAGAAACATCAATGATGAGAAAGAAACATCGATTGGCTGCCTCCTGCATGTCCCCCACTGGGGATTGATCTGGCAACCTGGGCATATGCTCTTGACCAGAATCGAATCCATGACCCTTCAGTCCGTAGGCTGATGCTCTATGCAAAACTAGCTAGAGCTGGGTGTAGAATTCTTCAGAATTTGAAGTCATTGCTTCATGGCCAGTTTCTGTTGTGGCTGTTGATTTCTGATGGCTGTTTTGTTTTGTTTTGTTTTTGTTTTTTTAATGTGACCAGTTCTCTTCCTCCCCAGAAATTTGTAAGCTTTTTCCTTGTTCCTATTTAACAATGATATGTTTTAGTATCAGTATTTTTAATGTTTTTATTGATTTTAGAGAGAGAGGAAGGAAGAGGGAGAGAGAAACATTAATCGGCTGCCTCCTATACCTGGGACCAGAACCCACAACCTGGGCATGGGGCCTGACTGGGAATCTAACTGGCGACCTTCCAGTGCATGGGATGACGTCCAACCAACTGAGCCACACTCACCAGGGCTAGTATGAATATTTTTATCGGTTGTGCTGAGTACTTATTAGACTTTTTCAATATGGCAACAACTCATATTCATCACATCTGACATTTATTATTAGTCACTTTTTTTTTTTTTAAATATATTTTATTGATTTTTTACAGAGAGGAAGGGAGAGAGATAGAGAGTTAGAAACATCGATGAGAGAGGAACATCGATCAGCCGCCTCCTGCACATCCCCTACTGGGGATGTGCCCGCAACCCAGGTACATGCCCTTGACCGGAATCGAACCCGGGACCTTTCAGTCCGCAGGCTGACGCTCTATCCACTGAGCCAAACCGGTTTCGGCTATTATTAGTCACTTTTGACATTATTATTTTCCTCTCTTTTTTTTCTCTTGGAAACAGTTATTCAGATAGTATATCTACTGGACTGGTTCCCTGACTTTAAAGAAAAATTAAATATTGCTCTCAAATTCCTTCTCTTTTTGCTTTATTTTTTGGGAAATTTCATTTATTTTCCAACTTTTTCTGCCTGATATTTTTAATTTTCAGATGTATATTCTCTCTCTCTCTCTCTCTCTCTCGTCTTCTGAATTTTCACTTTTATGGTTTCTTAGAATTGTTATGGTTTCTTATAATTTTTGTATGCATACAAAATCTCAACTTATTCTTTTGAAGGATACAGGTACATACTTTATTTTTATATGTACATACTTTAAAAGACATTTTCTTTTTTGCTGTCTGTTTCCTCCAAGTCGCTTATTTTTTTTTTAATATATTTTATTGAATTTTTACAGAGGAAGGGAGAGGGATAGAGAGTTAGAAACATCAATGTGAGAGGAACATCGATCAGCTGCCTCCTGCACACTCCCTACTGGGGATATTCCCGCAACCAAGGTACATGCCCTTGACCGGAATCGAACCTGGGACCCTTGAGTCCGCAAGCCGACGCTCTATCCACTGAGCCAAACCAGTTAGGGTGCTATTTTTTTTTTTTTTGAACCCATATGGCAGCAATCCTAGTGACTTGGAGTAGGGGGAGGGGAATTCAGGAATCTAGTTATTTCACAAACAACTCTCATAGAATTCTCTTTAATTGCGCCCTTCCTTCACTACCCCTTTGTAAAGGTGCTGTCAGCTGCTGGACTTGAAGGATTTAACTGTGCACATTGATTATTACCACTTATCCTCCATCTACATTCCAGCTCTTTCTTTTACCCTGCTCTCCCCATAGTTGTGGGCTTAAAAAAGATATCTTTACTATAGTTTTAGTGAAATTTTGCGAGGGGACAAAATTAGAGTCACTCATTTATTCAAACATTTCAGTGCCTTTCTTATGCCAGGCACTCTTAAGTGGGTAACCCAGCTCTCTGTGGACCTCACAGTTACTGCATTACTGAAAAGAAAAGAAATAAAGAAGAGTTACCATGACATTTTAGAAGTAACTTCTTGTTGCATTCTGATTATAGAATACAGTGTTATATGCTTTTTCTATAACTAGGCAAAAAGTACCAGGAATAGTAAATCAAGCAAGCAATTTGCATCATTCATGTACCCAAGTGCCAGTGCCTTCAAGTGGACAGGAATTGTATATCTAACAAGTAATTTGCAGTATCCTATTTCTGTGTAATAAAAGGGTAATATGCAAATTGGCCCTAATGGTGGCACGGCTGGTCGCTATGCCACTGCCCACCACGGGGCAGATGCTGAACACAGGAGCTGCCCCCTGGTGGTCAGTGTGCTTCCACAGGGGGCGTGCCGCTCAGCCAGAAGCTGGCTCATGGCTGGCCAGTGCAGCAGTGGTGGCGGGAGCTTCTCCTGCCTCTGCGGCAGTGCTAAGGATGTCTGGCCAGGGAGCAGGCCTAAGCTAACAGGTGGACATCCCCCAAGGGGTCCCAGACTGCGAGAGGGCACAGGGTGGGCTGAGAGACCCCCCGAGTGCACGAATTTTTGTGCACCAGGCCTCTAGTTCATAAAGATAAGCTATACAACTCTACTGAGGAATACAGTGGAGAACTTTAATAAATGAAGAATCATAATTTACTTTTGAAAAAGATTTATTATTGGGAAGATGTTAATTTTTCTTGGATATCTAAATTCAGTACAAATTGAATCAAGAGGCCAAAATCTTTGCAGGTAGGTAGGGAACTACACTTTATACTGGATTCCACAAACTGACCTTTGGGCTATTTTTGTGTAGCCTGCTAGCTAAGAATAAATGATAGAAAGATCACCAGCCTGAAATATTTACTCTCTGGCCCTTTATAGAAAAGTTTGCAAGCCCTTGCTTTATAAAATGATTGTGAGGTTTATTTGAAAGAATAAGTAAATGAGAATTGGCAGAAAATTTTTGAAAAGGAAAGGGGCAATGGGGAACTTGTTCTACAACGAGAAAAAAGCATTACTGAACAAAGATAACTTATAAACATGTCATATCGATGCATGTGGGGTCTGACATCACTGGAATAGAGTGAGCAGTCCAGAAGTACACTCAGGTATATATTTGGGATTCAGTATAATTTTGTTATAACAAATTTGAAACATTTAGATAGACATGAGGAAAATAAATATCAGTAATTTCAATAATGAGCTGTCCTATGGTAATACTTTGGTGTACCTGTTTGTAGGTTCTTTTTTTCTTACTGTATCCTTCTTTGTGCCTTTTTCTTTTCCTTTTAAATAGACTTTATTTTTTAGAGCAGGTTTAGGTTCACTACAAAATTGAGAGGAAGGTGCAGAGGGTTTTTTATTGTATGCCTCCTGCCCTCCCACATGCATAGCCTCTCCATTATAAATATCCCAGACTGGTAATTCTATTCTTTATTTTTTGAGGAGCTTCCATACTGTTTTTCATAGTGGCTCTACCAGTTTACATTCTCACCAGCAGTGAGTGTGGGCCCTCTTCTTTCACGTCAGTCTGTTTGGCTTTTGAGTTCATTCCAGTTGAACTTTTCTCGTTTGTACTTGTGTCCATCCCTCTTCGAACACTGAAGAAATCTTTCTTGAAAACAGTTGATACCAACTTAGCATGCTTTCTAATGGAGCTGCCAGTTTCTTTAACCTCATCAATGTTCTTTTGATGCTTATGAACAGTTAAATAGTTATACAACACTATCCCTCGTTGCAGTTCTTTGAAGATGCCACTCTTTTTTTTTTGTCTTTCACATCTGCCTTGACTTTACATATCATTTCCCATTCCTGCTTCTTATTAAGCTGTTTTCTTTTTTCTAGTCTCTTCTGGTTTAACTTTTCTTTTTCCTTTTCCAGCTCTTTGTTTTTGACCAGAATAGTGGGTTTACTTTTAGGTGTTTTTGTTGTTGTTTGCTTTTTGTTAATCCTCACCCCAGGATATTTTTTTCTATTGATTTTCTAGGGAGAATGGGAGGGAGTGAGAGAAGAGGGGAGAAAGAGACAGAGAGAGACACACATCAATGTGAGAGAGACACATCATTTGGTTTCCTCCTGCATGTACCCCAACCAAGGCCAGGGATTGAACCTGCAGCCCAGGTACATGCTGTTGACCTGGAATTGAACCCACAACCCTTTGGTGCATGGACTGATGCTCCAACCACTGAGCAACACTGGCCAGGGCAGGAGTTTTTGGTTAATGATTTTAGCTATGCCATCTGCCCTGCCCACATTAGTTTCAACACTAGCTTCTGCAGTATTTTCATTCTCATAGTGTTCAACTTATGTTCATTGTCAGCTTCTTTTTCATTTTCAGAAGAAAAGTGGCTCTTTTCCAATCCATACCTTTCTATAGAATCTCCAATGTTGGTAGCACCTCTGTCCTCATCTTCCAGCTCCAATGCTACAGCCCTCGCTGCCATTTTATCTTATTTTTTTAATGACTTTTTCAGCCCCCACCCACCCCACTCACGTGAGCTCTCAATGTCCAGGGTCATATTTCTACACTGAAAGCATCCCTTCCATAGTTACTTTTACATGAGTCTTCTGGTAGCCTTTGGTTTAAGCAGATTGACATTTAATTTTTGTTCTTAGACTTGTTATCATTCTAGAGCAGTGGTTCTCAACCTTCTGGCCCTTTAAATACAGTTCCTCATGTTGTGACCCAACCATAAAATTATTTTCGTTGCTACTTCATAACTGTAATGTTGCTACTGTTATGAATTGTAAATATCTGATATGCAGGATGGTCTTAGGCGACCCCTGTGAAAGGGTCGTTTGACCGCCAAAGGGCTCGCCACCCACAGGTTGAGAACTGCTGTTCTAGAGCATCACATATTTATTTCTTAGATCTCTATTATCACACTCTGAATTTATAATTTTGTCCTAAACTATATAGCTGTGCAGAGTAACTTGGTTTTTGAGATATTAGTGCTACCTTGACAGTTAGTTTATTTTAAATATAATAAGATGCCTACAAGTTTTTATAGTAGTTAAAAGTTAAGGACATGTGCATTCAAGTTTGATTTGTTTTGTTAATCCTAGCCCAAGGATATTTTTCCATTGATACTTCTTTTTTCTTTTTAGAGAGGGGAAGGGAAGGGAGAGACGGAGAGAGAGAAACATAGATGTGAGAGAGACACATTGATTGGTTGCCTTCCAAATGCACCTCGGCCTGCACTGGGGATTGAGCCTGTAACTGAGATATGTGCCCTTGATGGGAATTGAACCCTTGATCCTTCAGTCCGAGGGCCGATTCTCTAATTAACCACTAATCCAGACTGGCCAGGGCTCAAGTTTAAAATTGTTCAAGATCAGAAACTCAAGTGTGGCTTGTAGGGATTTTTTTATATGCTAGTAAAATGTGGTTAAGTATAGCTTGCTGTCTATCTAGAAATGTCAGTTTTTATCTATAGTGCAACAAATTTAAGCAACTATGTTCACACAAGTCTAGTGTTAGTCATTACTACTTAATTAGATTAGTGTTACCTAGTAGATTAAACATCTACATATTGCATTTTACAATATTTTTATTTTTAATTATTTATTTTAAAAAGTCTTTATTGTTGAAAGTATTAAATATGTCCCTTCTTTTTGCCCATTGACCCCCTCTCCAGCCTGCCTAGCTCCTCCTCCCCTCAGGCCTTTACCACCCTATTGTCTGTGTCCATGGGTTATGTATCTATGCATATAAGGTCTTTGGTTGATTACTTCCCACCCACTGCCTCTCCCCTTAGATTCCATACTGTCTTCCATGTTTCCATGTCTCTGGATCCACTTTGTTAATCAGTTTATTTTGTTACTTGGATTCCACATGAGTGACATCATGTGATACTTGTCCTTCTCTGACTGACTTATTTCACTTAGCATGCTGTTTCAAAGAGTAAGAGATTCTTTTTTTTTTTTTTACTACCACACCTTTTTTTTTTTTTCTTACCAAGGCAAACCTGAGAGTTTATTTTCTAAGAAATGCACTTCTTTCTCATAGGAGAACAATTATTGAAACTAGGAGACAACCCACAAAGGAGTTTGGTGAATGCTCATAATGTCACTAAGGCCATTGAGTCATTTGCCTCTCCTCTTCTATTAAAGCTGTAGACATAGCCCTTGTTAGTTCCTTTTTGTTTTATGAACATGTCCCATTGTGGTTCAGACCAGCAATGCAAAAAGGTGAAAGCAATTTAGTGAACTAGATGAGCAAGTGATTTCTCAGGGATTGACCCTTGATCTTTTCAAGGACAGCATTTCCATAACTAAATTGGGACTTTGTGTTTTTTGGGTTTGTTTTTTTTAAGAAAAATGATCTTAAATATAATAATGTTACATGCAATGAACACCAATTATTCACGAAAAATGATCTTACATATAGTA
Organism: Myotis lucifugus; assembly: GCF_000147115.1. Taxonomy (NCBI): domain Eukaryota; kingdom Metazoa; phylum Chordata; class Mammalia; order Chiroptera; family Vespertilionidae; genus Myotis; species Myotis lucifugus. Next base: position 918,005 of record NW_005871356.1, read on the forward strand.
ATATTACATGCAATAAACATATTTCAAGAATGAAAGAATTTTAAGTATAATAATATTACCAAAACTGTACTAACATAGTATATCACAAAAGTTGTAGGAGATATTAAAAATCTGCAAATAACAGGATTACTTCTATTATATTCTAGTATATTTTTCCCCCATCTGGCTCTATTTTCGTTCATCAGTTTATGTTCATTATATTCACAAATGAGTGAGATCATATGATATTTATCTTTCTCCGACAGGGTTATTTTGGTTAGCATGATGCTTTTTTTTTTTTTTTTAATATATTTTATTGATTTTTTACAGAGAGGAATGGAGAGGGATAGAGTTTTAGAAACATTGATGAGAGAGAAACATCGATCAGCTGCCTCCTGCATACTCCCTACTGGGTATGTGCCTGCAACCAAGGTACATGCCCTTGACCAGAATCAAACCTGGGACCCTTGAGTCCACAGGCCAACGCTCTATCCACTGAGCAAAACCGGTTAGGGCCGTGGTCGGCAAACTGTGGCTCTCGAGCCACATGCGGCTCTTTGGCCCCTTGAGTATGGCTCTTCATAAGCCTTAGGAGTACCCTAATTAAGTTAATAACAATGTACCTACCTATCCTATCTAATAATAGACAAACATGGTAATTAACCGTACCTCCGACACGCTTCCCATTGGCTAATCAGCAGGATATGCAAATTAACTGCCAACCAAGATGGCAGCCGGCAGCCAGGCAGCTGAAGCGAACAGGAGGCTTGCTTGCTCCAGTGATGGAGGAAGCCAAGGTTCCCGCCTGCCGCAGCCCGGCTCTGAGCTGCACTCTAAGAAACAATGTTGCAATTATAGAAGCTAAACAAATGCCAGAAACCTGCTTTCAGCCAGCCGGGCCTCAGAGCTGGAGTTGCAACAGTGTTTCAATTATAGAAGCCAAACAAACCCAGATACCTGCTTTCAGCAGCCGAGGTCTCAGAGCTGGAGCCGAGCCTCAGAGCTAAAGCCGGCTCTCAGCTCCAGTGACAGCCCTAGAAGGTAAATAAATCCCAGAAAAAAAGAAAAAAAGGAGAGGTTGGCAGCTTCAGTCACCCGCCAGCCTGAAAACGGCCCTCAGCCCAATACCCAGACTGGCCAGGCACCCCAGTGGGGACCCCCACCCTGAAGGGGGTGTGACCAGCTGCAAACAGCCATCATCCCCTCCTCCAGGCTGGCCAGGCACTCAAGAGGGACCCCCACCCTGATCTGGGACACCCTTCAGGGCAAACCAGCCGGCCCCCACCCGTGCACCAGACCTCTATCCTATATAGTAAAAGGGTAATATGCAAACTGACCCTAACAGCAGAAAGACTGGGAATGACTGGTCACTATGACACACACTGACCACCAGGGGGCAGACGCTCAATGCAGGAGCTGCCCTCTGGTGGTCAGGGCGCTCTCACATGGGAGGAGCTCTGCTCAGCCACAAGCCAGGCTGACGGCTGCTAGTACAGTGGTGGTGGTGGGAGCCTCTCCTGCCTCCTCAGCAGCGCTAAGGATGTCCGACTGTAGTTTAGGCCTGCTCCCCGCTGGCAAGTGGACATCCCCCGAGGGCTGCCGGGCTGCCAGAGGGATGTCTGATTGCCATCTTAGGCCCAATCCCCCGGGGGAGCAGGCCTAAGCCAGCAGGTGGTCATCCCCTGAGGGGTCCCAGACTGTGAGAGGGCATAGGCCGGGCTGAGGCCCCCCCCCCACTGGGTTAGGGCAGCATGATGCTTTTAAAGTCTGTTTTGTCGGATATGAGTATTGCTACTCCAGCTTTTATTTTTTTTCCATTTACATGGAAAATATTTTCCCATCCCTTCACTTTGATCCTGTGTGTGTCTTTTGTTTTGAGGTGGGTTTCTTGTAGACAGCATATAGTTGGGTCATATTTTTGTATCCGTTCAGCTACCCTACACCTTTTGATTGGAGCATTTAATCCATTTACATTTAGGGTTATTAATGAGAGGTATTTATTTATAACCATTTTAATTCTGTATGGCTAGGTTTCTCTCTCTGTTTCTTCTTCTCAGCAATCCCTTATAGCAGTCCTTTAGAATTTCTTTAATGCTGGCTTGGTGGTGATGAACTCCTTTAGCCTTTTTTTGTCTGGGAAGCTCTTTATTTGACCTTCTATTTTGAATGATAACCTTGCTGGATATAGTAATCTTGGACTCAGATCCTTGTTTTCCTTGAGTACTTCATGCCATTCCCTTCTGGCCTGTAGAGTTTCTGATGAGAAATTAGGTGTCAGCCTTATGGGAACTCCTTTGTAGGTAATAGTTTTCTCTTGCTGCCTTTAAGATTCTCTCTTTGTCTTTAAGTTTTGGCATTTTTATTATGATGTTTCTGGGTGTGGGTCTGTTTGGGTTCTTCTTGTTTGGGGTTCTCTGTGCCTTCTGAACATGTGTGACTTTTTCCTTTACCAGGTTAGGGAAGTTTTCTACCATTATTTCTTTAAACACCTTCTCTATTCCTTTCTCCCTTTCTGCCTCTTCTGGCACACCCACTATTCTAATATTGTTACGTTTCACATTGTCCCACAGCTCCCTTAAGCTGTCCTCCTGTTTTTTAATTGTTCTTTTTTTTCTTTTTGGTTCTCTAATTGAGTGATATTTTCAACTCTGTCTTCTAATTCACTGATTCGATCCTCAGCTTCCCCTAATCTGCTGTGTATTCCTTACAATGTGTTCTTTATTTGTGTTATGTCATTCTTTATCTCAGACTGTTCTTTTTTCATAGTTACTGTATCTTTTTTCATACTGTTGAACATTTTTACCATCATTACTCTGAACTCTGTTTCAGATAAATTTCTTATCTCTGCTTCATTTATCTCTTCTTCTGGAGAATTCTCTAGTTCTTTCATTTGGGGGTTGTTTCTTTGTTTTCTCATTTTGGTTGTCTGTTTGGTTTTGTGACTGTTTTAGGTAGATCCTCTATACCTCTCCATCTCTAGTGCAGACAGTGTTAAAGGCTGTTTCTGACTAATTGGATCAGGCAAAGACTCAACGCCTCCAGAGACTGCCTTTGTCTATAGACTAATAGGATTCCAACTTGAATTGCCCCCAGGCAATCATCCTCAGCTGTGGCGAGTGTTTTTTCAACAGGGTGGGGCAGTTGCTTCTGCCTGGAAGCTAATTGTTACTTTTAATCTCTCAAGTGCCCTCAGGGCAAGGTTTTTTCCAATAGGGTGTGTCCACTGTCTTCTCCCCAGGCAAGGCAGATGTCTTGTGTGTTTGAGTGATGGTCAATTTGCATACCAGTTGTGACCTATTGGCATATCCTGTCATAACTAATTAGCATACCTGGGCTAATTAGCATATCCCTCTCTTATTATATAGGATGACTACCATAGCTTTTTTAAAATCTACTCGTCTACTGATGGGTACTTGGACTATTTCCAGATCTTAGCTATTGTAAATTGTGCTGCTAATGAACTAAGAGGCGCATACATTCTTTCTGATGGGTGTTTGGGTTTCTTAGGATGTATTTCTAGAAGTGAGATTGCTGGGTCAAATGGCAGTTCCATATTTAATTTTTTGAGGAAACTCCATACTGTTTTCCATAATGGCTGCACCGGTCTGCATTCCCACCAGCTGTGTACTAGGGTTCCCTTTTCTTCACATCTTCACCAGCACAGGTCATTTGTTGATTTGTTGATGGTAGTCATTTTGACAGGTGTGAGGTGATCTCATTGTCGTTTCAATTTACATCTCTCTGATGATCAGTGACTTTGAGCATTTTTCATATGTCTCTTGGCCATTTGTATGTCCACTTTGGAGAAGTGTCTATTTAGGTCCTTTGCCCATTTTTTAATTGAATTGTTTGTCTTCCTTTTATTAAGTTGTATGAGTTTCTTATATATTTTGGATACTAACCCTTTATTAGATGTATCGTTGTCAAATATTTCTTCTATACAGTGGACTCCCTTTTCATTTTGTTGATAGTTTCTTTTGCTGTGCAGAAGCTTTATTATTTTGATGTCCCATTTTTTATTTTCTCCTTAGTTTTCTTTGCCCAAGGAGATGTATCTGTAAACATATTGCTACGAGAGATGTCTGAGATTTTGCTGCCTATGGTTTTTTTCTATATTTTTAAGGTTTTGTTACTTACATTTAAGTCTTTTATCCATTTTTGAGTTTATTCTTGTGTATGGTATAAGTTGGTCTAGTTTCATTTTTTTGCATGTTTCTGTCCAATTTCCCCAACATCATGTCTTGACTCCATTGTATGCTCTTGCCTTCTTTGTCAAATATTAATTGAGCATAATTGCTTAGGTCGATTTCTGGGGTCTCTTTTGTTTCATTGGTCTATATGTCTTGTGCCAGTAACAGGCTGTTTTGATTATGGTGGCTTTGTAGTATAGCTTGATATCTGGTATTGTGATTCCTCCAACTTTGTTCTTCTTAAGATTGCTGCAGCTATTTGGGGTCTCTTTTGGTTCCATATAAATATTTGAAGTTTTGTTCTAGATCTGTGAAATATGCTGTTGGTATTTTAATAGGGATTGCATTGAATCTGTAGATTGCCTTGGGTAGTATGGACATTTTAATGATGTTAAGTCTACCCATTCATGAACACAGTATATTCATCCACCTGTTTATATCTTCCTTTATCGCTTTTTTCAAAGACCTGTAGTTTTCCGAGTACAAGTCTTTTAACCTCCTGGTTAAGTTTATTACTAAGTATCTTAATATTTTTGTTGTAATGGTAAATGGGATTGTTTGTTTAGCTTCTCTTTCTGAGAATTCATTTTTGGTGTAAAAAAAAGCCAAGACCCACCCGTGTGCCCACTGCAGCCTCGCAGCCCACAGTTCCTTTCAAGGTGCATGGATTCGTGCACTGGGCCCCTAGTTGTTTAATAACATGCTATTTAGCCTCCATGTGTTTGAATGTTTTTTCTTTTTTCTTTTTTTTTAACTATAGTTGATTTTTAATTTCATTTCACTGTGATCTGAGAAGATGCTTGATATGATTTCAATCTTCTTGAACTTTTAGAGACTTGTTTTGTGTCCTAACATGTGGCCTGTCTTTGTGAAAGACCCATGTGCACTTGAGTAGAATATATATTGCTCAGCTTTGGGGTGAAATTTTCTATAAATGTCAATTAAATCCATGTGATCCAGTGTGTTCTTTAGAGTCACTGTTTTCTTGTTAATTTTTGTCTGAAAGATCTAGCCAGTGAAGTCAGTGGGATGTTAAAGGCCCCTACTATGACTGTATTGTTGTCCATCTCTCCCTTAAAGTCCTCTAGAAGTTTTTTTTATATATTTAGGTGCTCCTATATTGGGTGCATATTTGTTTACCAGGGTTATAGCCTCTTGTTGGATCCATCCCTTTAGTACAAGGGTCCTCAAACTACGGCCCTCGGGCCACATGCAGCCCGCCGAAAACATTTATCCGGCCCGCCGGGTGTTTTTGCCTCCACTGCCTGTTGCTGAATTTGTTCATAGTTTTTTTTTAAACTATAGTCCGGCCCTCCAATGGTCTGAGGGACAGTGAACTGGCCCCCTGTTTTAAAAGTTTGAGGACCCCTGCTTTAGTATTATGTAGTGATCTTTGTTGTTTCTTGTGATGACCTTCATTTTGAAGTCTATTTTGTCAGATACGAGTATTGCTACACCAGCTTTTTTTTCCTTTTCCATTTGCATGGAAAATTTTTTCTCATCTCTTCACTCTCATCTTGTGTCAGTCTTTTGTTCTGAGGTGGGTCTCTTACAGACAGCATATAGTTGGGTCATGTTTTTGTATCCATTCAACTACCCTATGTCTTTTGCTTGGAGCATTTAATCCATTTACATTTAAGGTTATTGATAGGTACTTATTTACTGCCATTTTAATTCTCTATGCCTAAGTTTCTCCCTCTATTTCTTCTTCTCATTATAGCATTCCCTTTAGTATTTCTTATCATGCTTGCTTGGTGGTGATGTGCTCCTTTAGCCTTTTTTTTCGGCTGGGAAACTCTTTATTTGACTATTTTGAATGATAGCTTTGCTGGATATAGTAATCTTGGTTTCAGATCCTGGCTTATAGAATTTCTGATAAGAAATCAGATGACAGCCTTATGAGAGCTCCTTTGAAGGTAACAGTTTGCTTTTCTCTTGCTGCCTTTAGGATTCTTTCTTTGTCTTTAATTTTTGACATTTTGATTGGGATGTGTCTGGGCATGGGCCTGTTTGCTCAGGACTCTCTGTGCCTTCTGAATTTGTGTAACTTTTTCCTTCACCAGATTAGGTAAGTTTTCTGCCATTATTTCTGCTATTCCTTTCTCCCTATTATGGCACACCTATGCCAATATTGTTATGTTGTCCCACAGCTCCCTTAAGCTGTCCTCCTGTCTCTTAGTGTTTTTTTTTTTCTTTTTGGTTCCCTGATTGAGTGATTTTTTTTCTACCCTGTCTTCTAATTCACTGATTCGATCCTCAGCTTCCCCTAATCTGCTTTGTATTCCTTCCAATGTGTTCTTCATTTGTGCTATGTCATTCTTTATTTCCGTTTTCATAGTTACTATATCTTTTCGCATGCTGTTGATCATCTTTATCATCATTATTCTGAACTCTGTATCAGATAAATTTCTTATCTCTATTTCATTTATCTTTTCTGGAGAATTCTCTAGTGCTTTCATTTTTGTTTTTCTTTGTCTTCTCATTTTGGCTGCCTGTTTGGGTTTGTGACTGTGTATTAGGTAGATCTGCTATGCCTCTCAGTCTCTACTGCAGGACAGTGTTAATGCTGTTTCTGACTAATTAGATCAGGCAAAGACTCATAGCCTCCAGAGACTGCCTCTGCCTGTAGACTGATTGGATTGCCTTGAGTACCTCTCAGGCAATTTTCCACAGGTGTGGCAAGAGTTTTTCCAACAGGATGGGGCCATTGCTTCTGCCTGGAGGCTAATCGTTATTCTCATTCTCTTAATGGTCCTCAGAAATTCCACACTGGGGCAAGGTGTTTTCCAATAGGGAAGTCAACTGTCTTCCCCCAAGGCAAAACTGCCTGGATAGTAAGTATTGGTCTCTATGCAGTCTCCACTTTCCGTCCTTGGTTATCAGCTAGTCTTCAGTTGATTATTCAGGATGTTGTTTTGTATTTTAATTGTAATTCCAGTTTGGTCCTGGGAGTGTGTCTGTGTAGCATCCACATACTCTGCTGCCAATTTTGCAATATTTTTAGACACAACCCAATTTGTAAAAATTGTCACATCTCTCTTCTATACCTCAGCTTTTAGCATTTTTTGTTCAGATGACATTTTACATTAGTTGGAAAGAATATTAAAGGGTACTGTCTTTAGAATCAAAATTGATACATAGGGTTTCACAGTCTTTTGCAAGTAAAAAGTTTCCTCATATGAGCAGCAATTTAAACTTAAAAGGCTTGGCCCTGGCCAGTGTGGCTCAGTTGGTTGAACCTTTTCCCATGCAGCAAAGAGTCGCTAGTTCAATTCCTGGTCAGGGCACATATCCAGGTTGCAGGTTCCATCTCCTGTTGAGGCATGTGCTGGAGGCAGCTGATCGGTCTTTCTCTCACATCGATGTTTCTCTCTCCCTCTACCTCTCCCTTCCTCTCTCTCTCACATCAATTAAAAAAATAAAAGGTTTGTATTTTGCTAAATCTCCATGAGCTGGTTTTCTACTTCAACTTTTTAATTTAGGGCACAAAGGTTACAGTTTAATCCTTTGTTACAGACTACGAAGAAGACCTGCAAAGTCCACAGGTTCACGTTCCTGATGAGTGATGTTACATTAGCTGGTATTTCTTTATTGTAGACATATTTGAAAATTAACAACCAAAACAATTGATGAATTGGTGTAATATTCAGTGTTTACAGCAATTTTTCATTCCTTAGAAGGCAGGTGGTGAGACTGTCTACTTGTTCTTGTGTAGTATTTAATTATACTAATTTAATATTGGAGGTGCTGGATGTGGGGAGAAATCTATCCTTTGGTAAAAAGAGACCTAGAGACTGAATGCTTGGAAGTTGGAAGAGTAAATTATTATGAAGTTTGTTTACATAACTTATATTAAATAATTTTTTCTCTGTCTATAAAAGAGGCTTTTATTTTACACTTAACATGTATTTCTCAGATATTTGTTCACAGACATTTAGTATGCTCTCTTGCATAATAATATAAATTCACTGTAATTAATGTTTGGCACTTACGTACTTTTTTTCTACCAGTGGAATTTGTGCATGTGTTTGGGCGGGAGGGTGAGCTATACCTTTCGTGCATTTTTAGATGATTGGCAGTGACATGCACTTGCAATATAGTGAAGGTGTTGAGCCTCAGATTGTGGTGCAAAGCATAGTACGTGCTGTATCTTGTTACCTATAATTTCCTATACATCTCTCGGTACTTTTGAGAGTGAAGGAGGGTTCTAGTAGTAGTAGTAATAGTAGTAGTAGTAATAATAATAATAATAGTGATAATGCTGAAGCAAACAGGTAAACTAGGGCATGTGGTGATCCTAGCCTTGAACATTGACAGTCCTGGAGATAAATGTAGCTTACAGCTAGGACATGTTAACTTCCCAGAGCTTAGATTTGAAGAGGGGAGAGAATAGAATTATGAAGACTGAGTATCTTCCTATATAATAAAAGCCTAATAAGCTAAGTGCCCGGTCATCAGTTCAACCAATCAAAGCATAATCTCTCTATATAAAGACCCAGGGTCCATAACATCCAAAATGACCGAACACCGGAAGTCAGTCCTGCAGCGAGGTCCTGCACCGCGGCGACCTAGTACTGACTGCTGAGGGGGCTGCAGATCAGGCCTGGAGAGAGGCCCGGAGAGAGAAGCAGGGTCTGATCTGCAGCCTCCATGGCAGCTGTTGATCAGCCCTTGCCTCTCCAGGCCTCGCCAGCAGCCGCAGGGGCTACTGATCAGCCCCACCTCTCTGATCATGCCCGGAGATGCTGACTGACATAAAAACCGACCAATCAGAACCAAATTTGTGTGAACTGTGAGGAGCCAATGGCTGCCTAAGAGGTGGTGCTTTTGACGCTGACTGGCGTAGAAACCGACCAATCAGAACCAAATCTGGGTGAACTGCGAAGGCAGAACCTAAGGTGGGGGCTAAGGAGGGCTTTTAAGGGCAACAGCTGTTTGGTGTAAAGTGTAAGAATGCGGTTCAATTTTTTAATGACCAGTTTGGCAGTATAGTGCATATGGCTGGCTATCAGTCCAGATATAGGGATTATGTATTTTTGTCTGCCAAGAGCATCTCCTCCTGCTGAAAAAGGCTTTTCCCCCATTTAAGCAATCCTATCCTATATAATCGTATCTGTACTAATAAAAGGGTAATATGCTAATTAGACTGGGTTGACCAGCCATCTTCTAGATGTCTGACTTCTGGACAAAGCCATGGTGGTGGGGGCCGAGGCAAAGGCAGTTAGGGGCAATCAGGCCGGCAAGGGAGGGCAATTGGGGGCTAGATCAGGCCAGCAGGGGAGGGCAGTTAGGGGCAGGCAGGCAGGCAGGTGAACAGTTAGGAGCCAGTGGTCCCAGATTGCGAGAGGGATGTCCGACTGCTGGTTTAGGTCCAATCCCACAGGCCTAAACGGGCAGTCGGACATCCCCCAAAGGGTCCCTGATTGGAGAGGGTGCATGCTGGGCTGAGGGAACCCCTCCCTCCATGCATGAATTTCGTGCACCGGGCCACTAGTACGCTAATAATATGCTAAGGCCGCTCAACCGCTCACTATGACGTACACTGACCACCAGGGGGCAGACATTCCAATTGTTAGGGTTAGCTTGCTGCTGGGGTCCGGCTGGTCGGGACTGAGCAAGACGGGCTGGACACGCCCTGGAGCCCTCATGCAGTCCCTCCCTGGCTGGCCAACCTCCCAGGTCTCTCTCCGGCTCCGGTGGGGTCCCTCGGCCTGGCCTGCGCCCTCTCACAATCCAGGACCCCTTGGGCAGGTCTGAGAGCTGGTTTTGGCCCGATCCCGCAGGCCAGGCCTAGGGACCCCACTGGTGCATGAATTTGTGCACCGGTCCTCTAGTGTTGTTAATATATAATGTATTGAAATGTATATAAAAATGTGTAGCACCTTCATCGATAGTTTGCTGCTTAGTAAATGTTGCCTATCAAATAAAAACTCATAGTATGGTTGAAGTGTGAGAATTGGTGTTACCACTTTAAAAATCATAAAGGCATCATCCTTTTTGATTCTTACTTTTGCTTATCCTTCTGCTCATTATTTTATATCTTTAATGTATAGTGCCTTCAGTTTACTGAAATGTTGGGTTTGTGACTACAGCTGTCTTTTGCAACATGGACATTTCTATTAATACCCCAGTGGTCTTTCCAACCAACCAAAAAAATAGTGATTCAAGGAAGGGGGAATATAAGAAAGTAATACTGGACATGGGTTACCAATAGTGTTGTTATACATTATTTGGTGCTGTGATGTTGAACTTGCCCAAAATTATACAACTGTGAATGGCAGAGCTGGGATTCCAACCTGGGTACTAAAGAGTATGTGATCTAATCCAGTGCTACTTACAGTCTGTGATCTAAACCAGTGTTTCTTATACTTCGGTAGAAAACTAGTTTATTTTAAAACTATTTCCAATCTAATGTTTCTCTAAAATAGGATAGAGATGAAAAAATGCATGTATAGTATAAGGCTGAATTTGATATTATTGGTTTCTACAGACATAAAGGTACTGTCAAACAACTAGAAAGCTTTCTAGATATTTACTTCCTACTTCTATACTTAATTTGGCTATTCTATCTAATAAAAGAGAAACATGCAAATTGACCATACCCCCGAATGCTTCCCATTGGCTAATCAGCAGGATATGCAAATTAACTGCCAACCAAGATGGCGGCCAGCAGCCAGGCAGCTGAAGCGAACAGCAGGCTTGCTTGCTCCAGTGACGGAGGAAGCCAAGGTTCCCTGCCTGCCGCCGCCCAGCTCTGAGCTCCAGATGCAACAAAGTTGCAATTATAGAAGCTAAACAAGCTCCAGAAACCTGCTTTCAGCCGGCAGCGGGCTCAGAGCTTAGAGCGGCAGTGATGGCAACAGAGTTTCAATTATAGAAGCTAAACAAAGCCCAGATATCTGCTTTCAGCAGCCGAGGCCTCTAGCTGGAGCCAGCCTCAGAGCTAAAGCCGGCTCTCAGCTCCAGTGACAGCCATAGAAAGTAAATAAATCCCAGAATAAAGAAAAAAGAAAAAAAGGAGAGGCTGGGAGCTTCAGTCACCCGCCAGCCTGAAAACGGCCCTTAGCCCCTCATCCAGACTGGCCAGGTACCCCAGTGGGGACCCCCACCCTAAAGGGGTGTGGGCAGCCTAAAAACAGCCATCAGCCCGTCATCCAGGCTGGCCAGGCACCCCAGTGGGGACCCCCACCCTGATCCGGGACACCCTTCAGGGTAAACCAGCCGGCCCCCACCCGTGCACCAGGCCTCTATCCTATACTACAGGCAGGGCGGGACAGCGCGAGCTGCCATCCGGGCCCCATGTGCAGCCCTGGGCAGCGGGGCATAAGCCCCGCCCCCAGCCGGGACCCCTATGTGCCACCTGAGCTCCCAGCCGGGACCCCCGTGCCGCCTAAGCCCCACACTGCTAAGCTCCGCCCCTAGCCGGGACCCTATGACTATTGGAGAGCAGGAAAGTGCCGCTGGGCCCTGGGTCGCTGTGGTGATCCGGCCATCGGTAAATAGAAAAGTGCGGCCTGTAGGCAGCCCCCAGCTGCGCCTGCTCCCCGGTTGCCATGGGGATCCGGGAGCAGGAGAGCAAGCCCGGCCTGCAGGCAGCTCCAAGCTGGGCCTGCTCCCCGGTTGCCATGGAGTCCTGGAAGCGGGAAAGTCTGGCCTGTGGGCAGCCCCCAGCTGGGCCTGCTCCCCCATCGCCATGGCGATCCTGGAGCAGGAAAGCCCGGCTTGCAAGCAGCACCCCCATCCTGGCCATAGCTCAAGGGAGAGTACAACATGCAGTGGAAGCCAGGAGCCTGAGAGATCAACACAGAGGGACTCCTGCTCCAAGCCTCCGTAGTGTGGCTGGGGGCAGGCCCCCAGCAGACACACACACACACAGTGCCTGCTCTGAGCCTGCAATGTGGCTGGGGGCAGACCCCCAGTGGGGACACACACACACACACACACACACACACACACGGCAACTGCTTCGAGCCTCTGCTGCCAGACTGTGGCCATCAGTAGGACATCCACTGAGGGCTCCCGGACTGTGAGAGGGGCAGGCTGGGCTGAGGGAACCCCCACCCCCCAGTGCACTAATTTCGTGCACCGAGCCTCTAGTCTATAGATATAAAAGCCTAAGTCACCATTACTACTGAATGGCCGGTTGACCAGTCGCTATGACGTGCACTGACCACTAGGGGGCAGACGCTCAATGCAGGAGCGTCAGTACGCTCCCACAGCCAAGCCAACCTCCCGTGGCTCTTCCCCCCGGCCACCCCGCCCGCCCCCCATTGGTCCCAATTGGGAGGGCCGGCAAGGGGGAGGGACCGCAGGAGGTTGGCCTGCTGGCCCCTCCGATGGCCATGATCGGGGGGCGGCAGGCCAACCCCCCAGGGTCCCCCCCCCAGCCGGCCAGCCCCCAGATAGGCTTCGATTTTCGGCCAGGCTGAGGGAACCCCACCTGTGCACGAATTCGTGCATTGGGCCTTTAGTACAATATAACCAGCAGAAATCTGTGGACCACACTTTGAGCTACTGCTTCAAACCTTTATTAGTGTCAGGAGAAAAATTTATTTTTGCATACTTCAAATTAAGGCTTAGGTGATGTCCTAACGTCCAGAAATAGTCCTGAAATTACTTAAGTTCTTAGTAAATATATTTGTTTAGTGAAGTAATAGAGGACAGAAATTGGGTGTCCTGAGGGGAAGGCTCATTATTTCTGGAAAAGTGTGTGGGTTGTGGGTTGGAGAGAAATTGAATGTTCATAACCATGGAAAAACAACACACCATGGTTTTGGAATTTAATCCATGTAAATTTGAACATGGTGAGAAGAAGAATCTAAACTTTAGTCTGGTGTTTTAAAAACAAACGTATGTAAATTATCCTAAATTTGGGAACTGTCTAGCTTTTTGATACTAGGATTGTCCCACAAGGTTAATATGCCTAATACATGTGTTGATTTTTGCAAAATGTAAAAAGCTCCTGAGATTCTTTGCAACTGATTCTTAAACTTGTCCTACCCTTGCTCAACATTTTTCTTTCCCATTAGCTATCTTCTGTTGCTATGACAGCTACTGAACCCCAAGACCACTAAATTATAATACTGTACAATTTTTATTTGAATCTCATAAACTCAGCAAATCCAAAACCAGGTTTAACATTTTGCATTCAAACTGGTTGTCTTCTTTTTTTTCTATCATCTGTATTTAACCACTTTGACTTGTCAGTTATTGGCTTCTGTTGTTCACAAGATGAAAGGTACACTTTTAGCCTGACCTTTGAGGCCTTTTACAATCTCACTCTTGCCTACCATTCTAGCTTTGTCTGATTTCAAGAACCCTTTCTTGCAGTCTTACTGGATAAACACACTGCACCATCTCATGACTTTACCCATCTGAAATGTGTTATACCAGGGGTGGGCAAACTTTTTGACTCAAGGGCCACAATGAGTTCTTAAACTGGACCGGAGGGCCGGAACAAAAGCATGGATGGAGTGTTTGTGTGAACTATTATAAATTCAAAGTAAACATCATTACATAAAAGGGTACGGTCTTTTTTTTTTTATTTTTTTTTTTTAGTTTTATTCATTTCAAACAGGCCGGATCCGGCCCGCGGGCCGTAGTTTGCCCACGGCTGTATTATACAGTGTGTTTCAAGTGCAGATTCTCTTTTGAGTCAAAAATGTATTTGGCCAAGCCGGTGTGGTTCAGTGGTTGAGTGTCAACCTATGAACCAGGAGGTCATGGTTCAATTCCTATTCAGGGTACATGCCCAGGTTGTGGGCTAGAGGGGGGTGTGCAAGAGGCAGTTAATCAGTGATTCGCCCTCATCATTATGTTTCTTTTTCTCTCCCTTCCTCTCTGAAATCAATAAAAGTATTAAAAAACAAAATAATGGGTTGTTGAAATAACTAGATCTAATCATTACAAAATATGACCTAAAAGAAAATTTATACTGAGGAATTATGCCCTTTCATATAGTTTTTAATATTAAAATTTTCATAAGCAACTTGTCATAATTTCTAAATCTTACTAGATTTGGTGTATGCCATGTGAAAGAGTATTTTCAGAGAGTACTTTAGTATTTTGCATCCTATCTTAAGAGCTCATTGAATGAGTAATAACAGACTGAACTCAGCAGAATGTAGAATTGGTGAAGTCAAAGATAGGCCAAAAGAAAAGATTCAAACAAACACAGAGAGGGAGGGGGGAAAGAATAGATGGTAAGAAACAGATGGGCTCTGGCTGGTGTGGCTCAGTTGGTTGAGCAATGTCCCCTGCACTGAAGGGTCACGGGTTTCAATTCTGGTCAGGACACATACCCAGGTTGTGGGTTTGGTCCCTGGTCGGTGTGTGTATGGGAGGCAACCAATCAATGTTTTCTCTCTCTCCCTCTCCCTTTCTCCCTTTCTCTCTCTAGAATCAATGAAGGAACATATCCTCAGGTGAGGATTAAAAAAAAGTTAATCAAGTTCTTGGGTGTAGCACTGTGATCATTGGCATTACAATTGTGAGCAAAATCAAGACATAGTCCCTGCTATGAGTGTCTTTAGGCTAGTAGAAAGTAGTTCCTGGGCAGGTCATTTTGATAAGAAAAATGTATTTTGTAAAATATGTACTTATTGCCTATCTGCACAGATCTTTTAGATGATGCATCTCTGATTTACATAGACTCGTCACTGTGGACCTATATTGTTTTGCTACTTCAGTTTAAATTTGATGCCAAATGCTTGTTGTAGTGTGCCCCCTCTACTCCCCCTTTATTGTATCAGCTTCCAGTGACTTTCCTTGGCTCTCTGTTTTGTTGACACAAATTTATAATAGGATGAAGTGTTACATGGAGCAGTGTGGAGAACACCTGTTATCTCCAGGCTCCTTTCTTTTCTGATATTAGATTACAGTATTAATTATGTCTAACGTAGAAAAAGATGCAAGTACAAGCCAATGTCTAGCTTTTTTGCATAGGTCCAATTGGAAATGACAGAAGTTGCAGAACTTTTAAGTTTCCATATGTCATAACAATATATGAAGGCTAGGTCCTTCATGTGTAGTATTGCTTAATAATTTTTTGAAAACTTTTCTTTGTAATAGTTATATTCTCCACACTTTAGTTGTATTTTCCTTCCTCCTCACTTTCATATACAGTAGTTTAATGTAATGTAATGTTATGAAAGTTAGCTGATTTGTTGTATGGTTTCTAACAATCTTTCTGATATTGAACTGTGTAAGTGGAAGATAACCATATATAGTATTATTGTTATGCTTTTTAATTTGAGAAACTGTTTTCTGTTAATGAAGATATGCTAGAATGGAGGGTTTTGAGCTTTTTCCTTAGAGGTTGATCTGTTTTATGAAGTGTTTCTGTAATGTTTTCTTTAAAAGTTAATATTGGCACTATTGGTTAAGTTTATTTAGAGTGTTGCTGTCTTAGATGTCTTAAGAAATTTTAAATACTGTTTTATTATTTTCCACTAGGAAACCACCCCTACTCCTAATCCCCCGCCTGCAGAAGAAGAGAAAACAGAATCTAACCAGGAGGTTGCTAACCCAGAACACTATATTAAACATCCTTTACAGAACAGGTAAGTTTTCTGACTTTAGGCAGCAAGGTAAGTAAATGGTGAATAGGATAGGTTTGGAGGGAAAGGTTAGATGAAACACTAGTTTTAGATATGTCAGGTTGAGTATTCCATTTTCACTTCAATGGCCCATCTACACTAATAAAAGAGAAAGATGCAAATTGACTGTACCTTCGTGATGCCCAACAGCCAATCAGGCGTGAGTATGCAAATTAACTCAACAAAGATGGCGGGTTAATTTGCACACGCAGGTGCCGAGCAGCTGGGTGTAGGGTGGGACGCTTGCGTCGTCGCTGTGCCAGCAAAGCTGTGGAGGGCATTTACCCGATATGCTATTCCATACATAACCCTATACTGTATACTTTATGAATCAATAAAAAGTTTACAATTTTTAATTATAAGCCTGTGTTTTCTATCAAAATTACTTCTTGCGTGAATTTTGGGACACCCTTTAGTTCTATTTTTAATTTTTTCTTTTCTTTTTAAAAAAATATATTTTTATTGATTTCAGAGAGGAAGGGAGAGGGAGAGAGAGATAGAAACATCAATGATGAGAGGGAATCATTGATTGGCTGCCTCCTGGCACGCCCCACACTGGGGATCAATCCCGCATATGACTTGACTGGAATCGAACCCTGAACTCCTGGGTTCATAGGTCAACGCTCAACCACTGGGCCACACCGGCCTGGCTATTTTTAAATTTTGAGGAAAGACTAAAATTAATTTTAGAAGTCCAGAGTACAGTACTTGAACTTGTATGTGTGTTTAATATATTTTCTGCCTTTGCTTTTGATGTTTTTGTTAGTGTGTTGGCAAATACAAATTATCAAATAGATCATAACATGTGTATCTCTTTTATGTTTGAGATTATCAAGCATTAGTCAAAGAGTTGATGAAATATGTCCATTTGGAAACCCTGTGTTCAGACAACATTTTTATCAGTGAGAAAATGAAGTTTCTCTGAGTTATCTTTGGTATAGCAATTTGGTGTATATAATTCTAAAGATGAAGATGATAACATTTAAGTCTAACTTTGTTGTAACGTGAGTTTATCTTCAAAGTATTAGAGTAAATCCTTTTAAGGGAATTATAAACATATATAGAAGCTGATATACATTATTGCAGAACATATCTGTGGTAGTATTACTCAATAAGTCCCTTATGTTGTTATTTTCCCATTTGTGAGTTTGAGTAAACAGAGTCACATTTAATAATTTTCCCTTTTCCTAGCACTCCCTTTTCTTCCTCTTAGGGTATACTCTTGTTCTTTGAAAACTCCACTTTCTGTTCCCCGCTTTCCTTTCAGGTTAAATGCTTCTGCTCTGTTTTTCTTAAATAACTATGCTTGATTATCCTAGCACTTAGCATACTGTAATACTTTACTAAAGTTTCACCTCAGATGAGCCTCAATGAGTCTCTGTATAGAGAATGTGGTATGTATTAGGCATAAAATACATAACCTTTTAAATGAAAAAAAAAAAGAAAGCTACTCATTTGCCACTGTAATAACTACCCTTTCAATCTACATTAATAAAAGACAAACATGCAAATTGACCATACCTTTGCTATGTCTTAAGCCACGCCCACCAGCCAATCATAGCGACTATATGCAAATTAACCCCACCAAGATGGCGGCCGGCAGTCATGGAGCTGGAGCAAGCAGGAGGCTTGGTTGCCCCAGTGATGGAGGAAGCCAAGCTTCCCGCCTGCCGCGGTTGGCTCTGAGCTCCACTCAAGGCAACAAAGTTTCAATTATAGAAGATAAATAAACTCCAGATACCTGCTTTCAGCCGGCCATGACCACAGAGCTGGAGTGAGCAGGAGGCTTGGGTTGCCCCTGGCTATGGAGGAAGCCAAGCTTCCCGCCCGCCCTGGCCAGCTCTGAGCTCCACTCAAGGCTACAAAGTTTCAATTATAGAAGGTAAATAAATCCCAGAATAAAAAGAAAAAAGAAAAAAAGGAGAGGCTGGGAGCTTCCATCGCCGGGGGGCTTGTCCAGCCTGAAAACGGCCCTCAGCCCCTCATCCAGGCTGGCCAGGCACCCCAGTGGGGACCCCCACCCTGAGGGGGTGTGACCAGCCTGCAAACAGCCATCAGCCCCTCACCCAGGCTGGCCAGGCACCCCAGCGGGACCCCCACCCTGATCCGGGACACCCTTCAGGGCAAACCAGCCGGCTCCCACCCATGCACCAGGCCTCTATCCTATACAATAAAAGGGTAATATGCAAATTGACCCTAACAGCAAATCGACTGGGAATGACTGGTCACTATGATACACTGACCACCAGGGGGCAGGTGCTCAATGCAGGAGCTGTCCCCTGGTGGTCAGTGCGCTCCCACAGGTGGAGCTCTGCTCAGCCACAAGCCAGGCTGATGGCTGCCAGCACAGCGGTGGTGGCAGGAGCCTCTCCCGCCTCCTCAGCAGCACTAAGGATGTCCGATTGCATCTTAGGTCTGCTCCCTGCTGGTAAGTGGACATCCCCCGAGGGCTGCCGGGCTGCCAGAGGGATGTCTGACTGCTAGCTTGGGCCCGGTTCCCCAGGGAGCGGGCCTAAGCCAGCAGGTGGACATCCTCCGAGGGGTCCCAGACTGCAAGAGGGCATAGGCTGGCTGAGGGACCCTCCCCATCATCTTTCAGCCTCGGGGGGGGCCCCCCCGGGG
>NW_005871356.1:936492-974212 GCF_000147115.1 Myotis lucifugus
CCCCCGAGTGCACCCCCCCGGGCCTTTAGTTTATTAGTAATTTTATAAATACACAACATAAAACTTACATCTTTTAAATGTACTGTTAAGTGCATCCACATTGTTGTGCAACTAGTCTCAGGAACTCTTTTTCATCTTGCAGAACTAATACTTCACCTGTTAAACAACAATTCCTCCTTTTCTTTCCTTAGTCCCTGGCAACCACCATTCTTTCTGTCTCTGAGTTTGACTACTCTAGGTACCTCAAAGAAATGGAATCATATAGTATTTGTGGTTTTTTGTCTTATTTCATTTAACATAATGTCCTCATGATTTATCCATGTTGTAACAAGTGTCAGAATTTCTTTTCTTTTTAAGGCTGATTAATATTGCATTGTATGCTTTTACCACATTTTGTTTATTATTCATATATCTGGACATTTGTGATGCTTCCCTTTTTTGGCTATTGTGAATAATGCTGCAGTGAACATGGATGTAAAACTGCCATTTTTTGACATTGACTTTTTATTTTTAGATGGGCACTCTGGTTTTTTAAAAATGATAAAAGCAAAACTTGGCAAGCAAACCTTCGGCTGATCTCTGAGTTTGATACTGTTGAAGATTTTTGGGCGTAAGTAACCCATTCATTTTAGGATGTTTGTTGTTTTATTAGTATGTAATTTTAAGTCACATTTACAAAATGAAGGTTAAAGTGAAAAGTTAATAAATACTCGTCTATACAACTACCTTTTTGTTTGTCTCCTCACAACTGTTTGAATTGGTGATTATTCCTTACCAGTTTTAGAACGCTTCAGTCTTGTAATCTTTTAGCCTTTCATGTTCTTTATTCCTTGTTTTGAGAGATCCTTTGCTTTACTACCCCTAGAACTTTTGACAACTTGTTGGAACTTGTCCCCTTTCTTGGATGCCTGGATACATTTGCCCCATACTTGGGTATTCCAGAGCTTTGTTATTAGATCTTCATTTCTGTAAATTATTTCAGTGTGACATCTGGGATTTCTTGTTATAAGAATTCTGAGGCCCTGGCCGGGTAGCTCAGTTGGTTAGGATGTTGTCTGCATATGCCAAGGTTCCAAGTTCAATTCCCAGTCAGGGCACATACAAGAAGCAATCAGTGAGTGCATAAATAAGTGGAACAAGCCCTAGCCGGTTTGGCTCAGTGGCTAGAGCATCAGCCTGTGGACCAAAGGGTCCCGGGTTCGATTCTGGTCAAGGTCAACCCACCCGCCCGTCCCCCCCCCAAAAAAAGTGGAACAACAAATCTCCCTCCCCCCTCTATAAAGTCAATCAATAAATAAAAAGAATTCTGAGATTTCAAAGGCTGAAGTGCTAAATATTTAGGATTTGTCAAAGAATGACTGTATCTGTGAAGATTATTTATAAATGTCCTCACCTCCAAAAATAGTTGAAAATTTTTTTGAGATTTTGTTTTAGATTTAGCAAAAGTTAAGATTGGGGGTCATAAACTTGTGCATGGCTTCAAAATAAAATACAGTGGAACCTAGTTTCTAGAATGTCTCCCATCTTGAACAATTTGCTTCTCAACCTGACAACCCTTTTATGCTGATACCTGTATGATCAGTCATGCATCTCTCAGGTTACAAAGAACATGTGAATATGAGTCAGTTTACCACTGTTAAAATCTCAGAATATTGTGCTGTGACTATTTTTACGTTTTTTTTCTTTTGTTGATGCTTATAATTGTTAAATTTTCATTTTACATTTCATGTCCTTTAAAAAAAAGTGTTTATAGAGTAAACTACAATATACATGTACTGTATATAAGAAAGGTTAAAACGGAATTATTTGAAGGTCTGGAACAGATTAATTCAGTTTACACTATTTCTAATGGGAAAAAATGATTCAGTTTTTGAACAGCCTTCCGGAACGAATTAAGTTCGAGAAGTGAGGTTCCACTGTATAAAGTTGTAAAGTCTTTTTTCAAGAAGGTTTGGAATATTGATTCTGTAAGAACTAAGTTAATTTAGTATGCCATACTTGAAAAATGTATAAGGAGAAAATATTTGAGAATATGAAAACTAAAAATTGTTAAAAACATTTTTAAGAACTGTAAATTACCTAGCATGTATCTAAAATATTCTAATTTTGTGCACCTAATTTATTTTTGGTTCATATATATACTGAATAATTGCTACACTTGTGTTTTAATGTAACCTCCTAAAAGTATTCTCCCCACACAACAGAATAGATTGTGGTCAGCAAATTCATCATGTATACTTCCTCCAGGGCAGAAACAATATTCTTCTGTATATTTTAGTGCTTTGCCCATCATAGGCATTTAGTATGCATTTGAATCACTGAAAACTACAAATTGTCAGCTAGCCACTTTGCTCAAGTTTTATTGAAACATTTTTTTAAGTAATAGAACTACATTTAAGCCCCACCAATTCATGTCTAGTTCTTTAGTTTATTTAAGAGTACTGCAGTCTATGGAGGAAGAGGAGCAAGAGTCTTGAACCATTTTTCCCATTGAATCATATTTGCATTTATCTAGTTTATTTGGTTTTTACGAGTGTATAATAACTGTGAACATGTAAAGTGGCCCCACACTTTAGTTATGTGTAAGTGATGTCATTGCATAGTAGACTTAAAAAAAAAAAAGCTCACTCCCTCATCAGAGGGTATGCTTTGTATTGATGAGAGGGGGAGTGAGAGAGAGAAAATGGGAGGGAGAAAGAGAGGGAAAGAAAAACATTGATTGGTTGTCTCCTGTGCCTGCCCCTGATTGCGGATCAAACCTGCAACCTGGGTAAGTTCCCTGACCGGGAATTGAACTCAGCACCTTTCCGTTCATGGGATGATGCTCTAACCAGCTGAGCCACACAGGCCAAGGCTGCATAGTAGATTTTTAAACGATAATTCAGAGATATGAAGGAATCCTTCAGCTTTTTATAAGTATCTAAATAACTTCTTAATTTCTGTCTTTTTTTCTAGCAAATTTAGTGGTAAACAACCATTGAATCCTTTTGGATTTGTCTAATCTGTCTGTAGTGTTAGGATTGTTTTAAATGTTCCATTACAAATTCTCATAAGTTTGTTACTATGGGACCTTAGGGCACCATCAAGAAGAAAAGAGACCTTTTCTACCTTAAGTGCCATTAGAAGGTCACTCCCACATTATCCATTAATTTTATAAAAATGGTGGTGGCTAATTTTATAGTAAACTTAATTTTGTTATCTAGTAAAAGCTGTCAGTGACAATGTAGTTCGGGAAGAGTGATCATTAGGTTCAACAACTCAAGAAACCTTTTATTACTTGGTCTTACATTGTTTCACCCAAATTGGGTTTGCATGTTATCCTGTGGAATGTGATCCAAAGGATGCCAGACTTCCTGAAAACTGTTTAAAATACTCCTAAACTAGGTTAAAATACACAAGAAAATCTAACTATGGATCAATTATATCATACATGGTCTATCATGATTTCTACATTTTTACTGTTTCCAATTTTATAACAAGTTTGCTCTTTAGCCTTCTACCTTCAGACTGGTGGACATCTAAGTCACCCCAAATGTTATTCTCTTTCATTGATACTTGGGGAATAGTTTAGAAATATAGATTTCAGGTTTCTCACCCATCTTTAAGGGAGTAAAATCCCAAGGAGTAGGGGCCTGGGACCGGTGTCTTGTTTGTTTGTGTTTTAAAGCTCATCAAATGATTCTATGCTGACTAACTAGTAACAGTCTGTGGTGCTTGGGAACCATTGGTCCGTTCTACTCTTGGATACCTTCAAGAATGATAATGGTGGCTTATTTCAGTCTTAAAATGCTGATGGTCAAGAAATTCATCTTGCTTTCTCTTGATTTGTATATTTAAAACTGCTCATTAGCCTCAAATTTTTTCATCTACTTAAAGGCACCTCATACCTCTATTCTCAGTTTGCTATATATACATATGTATGCATCAAAATATATTGTCAGAATAAAATTAAAGATATTTTCTTAAATCATCATATATTGATTCTTGAACTGACCATTATTAATATCTGTTTGGTCCATTTCAGAAATTGAATTTATAGAAAAACAAGTGATGAACACATAGTTTTATCTTTTTAGTCTTATAATATTTTTTAAATGTTACGTAAGCACCTACGCTCTGCATTACTATTCTATGTTTATAACTGTCCTTTTCTTTTACCTAGTCTGTACAACCATATCCAGTTATCTAGTAATTTAATGCCTGGCTGTGACTACTCACTTTTTAAGGTATGATGCTTCATTGATGATTTCATATATATGTATATTACAAGACTGGACCATTCAGGTATTCTTGAAATCTTGCCACAAACTTAGGAATAGGAAATGCTCTGATGCTTGGAGAAAAATTAAATAGCTTTACTAGGCTAAGCATAAATATATTTTGCCTGTTTTAGTATAAATAATTGAAATTAAGTGAAACTCTTACTTTGTGGGCATATACTGTGATTGATTTCGAGACAGCTTTGATCATCCAATCCAGTCTTTTTATATTGAGTAGATTGAAGTCCAGAGTTGTCAGGAATTCTTTTTTCAATTATAGTTTACATTCAGTATTACTTAGTATGGCATTATTGACTAGATTTCCTATGGTGTACTTTAAATCCCTGTGTGTCAGGAATTCTTAACATGGGGTATGTGGGTCCTGATATATTTATAAATGGATTTTGTCAGATGGTAGGAGATGGGGCATTCATTAATTATCTGATATTGTGTAAGTTGTGCATAAATTTTGCATACATCTTCTAGATATAGAGTATCTAATTTTGAGAAGGTACAATACTCAGAATGTTTAAGAACCTCCAAATTAAATGAAACCCAAGGTTTAATAGCTAATAAGTCCCTAAGTCAAGATTCTTAATTCTGCAATTCCATGCCTCTGGCATTAAGTCCTGTTTGCTTTTATTCCACTACATCATTCATGGGGAATCAAGTGAAATGGTGACAGTATAATGCTTGCTGTTTCTAGAAATGATCTCTTAAAGTAACAATATTGTCTAATATTGTTGTCTTCTAACATTGTAGGATGGTATTAAACCTATGTGGGAAGATGAGAAAAACAAACGAGGAGGACGATGGCTAATTACATTGAACAAACAGCAGAGACGAAGTGACCTCGATCGCTTTTGGCTAGAGACAGTAAGGTTTTAAAATTATAAAACAGTTTGGAATACTAAATCTAATTTACATCAGTTACTTAATCAAAGAGAATTAAAAAATGCCCACTCTAGAAAATCTAAGCCAGCAATTAATTTTGTTCTATCATGTGAGTTTGTATATTTTACATACTAATACAGTGAAACCCTCTACCACATTACAAATAAGATACAATTGAATTGACCTTCCTCAACAAACTCATTCTGATCTTTACATTAAATTCAAAATCATAGGACCTCACATTTTGTATAATGTCTTTACAACTCTCTGAGTATTGTTTTGTATACTAAACTTTGTAGACCAACGAAGCAAACAATAAGATGTAGTTTCATCATTCAGTTTGTTTGTTGTGATATAACCTGTAACTGTTGGCTTCATACACACACACATACACACAAACACACACACACACACACACACACACACACACACACATATGTATGAAATATGAGATAATAGGCATTTTCTATAGTGAGAGGTTCTAAACCCCACGTTTTTAGGAGAAGAAATCATAGTCTCGTATCTCTAGCACTTGGCACATTGTCTGGTTTATAGTTAGCACTTAAGTGAAGCAATCTATAATAATAAAAGCGTAATATGCTAATTAGACCGGACAGCTGAATGACCTTACGGACGAAGCCACGGCTGCAGGGGTGAGGCAGAGGCAGTTAGGGGTGATCAGGCAGGCAGGCAGGTGAGTGGTTAGGAGCTAGCAGTCCCGGATTGGGAGAGGGATCCTGGATTTTGAGAGGGTGCAGGCTGGGCTGAGGGACACACCTCCCTCTCTCCAACGCCCCCCGTCCTCCCCCCCCCCGAATTTCGTGCATCGGGCCTCTAGTTAATACATATTTGAGTGACTGATTTTTTGTTGTTGTTGTTAATCCTCAACCGAGGATATTTTTTTCATTGGTTTTCAGAGAGAGTGGAGGGGAAGGGTAGAGACGTAAAGAAACATTGATGTAAAAGAGACATTGATTGGTTGCCTCCCGCATGCGCCCCAACCTGGGCCAGGATGGGGATGGAGCCTGCAACTGAGGTACGGGGGCCCCCCATACCCCCTTTCAGTTCATGTGCCCACGCTCTGACCACTGAGCCAAACCGGGGAGGGATTTTTACTTTTGTTTTTTTTTTTTTTTTTTTTTTTTTTAAGAAGAGACTTAATTTTGCTTTTGGGAGAGATTATCAGTAAATACCATTTTAGATTTCTACACTGAAAAGTTGTTTTAGTTTTGCAAGATGACAAAAGTTCTAGAAATAGATGGTAGTAATGGTTGTACCATGTTGTGAATATACTTAATGTCACTGAACTGTACACTTAAATTAAACATGAGAAAGTGTTCATGAAAAACAGTAAGAAGCAGCAGCATAGTGAATTAATATTAATAAAATAACTAAAGTTTTATAGGGGTCCTGATATCATTTGCCCAATTTGCTGAGAAATTTTCTTTTTTACTTTTTTTAATATATTTTTACTGATTTCAGAGAGGATGGGAAAAGGAGAGAGAGATAGAAACATCAATGATGAGAGAGAGAATCATTGATCAGCTGCCTCCTGCACATCCCCTACTGGGGATCAAGTCCACAACTCAGGCATGTGCCCTTGACTGAACCCAGGACCCTCCAGTCCACAGACTGAAACTCTATTCACTGAGCCAAACCAGCTAGGGCTGCTGAGAAATTTAAAATGGCTGTTAATGTTCTTGATATTAACCAGAGAAACAAAGGAGCAAATGAAAACATTAAAACATAAATATAATGTAGACATTCAAAAAGTCAACTCGATTTAAACCTATTTCTTTTGTATATATACAAATAATGAGACATTTGCAGTGGAATAAGCTGTTTTTAATCTATTGGATGTAATTGGGATTGGGTTTTGTTTTTAAGCTGCTGTGCCTTATTGGAGAATCTTTTGATGACTACAGTGATGATGTATGTGGAGCCGTTGTTAATGTTAGAGCTAAGGGTGATAAGATAGCAATATGGACTACTGAATGTGAAAACAGAGATGCTATTACACATATAGGGTAAGTTTTGCTCTTTGTATTTCTTTTAAAATATTAAGATAAAAGCAGGGTAGTTTTATTTGTAGCTTTAGAAATACTTGTATTTGTAGATCATTATTTTCCTCGTATTGTTTTCATGAACACTTTTGTCTACTTTGGCATGTAGCATATTAATTTATCAATGAGAATATAAGTTTTTCTATTTTAAAATTGTACTACTAAGTGTATAATCCTCATAGTAATGCAGTGAGAATTGGTGAATATTATACGTGTATTTTGTGCTTGTGTGTACATTGTACATAGAGTTTTTATTGAAATTTAAGTGACACTATCTTGGTTTTGCCCATATTTAAAACCCACATGTCTAAGCTTTAATCTTTTTTTGGTAAATATTATTCTTTATAAAAATTGCCTGTCTTTGTTTTTTTCTTTCAAACATCAGTCAGTTAACTAGGATTTTCTTTTTACTACCTTTAAATTAGTAAGATTTGGTTTTAAGCGTGTTAAAATTAGGTATTGGCCATAGGTCATAAAATGTTTGGTTTGCCTTTTGTGATTTTTCAAACATTAATTCTCTGAATCCTTCTGAATTAAAAGGTATGGGCATGCTCCAGGTTTTATTCTGTAGGTTTCTGTAAGAGAAAGGAGATGATTGTTGATTTGTCATCATATTTCTCATTTTTCTGTCAGCATCAAAACTTAATTGGGAATTTTATATATCTTTGAAACAAGTTAAAAGAAATTAAGTGTGAAATTTTTTTCCTCAGACAATTTTGTATTTGTGTCAAAGTTTTGAAATCTTTATAATTTGACTTCTCCAAGGATAGAATTTTTATCCTTGTTTTGTTTTGTTTTGTTTTTAACCTCTCCAAGTTGTGTGGCTCAGTGCTCTTGTTTTCTGGCATTTTTAATGATTTAGTATAATTGACGACTATATAGTGTCATAATGTAAACTTGATGATAATGGTTATGATTTAAGTTATCATAAAATTGTTATTAGATGCGTTCATCAAGGGAAGGTATTGAAATCTTCTGGAGGTTGGAGTATAAAGTAAAACTGTCTTAGTGTCATATTGGAGTATTTAGCTCCATGAAAATGTATGTCCCTTTATTTTTATTTAATTTTGGTGCTTATTTTTAAAATTTTGATATTTTTTTCTTAAAGATCCATTTTCCTTGTCACTTTTATCTCTCATATTCACTTACCCTCTTAGTTGTAGCCACACAGCCTTATTTTTGTTCCTCAGCCTTCAAGATATGCTTCATTCACTTGGCATTATACTTTTGACCTCATGACTTTTAAAGGGGAAATTTCTGTAATTTCATAGATGAGATTAGTGCCTTATTATATAGTAACACAACCCCAATACTTAACCCTCTTTGGCACTTAACACATTTTGTTCTTAAAATAGTGGCACATCTTATTTGAAAGGTAGGTTGTAGAGTCAGTAGATAAGGCAGAAATCATGGGTGTTCTAGATTGTCCAGAAGATATCATAAATTGCCTTCAATTTTTGTCTGTGCAATCATGTAGTAGGTATAGTAAGTGTAATTGTGCAGTAATACATAGTATTTACTAGGGTTTATATGTAACAATTAGCATTTTAGACCAGAGAATGTAAAAACATGTTCATGTAATTTATTTTATTTTAATTATAATGTGTTACAGCTCTATCATGCGTATTTGTGATTATTTGTTTATAAATAATCAAATAGTATAAATACCATGCCCAGGGACTGTTCCTACTGTGCTTATTGATTTATTAATAATTATCACAGTACCTGATACATAGTAGACTCAAATATAAGAATAATAATACTGAATTTGATGTGTGCATGAATAAAAATTAATGGCCACTTTTCTTTTTCTTCTTCTAGGAGGGTATACAAGGAAAGGTTAGGACTTCCTCCAAAGATAGTGATTGGTTATCAGTCCCATGCAGACACAGCTACTAAGAGCGGCTCCACCACTAAAAATAGGTTTGTTGTTTAAGAAGACACCTTCTGAGTATTCTCATAGGAGACTGCGTCAAGCAATCGAGATTTGGGAGCTGAACCAAAGCCTCTTCAAAAGCAGAGTGGACTGCATTTAAATTTGATTTCCATCTAAATGTTGCAAAGATATAAGAGAAGTCTCATTCACCTTTGTCTTGTACTTCTGTGTTCATCTTTTTTTTTTTTTTTTTGGTTAGAATGTCCACTAATCAAAGAATTACAGTACACATCATCCCCAGAATCCATTAATGTGTTTCTGGCCTACTCTGTAATAGCTTAGAAGAATTATTATTACAAACATATTTTACCCATCCACAATGTTAAAAAGGAACTTGCATTTCTATACCTTACAGGAAAAGAATTCTATTTATGTTCCATTGTATGCAGGAGCATATTTTGCTGGTTTGAAAGAGTATGATGCATACAGTTTTCTAGCAATTTTCTTTGTTTCTTTTTACAGCATTGTCTTTGCTGTACTCTTGCTGGTGGCTGCTAGATTTTAATTTATTTGTTTCCCTACTTGATGACATTAGTGATTCTGATTTCACTTTTTATTTGTTTTGCTTTTGTTTTTTTCCTCATGTAATACTGGTGAAGGATCCAGGAATATGACACAAAGGTGGAATAAACATTAATTTGGGGCATTCTTTGGTAATTTTTTGTTTTTTTGTAACTACAAAGCTTTGCTACAAATTTATGCATTTCATTCAAATCAGTGATCTATGTTTGTGTGATTTCCTAAACAATTGTGGATTATAAAAAATGTAACATCATAATTACATTCCTAATTAGAATTAGTATGTCTGTTTTTGTATCTTTATGCTGTATTTTAACACTTTGTATTAGGTTATTTTGCTTTGGTTAAAAAATGGCTCCAGTAGAAAAGTGGTCCCATTCATATAAAGACAGTGTACAAAACTGTAAATAAAATGTGTACAGTGAATTGTCTTTTAGACAACTAGATTTGTCCTTTTATTTCTCCATCTATGTAGAAGGAATTTGTAATTCTTATTGCAAGCCAGTCTCTATTGTGTCTTCTCCTATAGTGTCTTTCACGTGAACAGTATAAGTTTGGAGCACTAGTTTGATTATGCTTATTACGATTTTTAATAAATTGAATAGGTAGCATCATATATGAAATTAAATCAATGTGGCTATCTCTGTGTTTTATAAAGGAAGGCACAGTCCCTCAGTCTTAGGTAAATCATGTACTCTTAACATGTTATAACTCTTGAGAATTGTGATCTTGGTGTATCACTATTTGTTTGGTAGGATAGTCGTTGTAAAACTTGATTGCTGAATTGAGATGTTCTTTTGTAAGTAGCATAGGGAAAGAGTACAGGTGGTGGGGGCATATGTATTAAGAATTTTGTTAGTGCTGCTGTTTAAATAGAATGAAATAAGACATTTATATTGGTAAATTGGTGTAGTATGGTTTTATGTAAACTTGAAAATTTGATCTACTCCTTGTAGGCATCATTTGAAAGCAAATTTGAAGACATGTTGCCTATAATATATAATTAATAGATTTCAGATTCCATGAAATGAAATATGGCTATAATAGACAATTTAAGCCAAACTAGGTAGAATGAAAATCATTAGTTGAGAAGAAAATTTGTTTTTAACTGAAAATGGAAAAGCTTGACAAAAATCCTATATAAAATAAACATGAAATTAATAGTATTGATTTCATTGAAGACTTTTAAAACCATTTTAAGGGTACCACAAGCTACCTAATCTGAGTCTTCTCGATATTACAACTCTTACTCACTGTTCTAGAAATACTGACTTGTGTTTATAATCCCAATTTATTGTACCTAATATCTGCGGCTTAATCTTGAGTGATTAAGGTGGTGTATTGTCTGTTGATATGTGTAGTTGGTTGTGATCACTTCAAGAGCTTGCTTAAAAGTGGTGGTGGTGTGTTGTCAGTAGGTGGGATTGGAGTTAGCATATCTATTAAATATGAATGCTCTTCTAAGATGCAGTCCATTTTAAGAAGCATCTGCTTTCAGGGGTGGAGGAAGAATAATACATTAAATGTACACAGTTCTAAATTTTTAAAAGCTCCAACTTAAAAGTATTTGATTATCCCATCATTGCTATTTTAGAATCAGTCTATTTTAAATATTTTTTTTCCCATTGGGGAAGAACGGTAAACTGTCTGAGTCACTTTTGCAAATGCTACTTAAAGTATTACAGCAATGTGCAACTTTTCATAACTTCATTAGCATCTTTTCTAAATATAAGATTAGACTACATGATTTTTTAACTTTTTCTTCCCTACCCAACAGAATATTATAAATGAATATATTTTCATAATAGAGAATTAAAATAATCTTTAACAGATGAATATTAATTCATTGTGGGGATGTGATATATTAATCAATTTGTTAATCCAAATTCTACCAAAGGATTTGAAGGCATAGTATGTAAGAATTAAATAGTTACAACGCTTATATAGTACTATCTGCCAGGCAGTGTTCTAAGCACTTTACATGCACTTTAACCTACATAATAATTAGCTGCTGTTATCCCCATTTTGCAGATGAAACAGATGAATATGGGATTTAAGTTACTCTATAGCTTGTAAATTGCAAAGTGTGGGTTTGAGTCTGGAAATTTGGTTCCAGAGACCCTGTAAATTACATTATACTCTCAATAGTGTAGATCCTATCTGATAGGCTATAGTAAATTGTACCCGATTATAGTCAGTTTATAGGCCAGATGTATGAACATTTCATCTTCCTTTGGTAATTAAATTTACAATGGATTTAGAATCTCTCTGGCTCATTCTGTTAGCAATCAACTAATCACTTGGGAAAATTTTGAGAAATGGAGACAGGTGGAGGAGTTTGTAGGTTAAGTGAATATTTTCATACAGTTTTTGTGTCTATCCTATTCTAAGATAAATGACAAAATAAAGCAAAATTTTCAGGTTGATAGCAGTTGGGATTCTTAAATGCTAACGTTTACATTTTAAAAGAATAATTTTAATTTACTTAAAACACTTATGTTTTATGTTTCAAAATTAAAACAAGTTAATGACAAGTCTCTGCTACTTATCTCTAATTGTCTAGGTTGTCTTCATTTTTGTGTAGGGGAAGAAAAAAACTGAATTTTTTCAGATTCAGACTACAAATGCAAGATTTTAGGTCAGATTGACATTAAAAAAACAAAACTGTAGGTCAGTACTATCTAGTGACTCTGAATACAGAAAATGAAAGTGTCTAGAAACATACGATAATTTGATATTGCTGTGATATTGAAGTATTGATCATTTTTCTAGTAATTAAAAAAAATATTTTACAAAAGTATGCTTTTGACAATGTAATTTGAGAAATACTACTCTTAGGTTGGTTTCCTCAGTAGTCAAAGCCAGCTCATTTGGCCATTAATCCCTAAGGCAACTGTGTTGTCTCTCCATTCCTCATTTCCTCACAACTAATGGACTTGGTGTCAAAACTTTAGTCCTAATCTGTAGCATTTTCCAATAATAGTCTGTGGTATCCTGCTTACTATGAATTGCAAAGTAGATATTGGGCTGTTTTCCTAGTACCATAGTAGTTTTAGATGTTAATATTCTGTAACTGTTTCCATTGCTGGAAGTAAAAATGAAATTGTGGGCATGCAGTCACATGACTTTTTTTCCAATCCAGAGGAATCAAATTTCACATCTTAATTTTGCCTCTTTTACTTTAGAATTTATAATTCCTCATAGTTTTGCATTCACATGCACTTTATTTTCCTACTTTTCCTCCAAAAAAATTGTATTGAGTACCTCTATTTACTGTCCTCTAGGTGCTGAGCAGAAAACAAAATGGACTGGTCTCTGCTCTAAGCTTTTAAAGCAGACATATATTCAAAATAAATAAATCTCTTTATAAGGTTCTACAAATAGTTTTGTAATAGAAGTTTTAGGGTTTGTAGTACTGCAGATTAGTAGTCTAAAGGTAAATATAAAATGAGTTTGTTGTCTCTGAAGACCTAGCTCTGGCATTGAGTCTAAACAGATCGTCACATTATGGGAGGATTCAGCCAAAGACACATGCAAATTATAGCTTTTGTGAGACTTAATTTCTGCTTTATATTACTGAACTCCATATGGTTTTCCAAGTAAAGTTATGTGGCTCTTTTTTGGTTATGTGGTTGCACTTATTAAAAATATCACCATTTCATTTAACATACTCTTTGAGCATGATGAAACATTTTAAATGGGTTTGTATCTGCATTGGTGTGGTTTTATAGATAGCAATCCTTTCTCTAGCCATCTTCCCAAAATACTGTGTTTTTTTCTTTAATGTTTGACTAAACATAATCTGTGCTTATTTTCACTATAGAAAAGTAGGTGAAAATTTCCTGTCTCCTTCAATCCTACTAGTTTTCAGGGAACCACTAAGATTTCTTGTAAATGTTTGTAAATTTTTTGTGCATTCACCCAGATATATGTGTGTACATGTGTGTAATTTTTTCTTTGGGCACAGTTTTGCAAGGACTGTTTTCTCATTTAATAATCTTGGACATTTTTACACGTCACATTGTAGCATATGTAGAACATTATTTTTAATTGTCTAGTGATTTATTATATGAATGTATGCCTTGTTGGATGACTGTCTTCCTCCCTCCCTCCCTGCCTCCCTCCTTGCCTCCCTCCCTGCCTGCCTCCCTTCCTTCCTTCCTTGTCATTTTGTTTTTACAGTCCCCCAGCGTAAGTTGTAGTCTTATCTTCGTGCACTGTCCTTTTTTGTTATGTATAAAGAAAAGTTTTTCTCTAGCAGTACTAAGTGGCACTTATTTTCTACCCCTTCCATATCCAGATCATTTTAATTCACATACATGAATCATCATTTTATAATTGTGTTCTTCAGTACTAATTTGCAAGTTTTGCAATTTTGGTCCTTGTGATATTTTTTAATTGGGTTTTAGTTGCTTTTTTTCCTTTTAATGAGCCAACATTGTTATAAATATGAGTAATACAGTTTATTTGCTAAATTGTGCTTTTCCTAAAGATAAGAATAAGTTAGTAATTACTTCTATTTTAGGTTTTTAAACATTGAAAAAGCTTGAATCAAGTACAATGTTATTGGAGCTAGCTTGTTTTTAAGCCTTGTAATGAATTTAACTTCACAATTTTTGAAATGAGTACACTTCCCAAGCCTATCTTTATATTGTAACCAGTTTACCTTTGTTTTTAAAGCTATTATTATTTTGCTTTAGTTTTGTCTTCAGCCTTTGGGCTCAATTTTGGGTGAATTGCCTGCCATTTTGTTTTGGTATAGGGTACTCTGTAGGTGCAGCATAAAGTTAGTCCCAGCTTGACCCTGCTTTGCCTTGTCTTGTTGCGTCAGAGTGTTAACCTATTACATACACATTTGGTCCTCAAACTACGGCCCGCGGGCCACATGCAAATACAAATATTGTATTTGTTCCCGTTTTGTTTTGTTACTTCAAAATAAGATATGTGCAGTGTGCATAGGAATTTGTTCATAGTTTTTTTTAAAGCTATAGTCCAGCCCTCCAACGGTCTGAGGGACAGTGAACTGGCCCCTGTTTAAAAAGTTTGAGGACCCCTGATTTAAAGTATAAAGGATTTATAATTGGGCCAGAATGATACTTAAGGGAATCGTAAGTTCTTATTTCATACACTTTTTCTCCTTTCAGGAAACAACTACTTATTTACCTCCTCATGCATTTTTGTGCTGCTATTTATGTCTGTCTTTTAAAGCAACTAAAACCCAATTAAAAAATATCGCAAGGACCAGAGTTGCAAAACTTGCAAATTAGTACTGAAGAACACAATTATAAAATGGATGATGATTCAGTCTCATCTCTACTATTTTTAGGTTATCTATCCTGTCACTTTGTGACAGTGCCTTTAAATCTCTGTCCTTAGCTTTGACCTTCCTCTTGTGCTTCAGATCCATGTTTTCCCCTGCCTATTTGTCCTCTATGTCAAGGGTCAGCAAACTAGCTTGTAGGCTTTATTTGTCCTGCATTCTGATAATTTTATAAGTAAAGTTTAGTTAAAATATGGCCTCATGCTTTGGCCAGTGTGACTCGGTTGGAATGTCATCCTGTGCACCAAAAGGTTCCGGGTTTGATTTCCAGTCAGCTCATACCCAGGTTGCGGGTTCAATCCCCAGTTGGGGTGCATATGGGAGGCAACTGATTGATTTTCCTCTGTCACGTTGGTTCTCACATCGATGTTTCTCTCTCTCCCTTTGTCTCTCTAAAATCAATAAAAACATCATCTGATGGAGATTAATATATATATATCTCCATCCTCACCCATTTGTTTACATATGTGTATGGCTGTTCTTATGCTGCAATAGCAGAGTTGGCTAATTGTAACAGACTGGCCTGCAAAGCCTAAGATATTTATTACCTGGTCTTTTATAGAAAAAGTTTGCTTACCCTTACTCAGTGTTTCGTGGTGATGGTACTGACAAAAACCAAGGATCTTATCCCTTTTCCATTTCCTTTTCACTTCCAGTAAAAACCCCATTTCCACCTGGTGGCTACAGTTGACTAAGTGATTTGCATTGTTATTACTTCCTCTCACCATCCACATAGGCAGTGTCTCTGAGTCCACTGCACTTTCTTCTGATTGTCCCTGTCACTGTCTGGGTTCTTAGGCCGAAAGATATCCCAACTGACCTCCCTAGTTTTTGCCCAAGTCTTCAAATGGTTATTGTTTATCTGCGAGTTATCTTTTACTGCTCTTTAGAAAGCAGCCAAGATAACCAGGGTTCTCTCTAACTGGGATATACTGGATCTTATGTATTTGTTATCAAAGTAAGTGACAGTGTTTTGAATTATAAAAATGATTGCAAAGTGATTTCTGAATTATCCAACAAAGCTTGTTCTCGTTCTGTAGAACCGTCTTACTAATATATTTCCTGTGTTACCTAATTAGCATGTGGTATTTATTTGTTCCTTGCTTTATTACAGAAAGTAAAAATATGAAGGAAGGGGGAAATGTGAGAAAAGATTAAGCCAAAAGTAAGGTAGTATGCAGAATGCATTCCATAAAGCTCATTCTAGTGACCAAATTGCCAATCATGCTTGGGCAACTACCGTTTGGGGGACATAATTTTTGGTACAAATTCTCTAACGGCCAAAAGAAGACACAATCCAGTAGACAGTCCACAGTAAGATTAAAGGGAAAAAACAATAGCCATCTGCTTCAGAAAAGTGCACACATGCTTTTGGAGACAAGCTGAGTTCAAATGCTAATTCTGCCATCTATTGGATGTGTAAACTTAGTCAAAGTTGTCATTGTACACTGATGAAATGATGCAAATGACAGTTCTGTAAATGTAATTGGGTTTGGCACCCCACCACTCAGATCCAAGTTTATAATCCAGCCCAATATATGCAGTCTCGACGTCATGTAATGGTTCTTAATCTAATAGTGTTTGTGTGGAATAAAGTTATGTGTTATCTCCCCGGGTGGCTATGTATATCAAATTGTATGTACTTTTGGGGAATTCTGTTGCTCTGAAGCTACTCCATGGATTCCTTAGGCTGAGTGTCCTTGTTTTCCTCAAATAAGGTCCTCTGATCTGGGGGGGGTGGTGGTGCATAAATCCTTAAATCTGTGGTTCTTAAATCTGTCAGACAAAGCACACTCCCCCCCCCCCCCCCCACGCTCCCAAATGAATCCTTGTACACTCTTATCCTGAAGTGCAATTCATGGATAATTTAACTTGCTTGTCCACTTAAAAAAAATAAATTTCCTAACTAGAGAATAATAGAGATGATAATAGGATAAGTGAGGGGAAATTAAAAGGAAGTAGTTTTTAGTAAAATTACTGGAGCCCAAGTGTAACTGCAGAAGTATAATAATTGAATGTACAACTGTATCACAGTGTGAGTATAACTTAAATTGAAACCATTATGTTACTCTAAAATAAAAACTATTACATTACTTTGGAATGTTGAACAAAAGTAAAGTTCTGGACAGAGTATCTTCTCAATTTTCATGTGGTATTTCTGGAAAAATTCAGAGGATACTAAATTTTTGCAAAAGACTACTTGGTGTTAGGTATTGTTAGATAATACAGTTAGACTTAAAATGTCAACATTATAAACAGGTTTTTAAAAATGTACATGAATGTCAGGATATTTGAATGTCATTTGGCATGCTGGCTCAGGTGTGTAGATCTGTTGTGTTGCTCAGCCCTAAAAATGCCAGTGCTCTTGTGCCCGTTGAGAACCAGTCTTTTAGGTTGGTTTTTACTTTTGTGTTTAAATTGGTTTTTAGGTTGGTTTTACTTATGTATCATATTTGTTAGGAGCAGAGTGTAGAGTAAGATTGCCAAATCTGCGAAGATGTGTCTAGGTTCTACTGAATGAGATCTAAAGCACAAAAGGCATTTTTCAAAATATTCTTATTACAACCTACAATAAGAAATACTTAAATTGTGGCTCTGTGTATGTATTCATCACAAGTTTCACGAAGGTGTCCTCTACGAAATGAATGCATTCTGAGATTATCCTATGCTAAGTCCTTAAAAAAAAAATTCTGGTGACTAATCACAATCTGCATTTTGAAAAAATATCTTAAAAAGTATCCGTGATAATGTGAGCCTATTAAAATTATAAAGCAGTTTATACCAATTGGCCATAAAAAAGTCTTCTTAAAGACTCTATTGCTTGTTTATTCTTAGTTATTTTAACTTTTAATTACCTTCTAACATAAATAGAAAATATATTCCTAGATAACTGAGTGAGTTATCTTGCCACATGGCACTGTTAACTCTTAACCAGTTAAATAGTTAAGACATTGCTAAAAGTAATAATGCTGGCTTTAGATCGGTGCTCTGAAATATGTTTTGTGGCGAGGGGCAATAATTATGTTGCAAGACTAATTGCCTATTTAAGGCCACACAATTCAAAACAGTAAATGCATATCATCTGTAATAACATGAATGCTTACCTTTATAGTAAACTAGAGGCCTGGTGCACGAAATTCATGCACTTGGGTGGTGTGGGGGGGTGTCCCTTCAGCCTGGCCTCTCGAGGGAGCCCTTGAGGGATGTCTGACTGATGGCTTAGGCCCACTCCCTATGGGCCTAAGCACTGTCATGGAGGTGTGAGAGCTCTCTCCACCACCGCTGCTCTCGCCAGCTGTGAGCCCTGCTTCTGGCTGAGCGGCACTCCCCCTGTGGGAGTGCACCGACCACCAGGGGGCAGCTCCTGCATTGAGCATCTGCCCCCTGGTCAGTGCGTGTCATAGCAACTGATCGCCCACCATTTGGTTTGTTTGCATATTAGCCTTTTATTATATAGGATGAGCCCATATTCATCTTAGTGTGATGTCATCTTACTAAGTTACAAATTAAAAAGAAGATAGAGGGATTATGTATATTAATATTTTGATCCCACTGGAATTCTGCTGTATTAAATATTTGTTATTACTCAATCTCCCACAAGTATTAAAGAGCAGATTCATATTAGTCTTCTAGCAAATACTTATTGAGCACCTATTATGTGCTAGCCATTGCTAAGTGTTGAATAGACTAGAGAACAAAATAGACATAGTTCCACTGTCGTGAAGATTTATAATCTAAGTTTATATAATGTAAATGTGAAAATACGTTTATTAAATGATTACTATATGCTAGGCTGGTTAACACTAGTGACAAAGCAGAAAAATCTCACCTAATGAAACTTTTGTTCTAATACAGTATGAATATATCCATCTTCCCCCTTGTATTTCTAACAGTTTTGCCTTAAACGATTCCACATAGTTATCTGATGCTAAAAGATGACGATTTTCATAGTTACATGTTTTATCCTACAGAGAAATTGCTACAATTTTTCTTTACAGTAGACATCACTGATATTACCTGCCCTGAATCCCTTCCCTCCAAGAATATTGCTTTCTATTCCCTGAAGTACATATGGCTTTATTGTAGGTTATAGACAAGTAAATAGAGTTACCTTTGTATGAACTCTGGATAAGTGATTTTTTAACTTTTTGTTTTGACACAATTTCAAAGTCATAGAAAAGTTGTAAGAATAATACAAAGAATTTCTATATACTCTTCACCCAGTATTGTACCATATTTTTTCTGTCAAAATTATTTTTCTGAACCTTTTGAGAATAAGTATCCTTTGCCTTAAATATTTCAGTGTGTGTTTCCCAAAATATTTAGTTATATTTCCTAAAAGCAAGAATATTCTTATACATAACTATAATATAATGATCAAAGTCAGGAAGTTTGCATGAGTACAGTAGTATAATTTATAGATCTTACTCAGATTTTATCAACTGTCCCAATACCCTTGATAGCAGATGGAAACCAGTTTATGTGTCATATTCAGTTGTCATATCCTGTTAGTCTCCTTAATCTGGAACAGGTCCTCAGTCCTTTTAAGAACAGGTCCACATTTCTTTGATGTGATTTACTTTTGGCTACAAAAGTGAGTCCCAGGCATGTCTTGACATCTTGATCTTTCTCTGCTTCAGCCCTGAAATTTGTGATTTCTCCATGGAGCACTGATTACTTTAGTGGAGAATGGAATTTAGTAACCATGATCTGGACAGTTGGCATACTCATTGCTACTGAGGTGTCAATGCTAAGTTCTCACAGCAGACAGATGGAAAATAGATGCACGTGTACACAGACACACACACACACACACCCCTCTCATAATTTTTAAAGGTTTATAGGGTTTTTTCCCCTATAATTCTTTATACATATACATCTTAAATCCATGAGTTAACACTGATATCTCTTAATTCCAACCAAATATCAGAAGGGTCTTTCTGCTCTCTTTGCATATGTGTAATTCTTTTGTGTGTACAGTATGAAAGCAGGATATCCCCAACATACTTGTTCAATCCTAGAATAAACAAAATAGTTTCATAATTGCTAGCCTGTGTGTTTGTAAGTTAGAAGCCTAAGAATTCAAGATATGTTTATAGGGTTCATTTTATCTTTAGATTTAGGGCATTTAATTCAGATACTCTATTCAAAACTTAAGTTCTCCATTCCACTCATCCCTTCCTTCAGTGTAGCTGTTACCACTTGAAATACCATTTCATTCGTTTCTTTATATTCCAACTAGAGGCCCAGTAAACGAATTGATGCACAGGTGGGGTCCCTTGACCTGGCCAGTGATCAGGGCCCACTGGAGCCTGCCAAGCCAGGGGGAGGGATTGCGGGAGGTTGGCTGGCCTGGGGGAGGGACTGGCCACCAGGGGGAAGCTCCTGCATTGAGCATCTGCCCCTTGGTGGTCAGTGCGTGTCATAGTGACTGGTCGTTCAGTCGCTTAAGCTTTTATAGTTAGGTCCCCTGCCCCACATTTCCTGTTTCTCTCCTACCCCCTTTTTCTTTTTTCCTCTTTTCCTTTCCCATCTTGTCTCCCCTCCTCTCCCTTCCCCTTCCTTCTCAGTCTCTTCTCTTTCCCTTTCTTTTCTCTCTCCTGTCCCCCTTTCCCCTCTCTCCTCCTCCCACTTCTTCCCTTTCTTCTTCCTTGCATGTGTAAAACATTAACATGGCTCTAAAAGTCAGTATGGTTTATAAAGTTATATCAAGAAAAATAACATTCTCCCCTCCCCCTAATTCCTTCTGTCCTTCTACCCCATTCCTATCCACTTCCTATAACCAAACTTGTGTATCTTGTGGTTTATCCTTTATTTCTTTTTGCACAAAGGAATAGATACATGAATATTTTATTTTCTCTCCTTATACAAAGGGTAACATACTACAGATATCTGTGGCACTTTATTTCACCTAACAATGTACCCTGGAAATTGTTCCATATCAATTCAGAGAGATCTTAAGATCTTACAGCTGTTAAGTACTCCATTGTGTGTCCCATGGTTTGTTCAACCCCTCTCCTATGTATGACCATATGCATTGAAATATATGCAATTACAAAACTGCTGCCATGAATAATCTTGCACAGTTAAATTTTCATGTATCTTCAGGTTAAACAACTAGAAATGAGATCAAGGTAAGTGTACATAGTTTTGCATCAATTGCATTATCACAGTGTATGAGTGCCTGTTTCCCTATGGCCCCAGATTATGTTGTTAATACTTTAATATTTGTCAATGGAAGAGGAGAAATGCTATTTTAATATGGTTTTAGTGTTGTTATTTTTTATTTTGAGTCATGTTGAATGTATTTTGAGAACTAGGTGTGTGTGTGCTCACACACGCACATGTGTGCTTAAAAATTGTGTCTTTTACCCATTTATTGTAAATTTTCATTCTGGTAATTTTGACAGCTCCTCAGTTACCAAGTAATCAAATGTGCAGCAGGGATTGAAAATTGCTGCTCTGTTTATATCAAACCTCCACTTTGGCCACATTTATAGCCCCTTCCCAAGGTGTGTGTGTGTGTGCGCGTGCGCACGCACCCCAAAGTCAAGAATGTGAAACCTGGAGTTTTTGGTTTCCTTAAGCCCATATATTTTTCTTCTTCCTACTTTTCATTAATGATTTTTGCTTTCTGTGAGCAAATAAATCCCCCCCCCTTTTTTTAACTTAATTGGTTTTCAGTGGCTCCCAGAATAGCCTGAAGAAAATAACCATTTTATTCTTGTTTTACTATAATTTTTATATTCTCTGAAGGAGTAGTTTTCATTTGTTAGTCAGTTTTGCTGTGTGTGTGTCCTTTTTCTATTTTATTTCTGATAGTATCTTTGATGTGCCCATTTAAAAAGGTTAATGAATTGAAATGTTTGTATTTTCCTGGCATTTCTCACATTTTTGTTGCTGGGCCTGCTGGATACCATTGAGCTCCCTTTTGCCTGTGGCAGCGCTGGTTATTGTAAAGAAGGTCTGCGTTTTAGGCTGCAGCTGTATTTGGCTAGTGCTCTCTCAGATCTGCCACCACTGGGTGGTCTCTGTTGATTTCTTCTGTATAGTCTCAGCGGCAGAACTTATCTATGTTTTGGTGTCTATGGATTATACTTTGTTTCAGTGAGAAAGGTCACAAGATTTACCTCCTCCCTATATTGTTTTTGTCCAGTTTTTAGGAGAAAGGGAAAGATGCTGATTTGGACAGCTATTTCACTTCAGAAGCTCTTATTCCTCTTCATTGTTATTTCATTATGATTATGGAAAGAAAGGGAGGTAAATTTATCCTGTCTATTAGTGTCAGTTGGAAACAAATTTTGGTCATTTTTAATGCTTTCTGAGCTCATCTGTCTTTAATACAGAAGATTTATTGTTGTAGTTTATATCCTTGGTAATAGTCATCTTTTAGTGTTTTTTTTTTAAATGCTTGCTTGCTACTTTTTTTTAGTGTTTTGCTCTAATCTATTTGCTTTTGTCTTTCTAGAATGTGTATTTTATTTTAAAATATGTTTTTATTGACTTTAGAGAAAGAGGAAGGGAGAGAGAGAAACATTGATGGGCTGCCTCTTACACAACTCCTGCTGGAGATCAAGCCCGAGACCTGGGCATGTGCCCTGACTGGGAATAGAACCAGTGACCTCCTGGTGCAACCAACTGAGCCACACCAGCCAGGCGAGAATGTGTGTTTTATTTTTGATTCATGTAGTGGATATCTTAAGTTTTCAGACATTCTTAAACTTGTGTTCTTTGTTCTTTGTCAGTGTTGGCCATTCCATGACATGTAATATTTTAACCCCTCTTGTTTAAGAAAATGCTTCAACTCTTACAATGCTTAGTCTTTGCTCAATTATTTTTAATACTTTTTATTTATTAAATAGTGACTAGAAATTTTGACAATTTGTAGTTTTATTTATTTATTTTTTAATTCTTTATTGTTGAAAGTATTACATGTTACATGTCCTCCTTTTTCCTCCACTGACCCCCTCCCGCCCATCCTGCCCCCCAACCCAGGCCTTCACCACCCTATTGTCTGTGTCCATGGGTCATGCATATATGCATACAAGGTCTTCGGTTGATTACCTCCCACCCACCCACCTTCCCCCACCTTCCCTCCATGATTTCTCACTGTTTCATGCTTCCATGTCTCTCGATCCACTCTGTTCATCAGTTTATTTTGTTAATTAGATTCCACATATGAGTGAGATCATGTGATACTTGTCTGTCTCTGACTTACTTATTTAACTTCTCATGATACTCTCCAGGTCCCTCCATGCTGTCTCAAAGGGTAAGAGAGTCTTCTTTTTTTACTGCTGTATAGTATTCCATGGTATAAATGTACCACCACTTTTTTATCCACTCATCTACTGATGGGCACTTGGATTGTTTCCAGATCTTCAATTTGCACTGTTTCACAATCACATTTACAGCATTTAAATTTATCTCTTTTGTCTATTTACTGCCTGACCCTGAAGTTAATTATTTTTAAATATAATGAAATCAGCTGTATTATTTTTATCTGACTATATAAGTGATTTGGTTATTAAAACTTTAAACAATGTATAAAAATATGAGGACTACTGTTAATATTTTGATGGTTAGCTTTCCATATATTCTGAATATCCACATAAACATACAGCTAGTCAATATGTTGGGCTGCAGTGGACCCAAATACTTGACTAAAAGTAATGTCAATAGTAGAGGTTTATTAGTTATGTATATAACATATAACAATGCCGGGTGCTGCCAGTTACAGGGCTTATAGCAGCTTAGCAAAGTCGGGGCTTTGGTCGGGCTTCTTTTGGTTTCCTTGGCCTTCCTATGAAGAGTTATAAGATGGCTCTCACAGCTCCAGCTGTAACGTCCTCAGAAAACTATGTTCAAAAGCAGGAGCCAGGAAAAAGCTGGTACTCCTTGTGTCTCTCTTCATGGAGAAAAGCGATCTCTCCTAGGAGACCCTAGCAAACGTTTACATTGGTCAGGTTACAAGGTCACGTCTCAACTGCAGGGGAAGCTGGGAAAGAGTGTTTCTGGCAGTTTCGGCGTCTGTTGAGAGGTAGACTTTGATGGCAAGAAAGACTGACAAGGAATGACTGTTAGACAACCTACAGTCTGTCACATGTATAATGGTACATGAGTGGGACATGTCTTCTGTGTGTTTTGATGTGGACATTTTGAAAAGAATTTAATTTTTCCTAACCATACCTATACCCTACATAACCATTATAGTATTACAATTGGTTACTCACCATTCACTCCGCTTGCATATGCACGCATGTACAGAGTGGAGGTTTAGTATTGTTTTAGGAAATGGGCTCACGTTATTTACATTTATCTGAATTTTGCCTCTCTTGCTTTCTGTATAGTACACATCCTCCTAAGTCAACAAACATGGATCTAATTTCAGTTACTTTAAAGCCTGCACAGTTTGTGCTGTGTATGCACCACATTTTATTCAAGCATGTCCTTATTGATGAGCATTCATTCTTGTTTCTATTTTTCCCCTCTTCTAGTATTGCCATGATAGACATCCTTCTTATGAACACGTCCTTATATTTTGGAACTTTATTTAGTAGACTATGGAGCTGGTGACTCATTGCTGTGTTAAAGAGAATGTTGTCATACACATGCATAATTTTACATAATTTAAACCTGCTATTATAAATTTACATATCTCACAAGGGTAGAAGAGCTCCGTTTTATTAGTACCGTTACTAGTGGTAGGTGTTTGCTCATTGTATGTTCAATCAGTCAATAAATATTTATTGAGTGTCTCTGCCATGTGTCTTATTTCATGTACTAGAATGAAAAAGTTTCTGCCCTCTTGGAGTTTAGAATCTACAAAGGGAGACAGGCAATGAACAAACACAATGCAATAAAACTAATATGATGTAATAAAGTAAACATTGTACAAATACATAAAACAATCCATTACACTAGGTAACTGATGGTGGTGTAAAGGAAAACAAAGTAGTTTAAGCAGATGGAGCATTATGGGAGGGGATTCTATAATAGACTGGGTGATCAGGGCAAATTTCTGAGCAGCTGACTTTCGGGCAAAGACCTGATTTGAGTGAAGAGCAGCCATGGTAATATCCAAGGAGAGAATGTTTCAGGCAGAGAGGACTGTTTTTTGTGTTTGAAAACAACTAGCTGGACAGTGTGACTTGAGTGGAGCGATAGGGATGAGGGGAAAGAAATAAGGTCAGGCCCTGGCTGGTGTGGCTCATTTGGTTCGAGTTGTCCTGTACACCCAAAGGTTGGGGGTTCAATTTCAGGTTGGGACGCATTTGGGAGGTCATTCTCTCTCTCTCTCTCTCTCTCTCTCTCTCTCTCTCTTTCTCTCCACTCTCTCAAAAAGTCAAAAAAATAAAGATATTAAGAAAAAAGAAAGGAAGAAATGAGGTCAAAAGGGGTAGTCCATAGTAAGGACTTTGGTAAAGTTTGATAAGGTGTTAACTGAGGCTCTTAATTCTTGATAATCTGATGGATGTAAAGTGATATGTCATTGTTACTTAATATTTCTCTGTTTAGTAATGTTTTAAAAATATTTTTATATTTGTATTTGTATTTACTCTGCTATTTATTAATATTTACTCTTCTGCATATT
This sequence comes from Myotis lucifugus, assembly GCF_000147115.1. Lineage (NCBI taxonomy): Eukaryota > Metazoa > Chordata > Mammalia > Chiroptera > Vespertilionidae > Myotis > Myotis lucifugus. Next base: position 962,075 of record NW_005871356.1, read on the forward strand.
TATAGTCCTAATTCATTTTTCTGTCAAGTTGCCTTTTACTATTGTTTTCTAAGAGCTATTAACTATTTGTTTTACATTATAAATACTTTTATGAGTATATCATTTAATGATTTGAATTATGGTAATTTTTCTGATCCACAAATTTTTTGAAATCAAATCTATGTATATATATATTGTTAGTGCTTACAGATTTATGGCATATCTGCATGAATTGCTTTTTATATAATGTCTCTTCGGCTTATGGCTTTTAATATTGTATTGCACATTGGCTGATATTAGCAGAAAGAAAAGGTTTTGCCACTAACCAGCTTGTGACTTTGGGCAAGTTTTTAAACCTCTGTATGTCCATTTCTCACCTGTAAAATAGGGATTATAAACAGCATCTACCTCATAGGGTTGTTAAGATGAATAAAAGAGTTAATACTTCCAAAATACTTAGTGTCTGCCACACGACATACTATACAAGTGTATATTTCCCAGCCAAGATATCCTTTACTTGCTCAATGAAAAAATATATTCCCAGATAGGGAAATATTCAGAGACTATTGAGATGTGAAAAGGAATCCATCTTAGCAACAAAGGCCACAGATGTGATTAAGAAAGAAGCTAAACTGATTATGTATTGTTAGAGATTTTAAAAACATTCAATACTGATCTTTTTGGGCGAGTGGGGTGGGGCGATGATTCCTATTCTCTTCCTCTCCCCCCACCCTTTAATTCTAAAAGCTTATATGATTTTATTGTTGACAGAGTTTTGTGAAGCTAATCTAGGTGTGCATATTTTCTCAATCCGACGGGCCAACCTCCTCAATCTACAGAACTAAATTTTATTTGTTTAATGATCATCTTTCCTTCATCTGTATTTCATGGCACTCCTATGATTTTCTATGAGATGCTTTGGATCTGCCCAGGTAAGTTGTTACCTGTTCCCTCGAGTTCCATTCTTCTGCATGCTTGCCCAATGTTTTGAGATAGGCCTCTGTGTTGACTTTTAATTAATGGAGATCAACATAGTGACTGTTCTTTGCTTGGATTTAACTACTTAAATTTAAAAAAATTTGAATCCTTGGGTTGTGATTTGTAATCAGATTTCCTTAAGCACTTTTGCCTTATATGTGTAAGGTGGCTTCTTTGCCCCTGATTAGTTCCAGGAGGTCATCTCCGTTCTGGCTGTTCTGCTTGTCCTTCCTCACTCTGGCTGCTAGTTGAGGGGCCTTGTTGTTTTCCTTTCTTTGCTTCCACTGGGATCCACCCTTGTGCGAGGCTCAAGTCTTGCTGCTGCACCTGCAGTGTAACTCCCTAGTTCTGAGGCACTGGCTTTTTCTGTCTTGGAACCTGCTGAGAACTCTGCTCCCTGACTTCTCAGGTTCTGGGGCAGGAAGGACTGAGCCATACTGTTAGTTCCCACTCATCCCCCAGGGCCAGGGGTGTGAAAAGGAGTAGTCATAGCATCTGGCATTATCATATCTCAGTGACTCCAATCCTCAGCCCAGGGCACTTGCTCTTTACGTGGGACCCAAGGTTTCAGCTGGCCTTGAAGGGCAAGTCTTGAGTTCACACTCTGAAGATATCTAAGCATTACTGAGGTTTAGCTCATGTACTCTGCCTGCCTGCTTGGGGGCGGTAGGTAGTGTTTAGAGTGGAGTTGAGAGAGTTGAGCCATAGGAATGCATTCATACTGCCATCTTCCCAGAAACCTCCCAATCTTGAGCTCTTAATTGTGGGTCAGTTGATAGACATCTTTATGTAACTTTTCCAAGAATTATTGGATGGCTAATTGTCTCAGCCTTTGCATAGCTGAAATGCTCTTTTCGTTTCTTTTTACATGTAAAGTACACTTGAATAGATATGAATTGTTTAACATTCTAGTGTTACAGGGTTTTCTCTTTGAAAACTTTATAGATACTAGTTAATTGTTCTTGAGATTTAAAATAGTAGTCAGGCCTACCCCTAATGTTTACAGGGCCCAAAGCAAGAGTTCAAATGGAGACCCACATACACTATGTCTAAATATTTGAAATGTTTGAATAAATCTAACAAACTTAAAATATACTCCATGGTCTTGGCAAATTTTCTTTACAATGAAGTAGAAAAAAGATGGGTAGCATTATGATTTTAATATGACAAAATGCAAAATATTAGAGATAACTAGATTTAATTATTGAACACTAGAGGCCTGGTGCACAAAATTCGGTCTGGGAGCCCTTGGGGGATGTCCGACTGATGGCTTAGGCCCACTCCCCACGGCAGTTGGACATCCTTAGTGATGCCACGGAGGCAGGAGAGGCTCCGCGCTCGCCAGCTGTGAGCCCGACTTCTGGCTGAGTGGTGCTCCCCCTGTGGGAGCACACTGACCACTAGGGGGCAGCTCCTGCATTGGGCGGGATCAGATTGAAACTGGCTCTCTGACATTCCCTGAGGCAGTGGTTCTCAACCTGTGAGTCGCGACCCCTTTGGGGGTCAAAGGACCCTTTCACAGGGGTCGCCTAAGACCATTGGGAAACACATATATAATTACATATTGTTTTTGTGATTAATCACTATGCTTTAATTATGTTCAATTTGTAACAATGAAAAGACATCCTGCATATCAGATATTTACATTACGATTCATAACAGTAGCAAAATTACAGTTATGAAGTAGCAACAAAAATAATTTTATGGTTGGGGGTCACCACATGAGGAACTGTATTAAAGGGTCGCGGCATTAGGAAGGTTGAGAACCACTGCCCTGAGGGGTCCCAGATTCTGAGAGGGTACAGGCCAGGCTGAGGGATCCCACCAGTGCACGATCTGGGCTGGGAGGGATGTGGGAGGTTGGCCAGCTAGGGAGGGGCCATGGGAGGGCTCCAGGGCCTGTCCATCCCATCTCTCTCAGTCCCAATCGGCCAGACCCCAGCAGCAAGCTAACCTACTGGTTGGAGTGTATGCCCCCTGGTGGTCAGTGCATGTCATAGCGACTGGTCGACCTGTCGACTGTCTGCCCCCTGGTGGTCAGTGCATGTCATAGCAAGCAGTTGAGCGGCCTTAGCATATCACTAGCATACTAGAGGCCCAGTGCATGGAATTCGTGCAAGAGTAGGCCTTTCTTCCCCCACTGCCAGCACTGGCTTCCCTCTGGTACCTGGGACCCAGGCTGGCTTCCCTCTGGCTGCCTATAGGCACCGGGGACCCGGGCTGGCTTCCCTCCGGCCCTGGCTTTGTCTGGAAGGACGTCTGGAATGACATCCAGTCTAATTAGCACATTACCCTTTTATTATAGATTACACTTTGATTGGTTGAACGGACGACTGGACACAGCACATTAGGCTTTTACTATATAGGATATCTAGGTGTTGAACAGCAAGGTTTGGGTGAGTGATAAAGACATCTATGTCTGTGATTAATGTTTCTCTTTCTTTTGTTCAGGTCTCTCCATCAGGAACACTGCTTATTTTTGTTATATTCTTTATATATTTAGCTACTCTTCCTTTGTGTGTATCTTGTCTTTTCAAATTCTTATTTGAGGAAACTTTCTCATTTGTCTTGCCTTTATTCTAGCAAAATCATTATTTATATTCTTATAAGAATTTTCTCTTAATTTCTGCTGGCAGTAATATGAATTATAAAAAATGTATTCCAGATGTATAATATTTAAATATATTTAATAAAAATGAAAATTAAAATATTTAAATTATTTTTGTTTTCAAAATAGTTATCTTAAATAGTCAAACTTATTAAAACTTAGAGGCAAAATACAAATATAATTAATGTGTTAATTCTAAATAAAATTTTTTTAATTTTTTGAAACTTTTAATCAAATGTTATTAAATGATTTATATAAGTAAAACTCTTTACAGTTTTAATGTTCAATGTTCTCTTTGTTGTCAATATAAAGAACTAGTTATCCTAGCCAGTGTGGTTGGAGCGTCATCCCATAGACCAAAAAGTGGCAGGTTCGATTCCCAGTCAGGGCACATACTCAGGTTGTGGGTTCGATCCCTGGTCAGGGCACAAATGGGAGGCAACCGATCGATGTTTCTCTCACTCTCTCTCACACTCTTCCTTCCCCTCTCTCTAAAATCAGTAAAACAAATCCGTGGGTGAGAATTAAATAAAAAAGAATTGGTAACATACTTCATATATGTCATATCTACTTTTTATACACAGATGTATGAATAATAATGAATTGCTTAATATCACAAAGTGTTGCACTTTTTGTGTCTGGTGTGAATATCTTACTATTTGTGAACCATTATGTCTTTTTATCTCTTGAAAAAAAAATTTTTTTTATTGACTTCAGAGAGGGAGGGGGAGGGAGAGAGAGATAGAAACATCAATGATGAGAGAGAATCATTGTTTGGCTGCCTCCTGCACACCCCCCACTGGGGACCAAGTTCGCAAAGCAACCATGTGCCCTGACTGGAATCGAACTGTGACCTCCTGGTTCTTAAGTTGATGCTCAACCAGACGAGTCATTATGTCTTCTTAAAATCTAGTCTCATTTAGTTTCTTTTTACCTGGAAGAGCTCTGCCACTTTTCCCCCTTGACATTGCCAATTAGAAGAAACTAGATCGGTTGTCTTGTCTGATGGCCTACACTCTGGATTTGTCTGATTGTTTAATTTGTTCTTTTATCTCCAATATGTCCATTAACTAAAGTTTGGCTAGAATCATGTTAAACTTTTTTGGCAAGAGTGCTTCATGGTTAATGCTGTGTATTTCATATTGCCATCCCATCAGTGAACACATAATGTCAAGTTTGACCACTTGCCAGATCTCTCAGTTGTAAAATATGTTTTTCTTTTGCAATAAGCAATCTGTGGGATGATACTTTGGTTTTATGCCAATTTCATCTTCTTGAACAACCTCTTGCCCAGTGGTTTTAATATCCTTATCTGAATTATTTAAGATTTGCAGAAAATTTTTCTAATTAAATAATTTCTTTTAAATACTTTCTAATTAATTACATTTATTAGCCAACACTTTTGTAGAGAAGCATTTTCCTTCATCAACAGGAGAATAATTATAGTTCTTCTCCAAAGGTAAGGATAAATGTTTAATTCTTGCCTTTACAGAGTTAAAGAAATGGTTACCTAGAAGGGATGAAGAGAGCATGGGGAGAGGAAGCATGGAAGCAAGCTTCTCTGAGTATAACCTCTTATACAGTTTTGAGTTTCTTTTACCAATGTGTTTTGTATATTAAAAAAAAATTAGGAGCATGTAAAATGTAAACATCCAAATTTAACTCCAACAATTAAGCCCATTTTTATTTCATATTGGTAGGATCCATACAGAGAAAATAATTATTCAAAGTGAATGTTGAATATAATACTCCATCTGTACACCCTTAACAGGATCTATGTTAAGAACAAAAATTACTACAAAGAAATTTTAAAGCTTCACTAGGTAATTTTATTGCTGATAGCAGTACTAGTATTAGAATTCATCAGGATCCAAGATTTTCACCGCCAGAAGAAATAGATACAAATATAATACCAAAAGTTCAAAAAGATATCTGTAATAGTAAATATCCTATATAATAAGAGAAGGATATGCTAATTAACCTGAATATGCTAATTAGCCACAACTGGATATGCTAATTAGTCATGACCAGTATGCAAATTGACCATCACTCTAACACGCAAGATGGCCGCCCCCATGTGGTCAAAGATGGCCACCACAAGATGGCCTGCAGGGGAGGGCAGTTGTGGGCAATCAGGCCAACAGGGGAGGGGCGGTTGGGGGCGATCAGGCCAGCAGGGGAGGGCAGTTGGGGACAATCGGTCAGGCAGGGGAGCAGTTAGGCATCAATCAGGCTGGAAGGGGAGTGGTTAGGGGGCGATCAGGCAGGCAGGCAGGCAAATGGTTGGGAGCCAGCGGTCCCGGATTGTGAGAGGGATGTCTGACTGCCCGTTTAGGCCCGATCGGCAGTCAGACATCCCTCGAGGGGTCCCAGATTGGAGAGGGTGCAGGCTGGGCTGAGAGACACCCTCCCCCCCCCATGCACGAATTTTGTGCATCGGGCCTCTAGTAAATTATAAAAATATGAACTCATTAAAAATATTTAAGAATATTTCCTAGTTTTGACTATGGAAAGAGGCTAGTGTTGACCTAGCTGGTTTGGCTCAATGGAAAAAGCATCGGCCTGTGGACTGAAGGGTTCCAGGTTCAATTCCTGTCAAGGGCACATGCCTGGGTTGCAGGCTCGATCCCCAGTAGGGGGTGTGCAGGAGGCAGCTAATCAATGATTCTCTCATCATTGATGTTTCTATCTCCCTCTCCCTCTCTGAAATCAATAAAAATATATTTTTTTAAAAAGAGGCTAGTGTTAATTATACTCCAACTGGTAAAAATAAATATATGATCTCATAAAACTTACACTTACTCTGTGGCAATGCTGCAAAGCTGGTTAAATTGGGTGCTTGCACCTGTGCAGCTGGATGGCACTGGAGAAAAAGCAACCACACTAACTACATTCATCCCCCTAACTTGAACCGTCCACAATTGCTACCTTACCCTCCTGGTTGTATATATCCTTGGTCCATTCACTGTGCTACTTTCTTGATTATATCACCTCTCTTTTTACGTTTCTACGTTACTTTCTCTATCCTGACGGTTTTACTTCCTAATTCTCTACAGTTACATATATTCTGTCTTCTTATCTGAAACTATAAAGCAGTGGTTCTCAACCTGTGGGTCACGAACAATGAAAATCCTGCATATCAGATATTTACATTACGATTCATAACAGTAGCAAAATTACAGTTATGAAGTAGCAACGAAAATAATTTTATGGTTGGGGGTCACCACAACATGAGGAACTGTATTAAAGGGTCGCGGCATTAGGAAGGTTGAGAACCACTGCTATAAAGCTTCCCTTTCCTCCATGTAGGCAGAACATCTCATCCCCTCCCACCCTGATCAGGGACATTACTCCATTCTCTCCATCATCAGTTGTCCCTTGCTACTTAATTATTCCTATTAGCATATAAATGTTATTTCCCCATCCTCTAGGAAACTTCTAACCCCACTTTCTCTGCCCCCTACTGCCCTTTGCAGCAAAACTCAGAAGAGTTCTCTATAGGGCCTATGAAAACATCCATATACTTTTATAGAACATCTTTTTCCAGGTTTCCTCATGTTCCTTCTAGTCAATGCCACCATCTAAAAGTAATTACTATTCTGTCTTCTATCATGCCTGATCTTAAATTTTATATAAATGCATCACTTAATATAATGTCTATAGTATTCATCCATTTTGCTGCAAGTATCATTAGATTTTTTAAAAATTACTGTGTAGTATTCCATTGTGAGACTAGTCTGTAATTAATTTTGTTCTCTTGATGGACATTTGTGCTTCCAGTTTTTTACCATTATAAATAACACTGATGTGAACATTCTTATATGTTGGTGGACGCATGCACTCATGGGTATGTACCTTGGAGTAGAATTTAATTTTGTAAATCATATTTGTAGGGACCAAGTTTTATTTTGTTCCATAAAACTGTATGTTCCAATACCAATTATTGAAAAATATTTATTCCCTTATAGACTTGTATTGATATGTCATTAACTTTTTCTAACTATTCTGTTCCACTGGTCTATTTGTATATCCTTGTGCCAATCTACACTGTCTTAACTACTGTAAATTTGCACTAGGTCTTGAACTCAAGCTTAATTGGGCTCTTCTGATTCTGGGTGTGTGTTTTTCTAATACTCATAAGTCAAAGTAATACATATTTATGGACCCAATGGAAATAAGACCAATTTTAGGTTACCAGCAACCAGTTGATAGAAAAAATTCTCTATATGATGCTTGAAGCAAATATTTTAACAAGCCACAGATGATAAAAATCTTACCAATAGTATTTTAAGTTTCCATAGTTCACCTATTCTCATCCCTTCATTTTCCCCAGTCCAATCATCTGTAGAAAGGTATTAGTTTTCAAAATGAGGGTGAAGTGACTGCTTTATAGTAGATCCATAATATTATTTTTAAGAATAGTGGTAAGAAGCTCCTTCAGGTTTTTGGCAGCATGCAGTCCTTGTGGTTGTAGGACCGTGGCTCCCATTTCGTTGTCAGCTCAGTTCCTGGAGTCTGTTCATATTCCTCACCACAGGGTCTGCTCCATTTTTAAAGGCAGGAATGGCATGTCAAATGCTTCTCACACTTGGCATCTCCCACTTCTACTAGTTGGAGAAAACGGGATGCTTTTATATGTTTCGCATGATTATGTTAGGCCTACCTAGATCAGCTCTCTCTTAAGGTCACTGATTAGCACCCTTAATTATGTCTGAAAAGTCCTTTTGCCATGTAGTTAATATAATCATGGGAGAAACATTAGGGAGCAGAGACCATGGAGGCCATTAGAATTCTGTTTGCATCAGAAGTTTCAAGGAACAAGAATAAGATTATGTCTGTACACAAGTAAACAGAGGAGATACCATGAGTCTATGAAGAAATTTGAACATGTGATTCTCTATAATTTAAATATAGTCTGAGTGAAAAAACAAAGTATTCTCACAAAGAAAAAGTTAAAAGACCAAAAAGGGAGTGCTGGAAGTTATATTAAATATTAAATTGCACATTTTTTGAACATGTCACTAACCACTTCTATCATTAATTATATTAATAATATGAAGACTATTAAATTCTGCTCTCACCATTACAAGACTTTTATGTGTGATAATTTGAAGATGTATTTCTTAAATGCTTTTACAAAACTGTCTTAGTAACTATTTCAGAAGTAGTTTCTACAAAATAAAAAGAATGATCAAATTGGAAGTATGTTTTGTTTTTCTTTTTCTTAACCCATCACTACAAAGAGCCTTTTCAAGGGACTGATGGAAAGCAGGCACACTATAATGAACCATCTCGCAATATTTCGAATTAGTAGGAAGTGTGTAATTCTGTTCTGATATAGACACAATGCTACATGACACTTAAAAACATTTTTAAAGAGTATTTTTTAAATTGATGCTTATTAAATTCATGTTAAGAAATTTCTAAATGAAACCTCCATCTTAAGGTATTAAGGGTACTAAATAAGCAGGAACATGCTTTGTGGAGAGTTTACATGGTATAGTGTATTATTTTGCATTCTAAGAATAAGTTGTCAGACACATGCCCCAAATAATCTCTGACAAGTTGAAACTAGTCATTATAACTTGATCCTTAGATACACAGAGCTTCATCATGTGGTGCAGAAGCTAGTGTCTTTGCCTCATTTTTTCATACATACAACATATAATTCAAATAACAACAGCCCAAGGAAATAGCAGCTTCCCCACACCAACTTCCCCATTCCACCAACTACAAGCCTCCCTTCTTCCTTATTTATGAACATACCTCCTTATTTATGTAGTTTCTATTAAGTACTTTTAAAGGAGCTGTATACTCAGAGATTTTTAAAATGCTCTGATAATATTAACTGGGAAGGCATGGAAATTGATAAGAACATACTTTATATCCACTTGGGCTTTCTCTGTTTCATTTTCATAACAGGCTTTCCATAATAATTTCCATAGTTTTTATGAAGTGAAAGAAAGGCAGCATGTCATAATAGAAAGTGCCCTGTATTAAGACTCGGGGACCTAAGCTGTCAGTAGGACATCCCCTGAGGGCTCTCAGACTGTGAGAGGGGGCAGGCTGGGCTGAGGGACACCCACCCAGTGCACGAATTTTGTGCACCGGGCCTCTAGTCCTATATAATAAAAGAGAAACATGTAAAATGACCGTTCCTTCACTACGCTCACCAGCCAATCAGGAGTGAATATGCAAATTAACCCAACAAAGATGGCAGGTTAACACTTGGATTGCGGGAAACGAGTTAAGTCGGCTCGCGTGAATTGCGCGTACTCCGCGGGAGCCGTCTTAAACTCGGTTCATATAGATTTGCGGTGGAGTGCGGGAAACGTGTAAACTCGGGCCGATTGTAACTGCGTATTACCAAATATTTCATTTCAATCGAACCCATACTTCAAAAGATATAGGCATTTTAACGCGCCATCTTATATTTTGGCGGGAAATTCACCCGACACCGAAGTGTTAATTTGCATACACAGGCGCCAGGCGGAGAGCAGAAGCAGGAGAGCCAACAGCTTGGGGGGCCGTGGTTCCCACAGTCGCTTCCAGCGCGGGGAGCACCAGGAATTCTGGGAATAGTAGTTCTGATGGCAGCCCCAGGACCGGAAGCAGGAGCACAGGGAGCACCAGGAATGCTGGGAATCGTAGTTCTGGTGGAAGATAGATCTCCTAGACACTAGAGCAGTGGTTCTCAACCTGTGGGTCACGACCCCTTTGGGGGTTGAACAACCCTTTCACAGGGGTTGCCTAAGACCATCGGAAAACACATATATAATTACATATTGTTTTTGTGATTAATCACTATGCTTTAATTATGTTCAATTTGTAACAATGAAATTGGGGGTCACCACAACATGAGGAACTGTATTAAAGGGTCGCAGCATTAGGAAGGTTGAGAACCACTGCACTAGAGCAAAGTGAGCCTGGAGCAAGTTACTGTTGCAGTGGGGGATGGAGGGAAAGCAAAGTTGAGAGACATAAGTAAAATTAGAGTGTCTAGGAAAATTAAAGGGAAGATATCCTAAAACTTCCAGGAAATCTCCACCAATGAAGCAAAGAAAAAAAAAAGCCTCTATTCTTTGAGCAACAAACCAAACTGGGTTGGGGGTCTCAGACAATTCACTCATATGATTGTAAATACAGACAGAAACTCCCGGATTGGAGAGGGTGCAGGTTGGGCTGAGGGACACGCCCCCCCCCCAGCCCCCCTGCACGAATCTTTGTGCACCGGGCCCCTAGTCCTATCTAATAAAAGAGAAACATGGTAATTAGCCGTACCTCCGCTACCCTTCCCATTGGCTAATCAGGGCGATATGCAAATTAACTGCCAACCAAGATGGCGGCCGGCAGCCAGGAAGATTGAAGCGAACAGGAGGCTTGCTTGCTCCAGTGACGGAGGAAGCCAGGTTCCCCGCCTGCCTTGCCGGCCTCTCAGCTGCTCTCTAAGAAACATTGTTACAAATATAGAAGCTAAACAAAACCCCAGAAACCTGCTTTCAGCCAGCCGGGCTTCAGCCAGCAGGACCGCAACATTGTTTCAATTATAGAACAAACGCAGATCCCTGCTTTCAGCCAGCCAGGATCTCAGAGCTGGAGTGAGCAGGACTGCAACAGTGTTAAAATTATAGAACCCAAACAAACCAGATACCTGCTTTCAGCAGCCGAGGCCTCAGAGCTGGAGCCAAGCCTCAGAGCTAAAGCTGGCCCAGAATAAAAAAAAAAGAAAAAAAGGACAGGTTGGGAGCTTCAGTCACCCGCCAGCCTGAAAACGGCCCTTAGCCCCTCACCCAGACTGGCCAGGCACCCCAGTGGGGACCCCCACCCTGAAGGGGGTGTGACCAGCTGCAAACAGCCATCATCCCCTCATCCAGGCTGGCCAGGCACCCCAGTGGGGACCCCCACGCTGATCCAGGACATCCTTCAGGGCAAACCAGCCAGCCCCCACCCGTGCACCAGGCCTCTATCCTATATAGTAAAAGGGTAATATGCCTCCCAGCACCGGGATCAGCGGAGCAGCGAGGCCTCCCGGCACTGGGATCAGCGGAGTTGCGAGGCCTCCCGGCCTGGGATCAGCGGAGCCACAAGGCCTCCCAAACCTGGGATCAGCGGAGCCACGAGGCCTCCCAGCACCGGGATCAGCAGAGCAGCGACGCCTCCTAGCACTGGGATCAGCTGAGCAGTGAGGCCTCACTGCCCCGGTGTCAAGCGAAGCCGCGAGGCCTCCCAGCACTGGGATCAGCGGAGCCGTGAGGCCTCCTGGCCCCTGGAGCAGCGTGACAGGGGGTAGCGCCCAAACCCCTGGATCGCCCTGCGGCTCTGTGTGTGACAGGGGGCGGGGCCACAACCTCCCTATCCGCCCTGCTCTGTTCGTTACAGGGGAAGGTGCCCCAACCCCCTGATCAGCCCTGCTCTGTGCCTGATAGGGGGGAGCTCCCCAACCCACTGATCGGCCCTGCTCTGTGTGTGACAGGGTGTGGCACCTCAATCCCCCCATGGACCCTGCTCTGTGTGTGACGGGGTGGAGCCTCAACCTCCCCATCAGCCCTGCCCTGAGTGTGACAGGGGGGAGT
>NW_005871356.1:974902-1096334 GCF_000147115.1 Myotis lucifugus
GGAGATTATATAAATTCTAACCAATTACAGAACACCGGGCTGGCTGGGCACACCGCCAACAAGGTAGATTATGGTGGAAAGACCAAAAAACTAACATCTTTTCTTATCGTATGCCAGCCGTCCCTGGTTTCATAAGGAATACCTTCACCAACAGGCGGTTAAGGGGGGCGACAAAGCCTCCCGGGTCCAGTGCGGGTGACTAGGCCACAAGGGGGCAGTTGGTGGCAATCCGTTCAGCAGGGGGGGCAGTGAAGGGAGACCAGACTGGCAGGGGGGCAGTTGGGGGAAACTAGCCTTGCGGGAGGGGGCAGTTGGAGGCAACCAGGCTGGCAGGGGGGCAGTTGGGGGCGACTAGGCTGGCAGGGGGGGCAGTTGGGGGTGACCAGGTTGGTGGGGAGGGGCGCTTGGGGTGACCCAGCCCAGAGTGGGGGGCAGTTAGGGGCGATCAGGTCAGCAGGCAGAGGCAGTTAGGGGCAATCAGGCAGGCAGGCAGGTGAGCAGTTAGGAACCAGTGGTCCTGGATTGTGAGAGGGATGTCTGACTGCCCGTTTAGGCCCGATCCCGCCCGTTTAGGCCCGATCCCAGGGATCGGGCCTAAACGGGCAGTTGGACATCCCCTGAGGGGTCCTGGATTGGAGAGGATGCAGGCTGGGCTAAGGGACTCCCCCCGCCCATGCACGAATTTCGTGCACCGGGCCTCTAGTATTAGATAATATCATTGATGAATGTTAAATGCTAAAAGAAGTTTGGGAAACTTTGAACCAAGTTAAAGAGGTTTCCTTGATGTAGGACTTCTCAGAACTTTCAGTGCGCCGATGTGGATTGCGAATTTCCAAGGGGAAAAAACATTATTCAGGATTTCCTACATTTGCCAGACTTTATAGCTCTTTTATTGAAAAGCACTTAATAGAAACACTATTGAGAATTGCTGAGCCAAGAAATTTTAGAATTATCTTTCAATACCATGATTCTCTATTGACATCCAGGTCATTTTTCTTTTCTTTCTTCTTTTTTTTTTTTAATATATTTTATTGATATTTTACAGAGAGGAAGGGAGAGAGATAGTTAGAAACATCGATCAGCTGCCTCCTGCACACCTCCTACTGGGGATGTGCCCGAAACCCAGGTACATGCCCTTGACCGGAATCGAACCTGGGACCTTTCAGTTCGCAGGCGGACGCTCTATCCACTGAGCCAAACCGGTTCCGGCAATTTTTCTAATCCTTTAAGGATCACACTGATATCTTGGTATTAGGCTATAGGTTTACTGGTTTTGAATTTTATCTAGGGAGCAAGAGATGCAGGTAAGTAAATTCACAAGTTTTTAGTAATGTAGATTTGAAATCTAAAATATATCAGAAGGGAAGTATAGAGATTTATGCCATTACTAATATAATTACCATTTGTAGATAAAATACAATTTTTCTGACCATAGGAATTAAAAGTTTTAGACTTTGCATAAGTATTTTGCTCTGACTTTACTGAAATTGTTGAAATAAAAGTAAATTGCTACTTAGTTTTTTTAAAAGAATAACTTAAAATTATTAAAACAAGAAAAACATTTATGAAACCAGCAGTCTTTAATAACAAACTTTTCATTAACGCTTCCTTGTCTAATTTTTGAGTGTATGTTTGCACATCATTTGCAATTTAAAAGGATTATTTTTAAACCCGTTAAGCTGCTCCATTGCAAAGTTATTTTTGATATTCATGTGAAGTACATTTTAATCATAATGATATGTTATGAACTCATTTTATTGACATTGGATTTAACTTCTTATGCTGACCCTTTGACAGATATATTTCATGGGTCAGTAAGATACATATTTCTAAAATTGGGAAGGACAGTTTCCCAATCTTTTTTATTTTGCCAAATGGGGCAAAATAAAAGCAACTAGTAGAGATAGTTAATAGAAAAAAAAATTTGTAGAAAAATAGTTTCTATTAAGTACTTTTTAAAAAAGAGTTGTATAATCAGGCAAGTTTCAAAGATCCTGAATAATGTATTTCCCAATTAGAAATTTAAAGGCAACTAGTAAGAAACAAACAAACAAACAAAACAACAAAGTAATAAACTATTATCTATCTATTATCTCCATAAAGTAAAAATAAAAAATAGCGTTTTGACATCACAAAGTTAGAAAGTATGTAATATTTGTTAACAAAAAGTTGATGCCACCACTACAATGCCAACATGAGTCCTTGATCTGGGGTGCAGAAAAGGTAAGACTTTATTAAGGTGAACAGTTTGTAAACAGAAAGTACGTTCAGCCTCTGGAGGAAATCGAAAGTGCATTCTCTGAAACAAAAGGGACTCCCACTTATAATGGAGAAAGTGCCCACCTTGATCCCTGATTGCTCCATTTTTATGCAAAGGGGAGAATCCAAATTTGCATAGTTTGATTGATCCAAACTGCATCGTGCATCCTGATTAGTTGTTTTGGAGCCATTCTGATAAGCAAGAAACCAAATGAGGATATAGCTACACAGCTTTGATTGGATGGGCCTGGTCTGAGCCCATTAGTTGAAATACTGTATAGTTCCAGGAACTCCTTTTTTAAAAAAATTTAAATTCTTTATTGTTTAAAGTATTACATAAGTCTCTTCCCCCCTCCCCCCCATTGACTTCTCTGCAGCATTCCAACGCCCCAGCACATGCCCTCATCCCCCACTGTCTGTGTCCTCCACCCCCCCCCCCCACCCCCAACCCTTGCCTCTTAGGTTGAACAGTCTGTTCAATGCTTCTGGCTCTATTTTTGTTCATCAGTTTATGTTGTTCATTATATTCCACAAATGAGTGAGATCATGTGATATTTATCTTTCTCTGACTGGCTTATCTCGCTTAGCATAATGCTTTCCAGTTCCATCCATGCTGTTGCAAATGGAAAGAGTTCCTTCTTTTTTATAGCAGCATAGTATTGCATTGTGTAGATGTACCACAGTTTTCTAATCCACTCATCTGCTGATGGGCACTTAGGCTGTTTCCAAATCTTAGCTATGGTGAATTGTGCTGCTATGAATATAGGGCTGCTATGAACATATATCCTTTCTGATTGGTGTTTCTGATTTCTTGGGATATATTCCTAAAACTGGGATCACTTGGTCAAATGGAAGTTCCATTTTTAGTTTTCTGAGGAAACTCCACACTGTTCTCCACAGTGGCTGCACCAGTCTGCATTCCCACCAGCAGTGCACGAGGGTTCCTTTTTCTCCACAATCTCACCAGCATTTGTCGTTTGTTGATTTGTTGATGATAGCCATTCTGATAGGTATGAGATGGTACCTCATTGTTGTTTTGATTTGCATCTCTCGGATGATTAGTGACTTTGAGCATGTTTCCATATGTCGTTTGGCCTTCTATATGTCTTCTTTCGAAAAGTGTCTATTTAGGTCCTTTGCCCATTTTTTTATTGGATTGTTTATCTTCCTTTTGTTAAGTTGTATGAGTTCCCTGTAAATTTTGGAGATTAAACCCTTATTGGAGATAACATTGGCAAATATGTTCTCCCCTGCAGTGGGCTTTCTTGTTATTTTGTTGATGGTTTCTTTTGCTGTGCAGAAGCTTTATATTTTGTTTATTTTCTCCTCAGTCTCCATTGCCCTAGGAGCTGTATCAGTAAACATATTGCTTCAACATATGTCTGATATTTTGCTGCCTATGGATTCTTCTAAGATTTTTATGGTTTCCCATCTTACATTTAAGTCCTTTATCCATTTTGAGTTTATTTTTGTGTATGGTGTAAGTTGGTGTTCTAGTTTCATTTTTTTGCATGTATCTGCCCAATTTTCTCAATACCATTTATTGAAGAGACTGTTTTTACTCCATTGTATGCTCTTGACTCCTTTGTCAAATATCTACTTATATAAAAACGATGGGTGTTGTTCATCACATCCAGAAGAATAGCAGCGACCAACCAGAAGGAAGTCAGTCCTACAGGGGTTGTCTTGGCAACGGCTGTGCCCTCCCCCAAGCTGTTTCCCGGAGCTGTTTCCGGCAAGGGTGGGTTTGAGGCAGGAACCCGCCCTGGGAGCTTGGTTCCCTGGGAGTGTGCCACACCAGCACGGCCAGGGGTGAACCTGAGTGGGGGCGGCTGAAAGGCTTAGAAAAGACGGACGAGAGAATGAAAGCCGGGTCTCGGTGGGATGCTGCTTCTCTGAGAGACAGTGACCACGCCCACAGCCATGCCTTTATTTGATAGCAGATGCTACGAGGCAAAGTAAGGGTGTGACCAAGTTCTTTACAACATTCTCCTGGGTTTCAATCCTACTCAACTACATGCAACTGAACTCTATCAAGCCTACATCACTCAGGCACGTGGGGCCATGTGTTCGGACCATAGGTTCAAGCTTACAACTACAGCTGTTGGCTGTAATTGTGCTGGGAGGGCCCTGCCCTCCAAGCTGGGACTTGCACATGGCAATGAGAGGACTGTGCCCTCTCCTCAGTCCAAGGCTTGAACCTGTCCAAAACACTGTAGTGGCTCCCCACAATAAAGTTTTAATTCTGTTTCTTTGTTACTAATGTTGTAGCCCCACCCCATAACAAAGAAACAATTTCCGGAGGATGAGGCCCAGGAATCAGGATTTTAAAAAGATTCCCAGGTGATTCTAATGTGCACCCAAGGTTGAGAACCACTGCTATAGATAATATTAAAAATATATCTAAATGTGCAATTCTTTGTCCAAAAAATGAGCATGTTCAAAAATTAAATGAAGAAAATTTGGATATACTCGATGGAGGTTTTTACACATATTTGAGTGATGATTCCATTGATTCCACAGATGATGCTGAAAAGGAAAATTTTCCCATCGAATTTCTTAATAGTATTACTCCTTCGGGAATGCCGTGTCATAAATTAAAATTGAAAGTGGGTGCAATCATCATGCTATTGAGAAATCTCAATAGTAAATGGGGTCTTTGTAATGGTACCAGATTTATTATCAAAAGATTACGACTTGGTCTTTAGAAAACCGGAAGTTGTCCATAGTTCTCTTCTTAAAGCTTTCAGGAATTTGTGAGGGGCGCCGAAGGAGCGAAGGAGGAACTGCACGAGGACAAAGAGAGTTCCCTAGCGATGCTGCTGCAGGTGCACAGCCAGGGCCAGGACGGCTGTGTCCTCGCCTGCACTGAGTGCAAGCAGCGGGTGGAGACAGGCTGGCACTGCCCCGGTGCCAGGACTACGACCTTTGCATCAACTGCTACAACACCAAGGGCCACACCCACAAGATGGTGAAGGTGGGGCTGGGCCTGGATGAAGAGGCTGAGGAGGCTGAGGAGGGCGATGAGGGCGGCAACCAGGGGGAGATGCAGTTGAAGAACCTCCCGAAGTTCCGGCGCCTGAGCATCCTGCGCTGCATCCAGTCCCTGAGGCACGCCCGCCAGTGCGGTGACACCAACTGCTCTCGGACTGTCAGAAACTGAAACGTGTTGTGCTGCACACTACGCGCTGCCTGCGCAAGGCCTTTGGAGGCTGCCCAGTGTGCAAGCAGCTATTCGCCCTTTGCTGCTACCATGCCAAACAATGCCAAGAAAACCCATGCCCGTTCCCTTCTGCCTCAACATCAAACAGAAGCTCCGCGAGCAGCGGCTCCGGCGCCGCCAGCAGCGGATTGGGAACCGCCTGCTGCAAGGGTAGCTCATGCGCCAGCGGATGCCACCATGAACTCCTGTAACGTGCCTCAGCCGTCTGCCATCCCCTCCTTGAGCACCACCCTGGACACCCCCACAGCAGCCCAACACACCCCAGACACCACAGCCTCCGACTCAGTCCCAGCCCTGGCCTGTAAGCATGTCACTAGCCGGCTTCTTCAGCTCGGCCTGAACTTAGCCCCACCCGTGTCCACGGGGAAGCCCACTAACCTTCAGCTCCAGCCCAGCCTGCAGAACCTGAAAGCCATGCAAGCCAGCGGGCCCCGACCTGCTGTCCCTCCGCAGCAGCAGCAATGGGAGGCCTGAACCCCAAGGGCCAGGCCTTGAACATCATGAACCCGGGACGCAACCCCAGCATGGCGAGAATGAACAATAGCACAGAGAGATGCCGCAGCAGGAGCAACAGCAGGAGCAACAGGAGCAGCAGCAGAGCAGCAGGAAGGCAGCGCTGGCATGGCTGCAGGCCTGGAGGACACGCCCAGTTCCAGCAGCCTCAGGGACGCTGATGCCACCCGCAGCCATGTAGCAGCAGCAGATCCAGCAGCAGATTGGGTCCCAGGCCAGCCAAACCGTGTTAGGACCTAACAGTTAGGCATATTCTGTACCTTTCCCTGCCCTCAGTTTCTCCCCTGCGCTCAGTTCTTTCTATTGTCCCAGCTTGAGGCTCCTGTCCTCTCTGCCGTTTCCTGTTATTCTCATTTCAGGTGTCACAGGAGACAACTAAGCAGCTGAGAAAAGCAGCTCTAGACCCAGCTTCCTGCAACCGCCTGCACCTCCATCCGACCCACACAGAGACATAAATATCCCGCACTCCCTACTCTTGCTTGCTGAAATGGATATGCTGGTGTGTATTAATAATACCATTTCTAGCCCTAACCGGCTTGGCTCAGTGGATAGAGTGTCAGCCTGCACACTGAAGGGTCCCAGGTTCAATTCTGGTCAGCAGCATATACCTTGGTTTCAGGCGCATCTCCAGTAGGAGGTGCAGGAGGCAGCTGATCAACGTTTTTCTCTCATTGATGTTTCTGTCTATCCCTCTCCCTTCCTCTCTGTAAAAAAAAAAATCAATAATATATACAGTGGGGCCTTGACTTATGAGTTTAATTTGTTCCGTGATGGAGCTCATAACTCAAATTACTTGTATGTCAAATCTTAAAGTGAACAAGTGAGACAAGTGATGCTGGGCTGATGTGGCGTTCACTGTGATGTTCGCTGCGCCAACTAGCGGTGGGGTATCTGAAGCTGGCTTGTAACCCGAATTTTAGCTTGCAACTCAAAGCAAAAAATTGGCCGAGAGACAGCTCGTATCTCGAAAAACTCGTTAGTCGGGACACTCGTAATTCAAGGCCCCACTATTTTTAAAATTAAAAAAATAAGATTTCTAAATGCTCACAACGTCTTTTGACCTGTCTGCTGTCAGCACGGACCTAACACACCCCATGAGCCCCAGCAACACATGCTCTCAGAGAGCCACAGGCCTCTCCTCCCTGGCCAGCAGATGGCCATATGCCTCAGTAGCCAGGTGAGATCTCAGGCCCCTGTTCCGTCTCTAGACTCCAGTCCCAGCCTCCACATTCCAGCCCATCACCATGGATACGCCCCAGCCTTCACCACACCACCTCTCCCCCCAGACTGGTTCTCCCCACCCAGGACTCCCAGTCACCATGGCCAGCTCCATAGATCAGGGACACTTGGGGAACCCCAAATATACAATGCTACCACAGCTGAATACCCCCACAGGAGTGCATTGCCCAGTGAGCTGTCCCTGATCGGTGACACCACAATAGACACCCTAGAAAAGTTTGTGTAGGTTTTGTAGCATTGTGAGAAAATCACTTTTTTGTTCAATGTTCTTCGACCATTTGTACTGAAATTCAAGAATCTAGGCTGTTTTTATTCCTAGATGGAACTGTTACTTCCAAGCCACAGAAGGGTCGATTGCTGTTCAAAGAAACAATAAAAATATGTTTTTGTTTAAAACCAAAAAAAAAAAAAGAGATTACGACTTAACATTATCAAAGCTGAAGTATTAACAGGATCTGCAGAGGGAGAGGCTCTTCTGATTCCAAGAATTAATTTGTCCCCATCTGACACTGGCCTCCCATTTAAATTGATTCGACGACGGTTTCCCGTGATGCCAGCATTTGTGATAACTATTAATAAATCACAAGGACAAACTCTAGACAGAGTAGGCATATTCCTACCTGAACCCGTTTTTGCACATGGTCAGTTATATGTTGCTTTCTCTTGAGTTTGAAGAGCATTAGATGTTACAGTTAAAGTTCTAAGTACTTCATCACAAGGGAAATTAGTCAAGCACTCTGAAAGTGTTTTCACTCTTAATGTGGTGTACAGGGAGATATTAGAATAAGTTTAATCACTTTTCAGTCATTGTTTGCATCACTGTTGTTTTTATATCATGTTTTTGTTGTTTTCATATCGTGTTTTGTTGTTTTCATATCATGTTTTTGTTGTTTTTATATCATGCCTCTGTTGTTATATCCTTTTGTTACTGTTTATTTATTAATAAATTTATATATGATTTTCATATACATTTTACTAATTTCCTTTCATCTCACACTTCTATTATAGAGAAAGGGCAAATAGCAATATTAAAATATCTCTGCTAATTAATTCCCTTTTTAAAAAAATATATTTTATTGATTTTTTACAGAGAGGAAGGGAGAGGGATAGAGAGTTAGAAACATCGATGAGAGAGAAACATTGATCAGCTGCCTCCTGCACACTCCCCACTGGGGATGTGCCCGCAACCAAGGCACATGCCCTTGACCAGAATTGAACCTGGGACCCTTGAGTCCACAGGCCGATGCTCTATCCACTGAGCCAAACCGGTTAGGGCAATTAATTTCCTTTTAATGTGCACGAATTTCGTGCACCAGGCTACTAGTTGAGTATAATGGTTTGGGTCGATTTCTGTTTTTTCTGTTCTGTTCCATTGGTCTATATGTCTGTTCTTATGCCAGTACCAGGCAGTTTTGAGCACAGTGACTTTGTAGTTTAGCTTGATATCTGGTATTGTGATCCCTCCAACTTTGTTCTTCTTTCTCAGGATTGCTGTAGCTATTCGGGTCTTTCAATTTGTTTATGTGAGGCTTAACATTTATTGATTTGTGAATATTGTACCAGCCTTGCATCCCTGGAATAAATCCCACATGGTCATGGTGTATTATCTTTCTAATGCAATGCTGGATCTGATTTTCTAGAATTTTGTTGAGGATTTTAGCATCTATGTTCATCAAAGATATTGGCCTGTAGTTCTCTTTTTTTATGGAGTCTTTATCTGGTTTTGGAATTAGGGTGATGCTGGTCTCATAGGGAGAGCTTGGAAGTGTGCCTTCCTCTTGAATTTTTTGGAATAGTCTAAGAAGGATAGGTTTTAGTTCTTCTTTGAATGTTTGGTAAAACTTCCTTGTGAAGCTGTCTGGACCAGGGCTTTTGTCTGCTGAAAGTTTTTTGATTACTGCTTCAATTTCATCAGTGGTTATTGGCCTATTTAGGTTTTTTGATTCTTCCTGATTGAGTTTTGAAAGATTGTATTTTTCTAGAACTATGTCCATTTCATCGAGGTTGCCCAGTTTGTTGGAGTAGAGTTGTCTGTAGTATTTTTTTTTTACAATCCATTGTATGTCTGCGGGGTCGGTTGTTACTTCACCTCTTTCATTTCTGATTTTGAATATTTTGGTCCTGTCTCTTTGTTTCTTGGTGAGCCTGGCTAGAGGTTCATCAATCTTGTTTATCCTTTCAGAGAACCAGGTCTTGGTTTTATTGATCTTATGTATTGTTTTTTTGGACTTTATGTCATTTATTTCCGCTCTGATCTTCATTATTTCCTTCCTTCTGCTTACTCTGGGTTTTTCTTTTTGCTCTCTTTCTAACTCCCTGAGTTATAGGGTTAGATAATTTATTACCATTTTTACTTGTTTTTTGAGGTAGGCCTGTAGAACTACGAACTTCCCTTTCAGGACTGCTTTCACTGTGTCCCATAGATTTTGGATTGTTGTGTTTTCATTGTCATTTGTTTCCAGGATGCTTTTTATTTCTTCTTTGATCTCTTTGGTTAACCAGTCATTGTTTAATAGCATGCTATTTAGCCTCCAAGTGTTTGATTTTTTTATTGTTTTTATTGTAGTTGATTTCTAATTTTATGCCATTGTGATCTGAGAAGATGCTTGATATGATTTCAATCCTCTTGAATTTAGAGAGATTTTGCCTGTGTCCCAATATGTGTCTATCTTCCTATGTGTGCTTGAGAAGAATATATATTCTGTAGTTTTGGGGTGGAATGTTCTAAAGATGTCGATTAAGTCCATCTGATATCGTGAGTGAGTCATTTAGGATTGATATTTCTTTGCTAATTTTTTGTCTAGAGGATTTGTCCAGTGGTATTAATGGGGTTTTAAAGTCTCCTACTATGATCATGTTGCTGTCAATCTCTCCCTGATATCTTCCAGAAGTTTTTTTTTTTAATGTTTTTGGGTGCTCCTGCATTGGGTGCATAAATGTTTACCAGAGTTATATCCTCTTGTTGTATCGATCCTTTTAGAATTATGAAGTGGCCTTTCTTGTCTCTTGTTATGTCTTCACTTTGAGGTCTATTGCTACCCCAGCTTTTTTTTCATTTCCATTTGCCTGAAAATTTTTTTTCCATCCTCTCACTATCAGTCTATGTGAGTCCTTTGTTCTGAGGTGGGTCTCTTAGAGACAGCAAATATATGGGTCATGTTTTCTTATCCATTGAGCTACCGTATGTCTTTTGATTGGAGCATTTAATCTATTTATGTTTAAGTTTATTATTGATATGTACAGTGGGGCCTTGACTTACGAGTTTAATTCATTCCGTGATGGAGGTCGTAACTCAAATTACTCGTATGTCAAATCAAAAGTGAACGAGTGAGACACGTGATGCTGGGCTGATGTTGTGGCGTTCACTATAATGTTCGCTGCGCCAACTAGCGGTGGGGTATCTGAAGCTGGCTCATAACCTGAATTTTAGCTCGCAACTCAAAACAAAAAATTGGCCGAGAGACGGCTCGTATCTCAAAAAACTCGTTAGTCGGGACACTCGTAAGTCAAGGCCCCACTGTACTTGTTTGTCGCCATTTTTACTTTTTGCCTGTGTTCCTTCTTCCCTTCCTAATTCTTCTTTTTACAGCAATCCCTTTAGCATTTTTTGCATTGTTGGCTTGGTGGTAATAAATCTTTTATCCCTTTTTTGTCTGTGAAGCTCCTGATTTCACCTTCCATTTTGAATGATAGCCTTGCTTTGGTATAGTATTCTTGGATTTAGTGCCTTGCTTTGCATCACTTTGTATGTTTCATTCCACTCCCTTCTGTCTTGATGTGTTTCTGTTGAGAATTCAGTTGATAGTCTAATGGCAGATCCCTTGTAGGTAACTTTCTGTCCCTCTCCAGCAGCCTTTAAGATTCTTACTTTCTTGTTGGTGTTTGCCAATTTAATTATGATGTGTCCTGGTGTCAGTCATTTTGGGTTCATCTTGTTTGGGACTCTGTGTGCTTCTTGGACTTGTGTGACTTTTTTCTTCCCCAAATCAGGGAAGTTTTCTGTCATTATTTCTTCAAACAGGTTTTCTATTCATTGCTCAGATTTTTCTCCTTTGGGCACCCCTATTATGTGGATGTTGTTTTGTTTCGTGTTGTCCCAAATCTTCCTTAGGCTCTCTTCCTGCTTTTTATGTTTTTCTTTTTCCAGTTGCTGCTCTGCTTGGGTGTTTTTTCTACCTTGTCTTCTAACTTGCTGATGCAGTACTCAGCTTTGTCTAGTCTACTGTTAAAACTTTCCAGTGTGTTTTTTATTGTAGCTATGTCATTCTTCATTTCCTCTTGATTCTTCTTTATTTTCTCTTGATTCTTCCACATGTTGTTGAATTTCTCTTCCATCCTTTTCAGCATCCTTATAACCATTGCTCTGAATTCTTTCTCTGACAAATTGCTTGCCTCCATTTCACTTATTTCCTTTTCTGTTGATTCTGCTTTTTCTTTCGTATGGGGGTTGTTTCTTTGTCTCCCCATTTTTGCTATTCCTTTGTGATTGTTTCTATGTATTAGATCAAACTGCCATGCTACCCAGATTTTTTTAGTTTGTCTTATATAATAGATGTTTTGTGGGACCCAGTGGTGCAATCTCTCTGGTCTTCTGGGCTGGGTACTTTAGGGAAGCCTCCTACTTGGGATATTTGGGCTCTCTTGGTGTAGTTGCATCTTGTCTGTTGTCCCATTCCTGGATGGAGTCTCCTCTCAAGGTGTCTGGTAATGTGACTCACTCTCTACCACTTTGACCAAACAGCACAAAATACAACTCTACAAGACACGACACAAAGGGAACCAAACCCAATGTACCCATGACACTGATAACTCCAATAAGTGACCCCCAGAATACAGAGAATTAGAAGAAAGCAAAGATGATATTGAGGAAACAAAAAAAAGGTAAGAGAGGAAAGAAAAAGAAGAAAAACGAAAAAAAATATTATGGGGAGAAAACACCACAAAACAATCAGATAAACCAAAAAATGCAAACAACAAACACCCAGGAAAAGGGGAGGACAGAACCTGTAGAGGCAGAGCTTATATATAGAAAGTAAGGTTAAGGAATCGAATGACTAGGGGAAGGACCATGGTTCAGTATAGAGAAGGTAGAAAGAGAATGAGTGGATAAGAAGGAAAGAAAAAAAAAAGCTAAAACACACACACACACACACACACACACACACACACACATATATATATAATTCATTTATTCATCCACTTTTGGAAAAGGAGAATAGAGGAGAGAGCCGGTAGGCTTGAGTCTTTTGAGTGAAACTAAACAATTAAAAGAAGAGAACAAGAAAGGAGAGGAAAAACAAGCATTAAAAAATTGACTAGTGAAGAAAGAGAAAGGAGAAGGGTGCATGGACTTGGAGCAGGGGAGAGGAAATTAGGTACATGAGTAAGTCAACAGAGACTACAATAATAATAACACATCAATAAAACAGATAAAGAAGATTAATTTTTAACAAGGGGTAAAAAGAAAGGAAAGAGAAAAAAACTAAAGCTGGGACACGAGAGGGGGGAAAACAGGATAAAAGAGGAAGAAGTGGAGAAGAAAAGGGTGGAAAAAATAAAGTAGCAATAAAAAATATAATGAAGAAAAAATAATACAAAAAAAAGAAAAAGAAAAAAATTGTTTTAAAATAAAAGATAAAAAAGTGAAGTGTCGTTTGCTTCAGCCAAGTTTTAATGCCTCATGGGGTCTGGTTTAAGACCACACTCTTCTGTCTGCCACTTCTCAGTTTCCTTTTAGGTAGCCAGAACCATGTTGAAGTAGCGATCCACTACTCCTCTGTGTCTGTCTCCACAGCCTTGCCTGCAAGCAGGCTGGACCAATCTGCCCATTTGGGCTGTCTGCCTGCTGTCAATCTGAGTCTCTCAAGGGACTGTTTCTGACAGGGCTTTAGGTGCTGTATCACTTTCCGGACTGAACGCCCCTTTTCAACCCAGTCCCTGAAGGCTCTTTAGGGCTCTTTAGAGTCTATTTCCTCCCTTCCAAAGTCGGATGTTACACCTGTCCACAGGGGACTCGGACTTGGTGCAGTGCAGGTTCCTTCTGACCTTCTAGTCCCAGTGGCTGCACATCTCTCTCTCCAGCCCAGATCCTCGACCCTATCATTCTACAGGCGTCCTCTGCCTTTCCTGGCTGCAAATTCTCCAGGAACTTCTTTATAAGGGTCTGCTCAGACAGCAAGAACACAGTGTAGGAAGCGTGGCAGTCCAGTCTGTAGTTTTTCCCTGAAATGCAGCCTGGGTGAGCGACCTGTAAGCAGCCACTGCTAGACTCTGATTATGAATTTGGGCCCAGTTACACGTAAGGAGTCCTTTTTGACAGGTATATACCTTCTCATTGTCAACACATCCAAATAAATAGATTTCAATTCTGGCTTCATAAAAAGTTAACTGCATTGCTCCTTTTCCCCTCCGTTTTACAAGGACAATGGAAAACTTCATTTCAAAACTCCTTTGGTCCAGGAACCTGCCACTGTTGACAATGGAGTGTGAGGGGCTTCCTTACCTGGGAGACTGAGGTCCTGGTAGGTACAGGATCCACCCAAGACAGTGCTTTGCCACCCAAAGCCACTTCTACGCTACAGTGTTTTTGAGAAGAGGTGGGCTGTGCTTGTTTTGGTTTTTAATACCCCTTGTTATTTCTTTTATACCTTCTGACTCTCTTACCACCCCTTTCCTTCTCTTTTTTTTGATGCCTTCATTGACACACCATTTATTCTTCTGCTTTCTCAATCCTACCTGGAAAACTCAGAACCAAATATACACAATACTCCTTCAAACATAGCAGACATTCAGGGAGAGGCTGTTTCCTCCATGGGAGGAAGTCCGAGGAGGAGAGGGAGGGCAGGGTGGGATGGTTGTCCGAAATGTCCTTTTTGAATTTGGTGCATGAAAATTTTTCATCATCGCCTGAGCCTTTGCATGCCCAGCAAGGAAGCACTTTGAGTCAATTATTTTTTGAAACATTACTCTCAGTGCCTCTGAGTTGGTGACATTTTCCTTGGCTGCCTCTCATGACCTATTTATAGTACCCATTTAAGAAATATGCCTGCTCTGACACTTCAGAGTCTATCAGAAATACAGAACACGAGTAGAAAAGAGCATGAAAACTAACAAAAATAAATAAACAAACCTAATGTATATATTTAGCAGGTAGGAGTAGTCTTAAAATCTAGACCTCTCTGGTCTTAACTAGCAGAGTCAAAGTGATAGCCACCAAACTGTTTCTCCATTTGTTCAGTGCCCAGAAGGCAAAGAAGAGGTCAATCAGAAGAGGGCAAAGTGGGAACCAGCACAAGTCTATTTGTGTTTGCACCTGCAGGCACCATCCTATGTGACCACCCCCAGTTTGTAAGGCAAGGCAAAGTGCCCCTTAGAGCATGGAAAAAGCCCCCATTTTTAAACATTATAAATGTTGGGCAACATTAGCTCTTCACAGAGAGCACCCATGAGACTCTTCGCCCACTCTGTATGAGCCCAGGTGCTGGGGAGGTGTGTACTGGTCACATTGATCCCTTTCTAGATCCATGATTCTTCACAGGTCAATATGCAGCTGCCCTCTTGAATCCTGTCTACATTCTTTTGATGGGCAAATACCACATGTCATACACAAGGACCAAAATCACGGCTCGAGAGGTCATACTTTCTGGGTAGGTGCTTTTGGGAAAAAATGTTAACTTTAATTTTCTAATGATCAAATTAGGTAAAATTTCATTTCTTTCACCAGTTGTGAAGCACATGATACATGAATTCAGTCTTGTTTCTTATGTCAGTTTTTTTTTTGTAGTTCTAAATTATCTGCTCAGAATCACTTGGAGATGTGTGTATGTATTTCATTCTTACTTATATTTGAATAGAGAATATAATCTCAGGGTTTAAACTTTGAAAATACAAAAGGGAACTGAGTTCATGGTCTCCTTCAATCCACTCATCTAGTACCTGTTCCTAGAGGCCGTCAGAGTTATCTGTTTCTTGTCTACCCTGCTGGGGCAGGGGATGGGGAAGGATGCTTTTTGCTCATCCAGAGGTTTACACGAAGAGGGATTTCTCTAACTCTCCTGGCCTTTGACCCTATCTTTTCTTCTCCCTTCAGAATGGAGCGAGTTACATGATTGATAAGTTGGGAGAAAAATTGGTATGTGGAGCTCCATCCTTTCCCTTCTCCCCTTTGAGAGGCAAGATGACTCCAACAAAGACTTTTTGCTCTGCAATTCCATGTTGGGAATGTACAGGGAGACTTGTGAGGGCCCCATTTAGGTGGATGGGACTGCTTGCTTCTGGGGTTTGGAATTGGGGAAAAATTTATTGAGAAAAAATTCAAACTTAAAGAAAAGTTGCAAAAATAGCACTAAGACCTCTAGTATTCCCCTTACCCAGATTCACCAGCTTTCAACATTTTGCCACATTTACTTTATTATTCTCTTTCTTGATATAATATATAATTTTCCCCCTGAACATTTGGGAGTATGTTGCATTTTTCATGCCCCTTTACTTTAATTCTTCAGTGTATATTTTCTACAAAGGTATCTTCTAATATAAAAACAATATAATTGAACTCAAGACATTTAGAATTGATATGATACTCTTATTTAATCTGAAGTTCATATTTCAACTTGTCATTTGTCCCAATAATGTCCTTTGTAGCAACTTTTTTCCATCCTGCTATAGGTTCCAGTCCAGGATCAATATTGTATTGGTTGTCATGACTCACTTCCCTCTTGTGAATAGTCCCTCAGTCTTTCTTTGTCTGCCACCCACCCCCGGTTCCTGTTCGCCATTGGGTGGTCGGTGCCTAATGGCCAGGGGAAGGGACCAAGGGGGGTCAGTGCACCTCATAGTGACTGGTCCAGTGGTCGTTCTGATCATTCTGCTGTTAGGGTCAATTTGCATATTACCCTTTTATTATATAGAATATTAATTATATAGAATATTAATTTCAATCATTAATCCATTTGTTTCCTCTATTATATCTTCTATTATATCTTCTGATTTGTTTATATATGTATGTATACGTATATAGAGGTCATTGGTCCTCTTGTCTTGCGGTTTCAGTGATAGAGACATGCCAGTGAGAAAGGAATGACAAAGTGGAGATGATTGCTTTCTTACATTTTTATTTTTATCAGAGGAGATGAGCGGGAGAAATGAAAGCTAAATTCTCATCTTCCATGGTGGGAAGTAAATAGACGATCCATAAATCCATAATTTTGGCTTGATCAATATTTAGGATTTACTTTAGTATGAGTATGTAAACCCTATCCGTAGATGAACCACTGAGCCACCCGGCCAGGGCTGTAAATTGGGTTTTTATTTAATCTTCTCATGCTAATAGGTTTACTTTTGTGCCTGTTGGGCTTTTGGTGCTTTGTTTTTCCATTAGAAAAATACCTCCAAGGGAGCTAAGATCTTCAATGGACATTGAGTGAGCAGTATTGTTACATTCAATAAATACTGATTAAGCACCTGCTATGTGCAGTGCCTGGGCCAGGGAGGATATGGTGGTGAACAGGACAGATGTAGTCCTTATATTCTGGTGGAGAACACAAGCAATATACAAGTGAACATATAAAATGATTGTTCGTTAGGTTTAGATATAGGACATCAATAAGAAGGAAGCTACAATAAAGTGTCTGAAGGCACCAACATTAGAGTGATGAGGAGAAGCCTCTGAAGAGATGGCACTACAGGCACGAGGCCGGTGTGAAGTTTCCAGCCGTGTGATGGGCACTCAGGCAGAAGCACTCCATTGCCAAGATCCCGAGTGGTAAAGGAACTTCATCAAGTTCAAGCAGGGACCAAGCACATGGACTGAAATAACCATTTGAGGTGGCATCCCATGCATTCATTTTTATGGATTTTTTTGAAAGATAATTTTATTGTTTCAACCTTGGCAATTCAGAGTGAAGGGCAGGGATGTGTCCTCCTTGGGCTGAGCTGGGGCAGAACCAATGCTGGAACTGGAGCTCAGTCCAGGACTCTTTCCTGGACTATTAACTACAAACATGGCCTTGTTCAGGTGGATTCTGCTTTTTGAACCCCTCTTTAGTGAAATAGAGCAGAAAAAGGGGTTCTAAGGAGCCTAGCATCAGTTTGAATCTCAGCTACATACTAGTGTAACCTTGGACCAATCGTTTAGTTCTTTTGAATCTCAGCCTTTTCATTTACAAAGTGGCAGTTACGCTACCTGCCTCTGGGGACCTTGTGAAGATCGTGGAAGAGGGTGAGCACTGAGCACGGTGCCCGGGACACAGCAGGCTCCCCAGAAAGACTTACCAAATTCATTAAAGAATTCAGCGTTCTGTTAAGTTTATTTATAATCTATTAAATGGACTTTATATGCATTTTGTTCCTGGAGTTATTAAGGTTATAAGAAGAAATTTCAGCCTGGTTGGTGTGGCTCAGTGGTTGAGCATCAACCTATGAACCAGGAGGTCATGGTTGGATTCCTGGTCAGGGCACATGCCCAGGGTGAGGGCTGGATCCCAAGTGGGGGTGGAGTGGGGGTGGCGTGCAGGAGGCAGACAATCAATGACTCTTTCATTATTGATGTTTCTATCTCTCTCTCCCTCTCCCTTCCTCTCTGAAATCAATAAAAATATGTTTAAAAAATAAATAAATTTAGTAATAGGAAATATAGAATAACACCCCTAGAGAGTAACACAGAGATGAACTCTGTCTTGAACTAATAATATAGACAAAGGAAATTTTCATTTTCTGATACTAAAGGCTTCAGTAACTCCTTAAATGCTTCTCTCCTCATTCACTCAAAGCACCTGTGCTCGATTTTAGCTAGGGAGAGGGACTGATAAATATTTAAGGGACATTTGTATCTTCTGTTGCCCCCAGACAACCAGAGAATCACATAGACTAGCACTTACTTCTGCTTTTCTTTCTACACACACACATAACAAACAAACAGACAAACAAAAACCCCACAAAAAGCAAACAACAACATGGAGGATATAACACATTAACGTTTTGAGAGACAAGAAGAACCTAAATAAGGGGGTTGAAATGGGACAGAGGGGAAGAGACGGTGAGGTCTCAACATTTTTGAGCATGAAAGAGTGATTGTGAGTGAGAGAGTAAAAGAAAGAGGGTATGGAGAAAGGCAGCAGAGTGGAAGGGACAGTCTTGGGAAAGGAGAAAATGTAGAAAGAAGGAAAATAGAAACATAGGGAAAGCAAATTGCACAAGCACTTGATTTGGTTGTGAGTCACTGAGACAGCTTGCCCTGGGCTGTTCCCTTGTTTGGGGTGTCTCCTAGCTTCCGTGTAGGTTTTCATGGTTCTGAAATGCTGCTTCTGTGGTTAATAATTATGCATATTTCTCCAATTACTCTAATCCTTAATATTTTAAAGGTTTAATTCTGAACAGCTCCCTACAGTGGAAATTATCTTCAAGATGATGCCTCATTAATATATTTATCTTGATTTGGTCCCTTGAGCTCAGTTTCTTGCTTCTTCAATACAAGGTTAAGTTTAAATTCCTTAACCGAGAATGTAAGGGTTACCTTATTGATCCCCGCTCATCACCATGTTACCCCAGCAAGTCTGCTGTTTCAGCAGGGCTAGGTTGCTCTGTTTTCTGCCCCTTGGTATCATTCCCTCCTTTCTGAAATCTGCTTCCTCTCTACCTTCCTTTTCCTTTGGGGTCCTGCATATAATTCATCTCTTTGAAGTTTTCTGACCAATGGTTTGTATCACTGAAATATAAAAGTAACCGAATGCAGCTATTAGGTAATGCCCGATTACCTGATCATCAATAGGTGCATGTATTTGGGACGTTTACAGGTCGCTTCATCTTCAGATACAGCTTGAGCAAGGATCAAGTGATATTGCCAGGGCTTTCTCTTTCAGATCCTCTCTCCTTTGTTGTTGGCCTCATTTCCCCATTGCAGATGGGCTTTCTCCACTCAGTTAGGGAACATGCCTCCTGACAGCTCCAAGCTCACTGCTTCAGCTGAGCCCAAGTCCTGGGACCCACTGGTATAGCTTGGGCATTGTGGACTAATTACGATGCGTTCATTGGCCACACCGGAGTCATATGCCCATTCTTGTATTTTGTGGGCTGGAGGTGGCTTCACCCGAACCACATGGATCAAGAATGAGGAATGGTACATCTCAAAGGAAAACCAGGATGTTCTTACCAGTCAAAGGAGGAATGGCTATCGAGCAGGCCTAAACCTCAGGTGTTCACCACATCCTCCTTGTTACACATGTAGCTATTGATATTTCTACTCCGTGTCAGCTTCTCTTCACTGTTTGGAATATGGGAAGAGTTTCATTCTGAGTTTTTGGCATAGCAACACTCTGGTTAATGTCTGGCATTTTGCCAATGAAAGCAGGAACGAAAAGGCCTTTTTCTGAGTCTCTCTTTCCCACTCTGTGTCTTCACAGAGGCGAGGTGTGCAGGAATCCAGGGGTTATTGTACCAGAGTGGAAGAGAAGACGAACCTGGCATGGGCTTTCGAAGTAGCCCCCACAGACAGCTGGGCCTGCCTCTTCCCATCCCTGTTTTGAGAACGCAAGAATATGATCGTTTCCATGGCTGCAACCAACCTGGGCCTTTTACCCAGCAGTGACTTCCCTTCCCAGGTCAGGGAGGATTCTGATACACATCAGGGCCATTACTAGAGCTACATCATCAGAGAGTTTCCGCCTCAGTTGAATGCTGGTCAGACTTCACCGTCTTACTCCCTCTGAGAGCTTTCCCTGGCCTGGGCCTCCTTCCAGGCCCTCCTCCCAAAGAGTGAGGTTGCCTCAGGGGGGCTCGCTCCCCTCAGCACCTGCGAATGCAGGTCAAACATATTACAGTATCTTGCTGTCTGTGAGAGGATCTTCATGTGCACACCACGTGCATTTTCTTCATTACTCTCCTACATAGCTTTTATGTTCTGCTCATCTTTTCCGAACATATTGTTTTCTTCAGGTTTGGAAAATTAGTTGACTTCTCCACCGCCCCCCCCCCCACCCCGCTCCAAAAAAAACACCACCACCAACAACAACAAAAAACAAAACACCTGACTCTGAAGCATTAGTTCCTTGAACTTGACAAAAAAAAACACATAAAAAGCCTCACTTGTTGTAGGTCTTTGTTGCTCAAACCGGCATCTGATATTCTGTTCCATTAGCCCATGGAAATGGGCTATTTTAAGTAGCTAGAGAAGGGGTGAGCACTGAGGGTAGATCTCATGTTTTCAGCTGTACTAACAGCCAGTCAGATACAAGCAATCATAATAAGCTTGTTTCCTAAATGAGTGGTCAAAGTCAACCCAGCTTTCGTTAATTGTTTTGTTTTGAGAGCTATGACCTGTGTTCATCCTGGAACTCCCACTCAGTGAAGGGAGGGATCTTTGCCTTTTCCTGCATTCCCTTCTCCAGGGACATGGTTTGTAAGTGGCTCTGCCTAAAGCAGGTGCACGGTGGCTGCTGATCAAGATGACGGCAGCTTGGCCATCCACTCGTTGCCTGAGTTTCTCTATAAATAGCATGTGTGTAACCTAAAACATCTTCCTTCTTTATTTTGGAGGAAGATGTTGAGGACAGTTTATAGTATGACTTGAGTCTTATTTTTCTTATTTTATTAATTGTAAGTGTACAACGCAGTAGATTTTAGTCTATTCACAAAGTTGTGGTACTATTAAATTCCAGAACATTTTCATCACCCCAAAAAGAAACTCTGTACCCACTAGCAGCCATTATCCATTTCCCACTCAACCTAGCTTCTGGAAATTCCCAATTTATTTTCTGTCTCTATGGCTTTGTCTATTCTGGACATTTCATAGAAATGGAATCACACAATATGTAACCTTTTGTGTCAGGTTTCTTTCAGTTAGCATAATGTTTTCAATGTTCACCCATGTATTAGCATTTATTAATACTTCATTCATTTTTATAGCTGAATAATATTGCATTGTATAGCTACAGTATTCTACATTTTGTTTGTTCATCAGTTGATGGATATTTGGGTTGTTTCTATTGTTCAGCTATAATGAATAATGCTGCTATGAACACTGGTGTACAAATTTCTATGTATACGTACATTTTTAAATTCTCTTGGGTATATACCTAGGAGGGAATTCTTGGGTCATTTGGTAGCTCTATGTTTAACTTTTTTTTAAAAAATTAAATCTTTATTGTTCAGATTATTACAGTTGTTCCTCCCCCCCCCATAGCTCCCCTCCACCCGGTTCCCACCCCACCCTCTGCCCTTACCCCGTCCCCTGTCCTCATCCATAGGTGTACGATTTTTGTCCAGTCTCTTCCCGCACCCCCCCACTCCCCCCCCCCGGAATAGTCAGTCCACTCCCTTTCTATGCCCCTGATTCTATTATATTCACCAGTTTACTCTGTTCATCAGATTTTTTATTCACTTGATTTTTAGATTCACTTGTTGATAGATGTGTATTTGTTGTTCATAATTTGTATCTTTACCTTCTTCTTCTTCTTCCTCTTCTTAAAGGATACCTTTCAGCATTTCATATAATACTGGTTTGGTGGTGATGAACTCCTTTAGCTTTTCCTTATCTGTGAAGCTCTTTATCTGACCTTCAATTCTGAATGATAGCTTTGCTGGGTTAAGTAATCTTGGTTGTAGGTTCTTGCTGTTCATCACTTTGAATATTTCTTGCCACTCCCTTCTGGCCTGCAAAGTTTCTGTTGAGAAATCAGCTGACAGTCGTATGGGTACTCCCTTGTAGGTAACTGACTGTTTTTCTCTTGCTGCTTTTAAGATTCTCTCTTTGTCTTTTGCTCTTGGCATTTTAATTATGATGTGTCTTGGTGTGGTCCTCTTTGGATTCCTTTTGTTTGGGGTTCTCTGCGCTTCCTGGACTTGTAAGTCTATTTCTTTCACCAGGTAGGGAAAGTTTTCTGTCATTATTTCTTCAAATAGGTTTTCAATATGTTTAACTTTTTGAGGAATTGCCAAACTATTTCCCAAATGTGCTGCACAATTTTCATTTCTACCAGCTGTGTATGAGGGTTCCACTTTCTTCAAATCCTTGCCAACACCTATGATTGTCTGTCTTTTGATTATGGTCATCCTAGTGGGCATGAAGTGGTATCTCATTGTGATTTTGATTTGCATTTCCCTACAGGTTAAGAATGGTGAGCATCTTTTCATGTGTTTATTGGCCATTTGTATATCTCTTTTGGCTAAATATCTATTCAAACTTTTACCCATTTTTAAATTGGGTTATTTGTGTGTGTGTTTTTAAACTTTGTTTATTGTGTGTGTGTGTTTTAAATAAACTTTATTTTTTAGAACAGTTTTATATTTCCCCAAAAGTTGTCAAGGTAGTTCAGAGTTCCTATATACCCTGCACCTAATTTCCTCTATTATTAACATCTGAATTACTTTGGCCTGTGACACAGCAACAGGGGCCAGATCCGGGTTTTAAGTTGAGTTGTGGGGTTTTCTTGGGGCTGCTGGAGCTACTATGCCATCCTGGTGTTTGATCATTTGCAATGTCAGGCTTTGATAATGTAAACACAGATTTCTGCCAGACAAATTACAGCATCGATGACCAATCTCAGCAGTCCTATGATTGTGGAGGAAGAGGAGGAGCCTATAGCTAACAGTGTGCCGGTTATGATGACTCAGAGTAAGGCCCATTTGTCCCTCCAGGCATAACGTAGCCACAGCAGCCATATGCCGGGCAGATTTTCCACCAACTCAGACATTTACTCCAGCTACCCCTCAGCTATTCTGTGGAAACAACCTTGAGGATGAGCCACCTTTGTTAGAAGAATTAGGTATCCATTTTGACCACATCTGGCAAAAAACACTGTGTTACATCTATTAAAAGTAGCAGATGGCAGCGCCCTGCATGAGGCTGATCTGGCAGGACCTATGGTTTTTGGCCTTGCATTTGGAGCCTCCCCGTTAATGGCTGGCAAAATTCAGTTTGGCTATGTGTATGGGATCCATGCAAGTGGATGTCTAGGAATGCTTTGTCTGTTAACCATAATGAGTATGACAGCTGTTACATTCGGTTGTGTGGCAAGTGTCCTTGGATATTGCCTTCTTCCCATGATCCTACTTTCCAGCTTTGCAATAATATTTTCTTTGCAAGGCATGGTAGGAATCATTCTCACCGCTGGAATTATTGGGTGGTGTACAAAATGGTTTTAAAAATAATTTTATTGATTTTTAGAGAGACAGAGGGAAGGAGAGGGAGAGAGAGAAACATCAATGTGCAAGAGGGAGGCATTGATCGGCTGCCTCCTGCATGCCCCCTACCAGGGAGGGATCAAGCCTGAAACCCATGCATGTGCCCCGACTGGGAATCAAACCAGCAACCTTTTGGTTCAAGGGAAGGCTCCCTATCCACTGAGCCACAGTGGCCAGGGCTGCTTCCAAAACTTTTATTTCTGCATTAGCCATGGAAGGACAATTTCTAGTAACATATTCTTGTGCTTTGTTATATGGAGTCTTTGCCTTAGTTTCTATTTTTTGAACTGAATTTATCTGGGATGTGGATATCATTGGGCCAAATACACGAAAAGAACTTGGAACTCTTAAACTGGACCAGCAAACTGCTGCAGTGCAACTCTTATGCAGATCTAACATTTGTCTACTGGAGCAGTGGAAATAAAATTTTTATAGAACCTTTGAATAATATATTGGATTTAGTCGCAGTGTGATTAGTTTAAGTGTTTATGCTTATACAAATAAGAAATGCTATTTCTTTCTTGTTCCTATAGCCTTTGCAAAACAACTTTGTTGTTGTTAATCCTCACCCAAGGGTATTTTTTTAAATTGATTTTTAGAGAGAGTGGAAGGGAGAGGGAGAGACAGAGAAACATCGATATGAGAGAGACACATCAATTGGTTGCCTCCTGCACGCACCCTGACCAGGGCCCAGGATCGAGCCTGCAATCATACGCGCCCTTGGCTGGAATCGAATCCAAGACCCTTCAGTCCATAGGCCAATGCTCTATCCACTGAGCCAAACCGGCTATTGCTGAAAAACAACTTTATTGCTTGCAAATATGATGTTTTTGACAGATTTTATCAAGTATGAGAAACTAACTACAGAGATGATAATCTTTCTTAAAAACAACTCAGTCATAGTAAAGAAGACATAAGACTTATTGCAGCAATATTTCCCCAAGGAATTGGGAAAACAAATCAACTGTATTCTCAAGTCAGATGCACTTCAAGCAAAAAAGTGATCCCAATGTAGTTTATGAGTTTGCACTTCAAAAATTTGACATTCCTTTACATCATCTCATGAAATTTTTGCTAAAATTCAATGATACAGAAATTCACAGTCTGCCTGATAGTACATGTGAAATGTGAGCAGCTGTTTAGATATTAGTATTAACTACACCATAGTGACCTAGACTAGCCACATTAATACTCAGAGTTGGATCTCCATGTTTCCCAGAAAAAAGAAAATCACTAACCTTTTTTGAAAAAGTATTTAAAATGTCACAGTTTCAATATTGCATTTATTAACATAAAGTACATTTGAGGCTTATTTATTAAAAATGTCTCAATTAAAAAATCTTGAATAAGCATGGTACATTTGTTACAATTAATGATAGTACATTATGTAGTTGTCATGTCTCCTTAGGCTCCTCTTGCTTTTGACAGTTTCTCAGACATTCCTGTTTTTGATGACTTGCCAGTTTTGAGGAATACTAGTCAAATATTTTGCAGAATGTCTTTCTATTGGGATTTTATGATGTTTTTTCTCTTTAGACTGGGGTTATGTGTGTTGGGGAGGAAAGCCACAAAGGTAAAGTGCCATTTTCATTACAGACTATTGACATGGCTTATCATTGTTGTGTTGACCTTGATCACTTGGATGAGGCAGTGTTTGTACCGTTTCTTCCATCCCCCTTTCCATGCTGTACTCTGCAAGGAAGCCACTTTGTACAGCCTACTTCTTTTTCTTAAAAAAAATTTGTTTTATTGATTTCAGAGAGGAAAGGAGAGGGAGAGAAAGATAGAAACATCAATGGTGAGAGAGAATCATCGATCAGTTGCCTCCTGCATGCCACCCATTGGGGATCAAGTCCCCAACCTGGGCATATGTGTCCTCCTGGTTCATAGGTTCACCTCAATCACTGAGCCATGCCAGCTGGCTACTTCTAAGGAGAAGGAGTTATTACCACCTCTTGAAGGTGGTAATATATATATATATATATATATATATATATATATATATATATATATATATATAAATTATAAATTATTTGGAATTCCTCTGCATGCAATATTTGTCTCTTCTTCCTTATTTATTTACTCACTGGAGGCCTGGTACACAAATTTGTGCACGGGTGGGGTCCCTCGGCCTGGCCGACAATCAAGGTCTATTGGGGGGCTGGCTGCCTCAGGGGAGGGGCATGGGAGGTTGGCCAGCGGGGGGGCGGGGAGGAGGAAGAAGGGGCCCGCGGGAGGTTGGCAGGCTGTGCCATAGCAACTGGTTGACTGGTCATTCCGGTCATTTGGTTGTAATGGTTGCTTAGGCTTTTATATATATAGATATCCATGGCTATTTAATTTATATTTTGATTTATAATCAAATACTAATTTATTTGTCTTGATGCTCAAATTGTTCCAACTTGGGCTCTTTCAGTTAGCTCCTGAGTCCCTTTGATATATCCCTATCATTGTGTGTGTGTGTGTGTGTGTGTGTGTGTGCACTTCCTTACTTTCTGGCATTATAAGGTACTCCAGGCTCATCTGGTATATTTCTTGCATCAGTCTTAGAATCAACCATTTCTCAGGAGCTCTGTTCATTTTATTAATATCACTGAGAAATGGCATTAGAAACCAAGATCTGGGCTCTTGGGCTATTTTGACTTTATTGCTGAATTGTAAGACTTCTTTATATATTCAATATACAATTCTCTTACCATATATATGATTTATAAATATTTTCTACCACTCCTTGTATAGCCTTTTCACTCTCTTGATAAGATCCTTTGAAGCACAAAAGTTGTATTTTTTGATGAAGTGTGATTACCTATTTTTTTTCTTTTGTCACTTGTGCTTTTTGTGTCATATCTAAGAAACAATTGCCTAATCCAAGGTGATGAAGATTTATGCCTGTTTTCTTCTAAGAGCGTCATAGCTTTAGCTTTTACATTTAGTGATAATTTTTGCACTTTGTGAGGTAATGGTCCAACTTTATTCTTTTGCATATGACTATCCAGTTGTCCCAGCACCATTGTTTGGAAAGACTATCCTTTCTGCACAGAATTGTCTTGATATCTTTGTCGAAAATGTAAGGGACTATTTCTGGATTCTCAATCCTATTCCATTGATCTACATGTTTGTCTTCAATCCAATATCTTTCTGTCTTGATTACATTTTTGTTCTGGCTTGAATGTTTTAGTAATATCATTAACACAATACATGTAGTAGTCCTGTTGGTGAGTTGCAAGAGGCTGTCCAGGTGACCTCACCCAGGGTGTCTACATTTTTATTGTGGCCCGTATTGGACTGGAATCTTTATTCACTTGCCACAGTAGAAGGTAGGAGGTATACAAGGGACTGTAACATTCCGCTAGGGCATAACGACAGGGTGTGACATTGGCCAGTCCCGTAAACTGAGCAGCTCTAAATGAGTCTAGACCAGTGGTCGGCAAACTCATTAGTCAACAGAGCCAAATATCAACAGTACAACGATTGAAATTTCTTTTGAGAGCCAAATTTTTTAAACTTAAACTATATAGGTAGATACATTGTTATTAACTTAATTAGGGTACTCCTAAGCTGGCCTTTGCTAAAAACGTCCTCAATCTGATTGAGGTACGTTCTCTGAGGTTGACCCCTTCCAACTCTCCCATTCACACTCGTCTTGTATACTTGTTTTGTCTGTCTCCTTTCGTTCATCCTCTCTATATGTCCAAACCATCTCAACATACCTTTCTCAATCCTCGACACTACATCTTCTTTTACTCCACAACGTTCCCTAAAATTAACTTAATAAACTTTACTTAAAGTTTTAAGTCAACTTCGCACTGTACATGCACCCGCACGTGGTATTTTGTGGAAGAGCCACACTCAAGGGTCCAAAGAGCCGCATGTGGCTCGCAAGCCACAGTTTGCCGACCACTGGACTAGACAAAGCCACCAACAAGGAGAAGGGAGGGTGCTTTGGGAATAAGGTATAAAATTCATGCTTAGCTGTTTCTGGGAAGATCTTAGAGATGCTCTCCCCAGAAGCATAGTCCAAGGGGCTGCAAGAAAGCCACTCTGCCTTTCATGTCACTTCTGCTTCGCTCTCTGCTCCTAGGACTAGCCTCTGTGAGGTTTGCCGTGAAGTCTGAAGTGATAGCATGCTGTTGGTGTCCATAGAAACGAATCCATTTTAAAAGAAGGCTTCACAGACACTTTTTAGACAGAATACTTGCTTATGCCTTGGTTATGTATCTGACAACAAATGATCTTTTAGATATGTTGAATCATTATCTGCTTGGCCTAAATTTCCATTGACATAGGCCAGTGGTCGGCAAACCGCAGCTCGCGAGCCACATGCGGCTCTTTGGCCCCTTGAGTGTGGCTCTTCCACAAAATAGCACGTGCGGGCACACGTACAGTGCGATTAAAACTTTGTGGCCCATATGCAGAAGTCGGTTTTCGGCCTGGGAGAGTCTATTTTGAAGAAGTACTGTTGATATTTGGCTCTGTTGACTAATGAGTTTGCCGACCACTGAGATAGATGAAACAAGTATACAAGACGAGTGTGGAGGGAGAGTTGGAAGGGGTCAACCTCAGCGAACGTACCTCAATCAGATTGAGGACGTTTTTAGCAAAGGCCAGCTTAGGAGTACCCTAATTAAGTTAATAACAATGTACCTACCTATATAGTTTAAGTTTAGAAAATTTGGCTCTCAAAAGAAATTTCAATCGTTGTACTGTTGATATTTGGCTCTGTTGACTAATGAGTTTGCCGACCACTGACATAGGCCAATTAAAATTGTACACTTAAATGGCATTTTTTTCCCCTTATAAAACTGGAATTCTAGGATTTAAAATTTTTTTCCTTTATTTTAGACAGAGAGAGAAAGGAAGAGGCTCAGAGAGAGACAAAAACTGTTACGGCCAAAGGTGATCCTGAGTGGGGGGGTGAAAGGATTGAGAAAAGACAGACAAGAGAATGAAAGCTGGGTCTCGGTGGGATTCTGCTCCCTGATGAGGAGACAGCGCCAGTGCCCACAAGATGTGTCTTTATTTTATAGCAGATGCCAGGAGGCAAAGTAGGGGCGTGATCAAGTTGTTTACAGCATTCTCGTGAGTTTCAACCTCACTTCACTACATGCACCTGAACTCTATCACAAGGCACGTGGGGCCACGTGTTTGGACCATAGGTTCAAGCTTACAACCATAGCTGTTGGCTATAATTGTGCTGGGAGGGCCCTGCCCTCCAGCTGGGACTTGCACATGGCAATGAGAGGACCCTGTCCTTTCATTACTCCGAGGCTTGAACCTGGCCAAAACACTGTAGCCGCACCCCACAAAAAACATTAGTTGCCTCCTATACCCTGGCCAGGGATTGAACCTACAACCTGGGTATGTTCCCTGACCAGGAATCAAACCAATAACTCTATACTGCAACCAACTGAGCCATACCAGCCAGCACTGGAATTCTAGAGTTTTGTTTCAGTATCAGTAACCAGGCATTTTACAAAAGTTCATGAATTATTGAATAAAATAAAGGTCACATACAAACACAATGGAAGTTTTTATTGAGGGATCCAAAAATAAATTATTCCTAAAAAATCTGATTAACATTTAAAAAAGTGTTCACTTTTATTTTATTTTTTAAATTGAATTTATTGGGGGTGACATTGGTTCACAAAAACCATGCAGGTTTCAAATATACAACTCAACAAAACATCATCTGCACACTGCCTTGTGCGCCCACTGCCCAAGCAAAGTCTCTTTCTGTCCCCTCCTCCCAAACCTCCTCTTTGCTCACCTCCACCTGCTCCCAGCCCCCTTTCCCTCTGGCTATCACCACTCTGGGATGTTATATATATATGTTTTTTGCTTAATTCTTTTACCTTCTTTCATCTAGCCCCCCAACTCCCCTCCTCTCTGTCAGTCCACTCATCTACTGATGGGCACTTGGGCTGCTTCCAGATCTTGGCTACTGTAAATAACACTGCAATGAACATAGGGGTGTATATATTCTTTCAAATTAGCATTTAAGGTTTCTTCAGATATATTTCCAGAAGTGGGATTGCTGGTCAGAAGACAGTTCCTAAATTCTAATTTTGAATGAATTTTCAGAGGCTGCCGGTGGACTAGTATGAGTGAGAAACTCCTGAGGACCACAGTTTTGGGGTAAGCCCCTATATTTTTGTAGTCTTTACCTCCAGGAACCCAGCAGGTTTTCATGGTGAAGATCTGAATGTGAATGTTCTAAATAAACCAACTAAGGACAGAGTGTCATTGTGGATTAAAAAAACAAACAAGACTTAACTATAAGAAACCCATTTTAAATGTAAAGACTCAGATTATAAGTAAAGAAATGGAGAAAGATATACCATACTAACATTATTCAAAGAAAACTGGAATGTATATATTAATTTCAGATAAAACTGAAATTAATCCAGTTAATTTCTGAAAAAGAAAGATTATCAGGAATAAAATGAGGTATTACATAATGATAAAGGGTTTAATTCATCAAAAAGACATAACAATCGATATCACGTATGCATCAAAATAGATGAGTCAAAAACTGATAGAACTGAAAGGAGCTATAGACAAATCCATCATTACACTTAGAGACTTCAACAGCCTCTGCTAGTAACTAAGAGACCAAGCAGGCAGTAATAATCGATTTATGATTTAAACAGCACTATCAATGAACGGGATCTAACTGACACCTGTAGAGTAGTCCGTCCAACAGCAGCAGAACTCACATTCTTCTCCAGCTTACATGGAACATTTAACAAGATAGACCACAATCTAGGCCATAATACACACCTTAACAAGTTTAAAAGTATAGAAACAACACAAAGACTGTCCCCAGAGAACAATGAAATTAAACTAGAGGCAAACAGCAGGAAGATAGCTAGATAATCCCCCAAATATTTGGAAACTATACAACACATTTCTAAATAACCCACAAGTTAAAGAATTCTCAAAGAAATCTAAAAATATTTTAAATTTTACTTGAAAGAA
The DNA here is from genome assembly GCF_000147115.1 of Myotis lucifugus. Classification (NCBI taxonomy): domain Eukaryota; kingdom Metazoa; phylum Chordata; class Mammalia; order Chiroptera; family Vespertilionidae; genus Myotis; species Myotis lucifugus. The sequence continues at coordinate 1,005,288 of NW_005871356.1, forward strand.
GTTAAAAAGGAAAAAATTGAGAAAATTGACCACATAAGCAATAAAAGCTTTGACTGACAAAAACATCACACACAAAAATGGAAAGAAATAAGCTGGGAAAAATATTTATAGCAAATATGAGAAATATAAATAAAATATACATATTTTAAAGAATCACTTAGACATTAACAGATAAATGGCATGAATGGACATTACAAAAGAGCAAGTTCAAGAGTATAATAAACATAAGAAGACATGTAACTTCACTAGAAATAAAAGAAATATAAAAATTTTCTATTAAATTATCAAATATCAAAAATTTTAAAATATATTATTCCAGTGAGCTATACATTTGAGATTAGTGCATTTTACTACATGTATGCTGAAATCTATTTTTAAAAATGTGTGTAATGTTGGTTGGAATTTAGTAACAAAGGCACTTTCATACTTTGCTAGTAATAATTTAAAGTGTTACAATGTTTCTAGAAAGCAATTTGGCTAATTATCAAGAGTGTTAATAAGGTTCAGGATTTCCAATTCTAAAATACAACAAAAATTTACACACAAAGACATCCTTCATATGAATGAAAACTTGAAGCACCAAAATCCACAACAGATTAATGCTTACAAATATTGTGATAAACCTGGTGAGATTTTAAGAAGCTATACCAAATATTATATTTTTAAAAGATAGACTGTTTTGAGAATAAATAATATACAGAGTTATAAATATAGTATAAACACAATTTTATATTATGTGCATGGAAAAAGAAAACAAGGAATTATGGCAAAATAATTATTGATGCAGTATTGCCTCTAGATATTGGAGTTCTGGGTCATTTTTTTTTTATTTCTTTAAAAATTTTTGGTGCATTCCATATATCCCATATATCCCAAGTGAATATTTAGTACTTTAATAATCAATAGTAAGACCAATAACTAAATAAAAATAAACTCCAAGTTTCTGGAATTCTTTGTTTCCTGTTACTCCTGCTGGACTCAAGCATCGTCCAGGTACAGGTCAAAGGTCATCTCCTCTGTGAAAGCCTCTCTCCTCTGTGTGCAGCCCTCTTACTCCTGTGTCACAGGGACTCAGTTATTGGTCACTCCCAGTGGACTGAGGAGAGGGCCATGTTGTGTCATCCCTGGTACCCAGAATAGCACCTGGCACAAAACAGTTATTTAATTCATCATTATTATGGTTATTGACCGGCTCCGTTTACTATCCCCCTGGTTCTCTTGTTTGAAATACATATCTTTTCCCAACTGAAGTTTCTGAGAAACCAGAGAACTAGGGAGCCATGATGGCAAAGACATTTCTCAACCCATCGAGGACTTTCATTTTCCCACTCATGGCCACATGATCAGAAGCTGGATTCAAGATGTGAGTGTCATTTCTGTCCCTGACAGAAGAAATGTATCGAATCTTTTTCTGAAACAAAATGAATGGTCTGTGTTTGATATTTCTGCCACAGGTGAACTCTGATCTTCCTTTTCTATAGTGAATAGATTAGACTGTTCCAAATAAAAATCAGTTGAAAACTTTTAGGTGAACATCATGTCTTTTTTAAAAACTTATTTTTTAAATGTATTAGTATTTATTTGAAAGAGGGGGGGAGAGAGAGAGAGAGAGATAGAGAGAGAGAGAGAGAGAGAGAGGAGAGAGATTTGTTGACCCACTTATTTATGCATTCATTGATTGATTCTTATATGTGCCACGACTAGGGATGGAAACTGAACCTTGGCATACTGGGACAGTGCTCTAACCAAGTGAGCTACCCAGCCAGGGCAACATCATGTCTTAGGTCTGTTCTCTTGCTGCCTTGATTGATTTTCAGAGCAGTGGAAGAGAGGGAGGGAGGGAGGAGGAGAGAGGAAGAGAGAGAGAGAGAGAGAGAGAGAGAGAGAGAGAGAGAGAGATAGAGAGAGAGAGAGAAACATCGATGTGAGAGAGACACATGGATTGGTTGCCTCCCACATGTACCCTGACTGAGGCCGGGGATCGAACCTGCAACCCAGGTACATGTTCTTTACTGGGAATCAAACGGGAGACCCTTTGGTGCACGGTTTGATGCTTTAACTACTGAGCCCCGCCGGCCAGGGCCAGAGAGTAGCCTTTCTTGATTCAGGCCTGTAGAGCAGATGGCCTAGATTTTCTTGCTTCCCGAATGGCTAATAACTAATTGTCCCATGTGCCATTTTGCTAATGAGGTAGTTACATAATGCATTAGCCACTTGGGCAAAATGAGCCCCAAACTCTGATGAGGCTCAGGCCTGCTTTTCCTTCTGAAAAGAAAAACCAGGTAAAAACAAACAAAAAATGAGTAAATGCGTACATAGCACTGAATGAAAGGAGACCAAAGTGAACGACCTTGAGTCCAAAAAGATGAGCTCTAATTCTGTGCTGTGTCCAGGCCAATGAGAGTGGGTTCTTTTCCCCTGTGTGATGGTTAATTTTATGTGTCAGCATGGCTAGGCTCCGATATTTGTTTAAACATTATTTCAGATATTCTTGTGATGGTATTTTTAGTGAGATTAATGCTTAAATCAGTAGGCTTTCAGTGAAGCAGATTGCTCTCCATAGGGTGGGTGACCCTCATCCAAACAAGAAGGCCTTTATAGAAAAAGACTGACTTCCCCAAGGAAGAAACAAGTCTACGAGCAGTCTGCTTTTGGACTCAAACTGCAATTCCTCCCTGAGTCTCCAGCCTGCCAGCCTACCCTGCAGATTTTGGACTTGTCAGGCTTCCAAATCATGTGAATGGATTCTTAAAATCTCCCTGTCAAACCCCCTCTCCCCGCCCCCCCCGCTTGTGTATCTCTCCATCCTGTTGCTTCTCTTTCTCTGGAGAACCCTGACCAATATCCCTACTATAGCTGAATTGTTAAATCAAGCAATGCCCCTGTGACATCCTACTACTGGGAAATAAATTTCATAAAGCTGTATAAAACCCTTTTGAGCTTTGGATGAAAGGAGAGTACAATCCTTAATTATTAACAAGGACATTGACCGTGTCAAGAATATTAAGTGTCTTATTATTAACCTTCTTTCTGAAGATGAAGCAACCTTAAGAGTATATCAGGTCTGTGATTTCCCTCGGATCTTCAAGCATGAAGTTATGGGAGATGTTGACTATCCCCAGTCTTCCTGCAATTCATTGGTAGTAGGGAGTAGGCCGGATATAACAATTATTTCTTGGTAAGCCACTGTCCCCATTGTGGTAACTTAAAGTATTAGGGAATGATTCTGTATTAGTTCCCAATGGTTGTTGTGACAAATTACTAGAAACTGTTTGAAACAACAGAAAACTCTCCTCTCACAGTTATTGAGGCCAGAAATACAAAACCAGTTCCACTGGCTAGATAAATGTGTTATCTCTAAGGGACAGTCCATTCCTTGTCCCTTGCAACTCTGGTAGTTGCCAGCATTCGTAGGCTGGTGGCCCCATCCCTCCAACTTCTGACTCCCTGGCCACATTTGTTGTAATTGCTCTTTAATTGCCTTTAATCTGGAACTTGTAAAGTCTTCCCTTGACTGTCATGACCTTGAGAGTTTTGAAGATCACAGGCCAGTCATTTTATAGAATATCCCTCAGTCTGAGTTGCCTAAGCCTCCTCATGAGTACCTTCTGGTTCTGTTTCTCTGGCAGGGACATCATGGATGTGGTGCTGTGTGGCTCACTGCGGTCCTTTAATGCACATATTTCACTTGGTTCCATTACTGGTGATGTCAGCTTTGATTACTGGATTAACATGATGTTTGCCAGGCTTCTCCAATATAAATTTACGGTATTTTCCTTAATAATGTTTAAGTATTTTGAAAGTGGTACTCTGAGATTACATAAATATCCTGTTTCTCAATAAACTTTCAGTTTCTCTGTTTATCTAAATATTTACATATTTTTATATACGAAATTCCTAAATTGTTACATGGGTTTTAGTTAATTACTTTCATTATTTATTTCGATGCTTTAATTATCTCAGATTTAGCCAGTGAGAGACTCTACACACTGGCTTTTGTTTCCTTTAGACAGGTGCTTTTTTTTAGTACTTCCTTAGTTATGGCAGAACAAGATGTCCCAGGGACTAGACTTTCACTTTCCCTGTCTAAGCTCTGGAAGAAGCTATTTTCCCCAAGCATCCCTGACTCCTTTAGTAGAGAAACCAAGACCTGATTGCCAGGCATTTCCATTGGGCAGTTTCTACTCCCAGGCCTTTCAGGGGACAGAGCTAGCTGATTTATATGTACACACATGTTTACAATTATATTTATTTGTTTATCTACCTACACATACTGAAAAACATTAATAGCTCCAATTTAATTCAACAACATAGGTTTCAATATAATTTCCCCCCTTTTTATATTTATAATTCCCTTCTCTGACAGTAAGAAACGTGATTCCCATTATCCGTACTACCCAGGGTTGGACCAAAGTAGGTTTACAGTTACAATACAAATAAATAATACAATAATTAGTAAATAATAATACAAGAATAAGCTCTGTGTTTTGAGCACTCACAACTGTAAACCAACTTTGGCCGACTCCTGTATTTATTATCTGATCAAGTCTCCTCACCCTGCTCAACTCTGACCCTGGGCCACCAGCCTCCTCCTCACACCTTTACCAAACCACTGCCGTTCTTGGCCCCTCATCATGCATTTTGGACTGAATTGTTCAGGAAGGACAGGGAAGGGAAACAAAAGAGGAAGAGAAAAATTCTATTTAGCCAGTTTTTTCTGAATGTGTCGTATGGCCAAAGGATTCTGCTAGGTGCTGTTGGGATACAAAGGGGAGTAAGATGCTTTGGAGTTTCTAGATTTAGTAGACAGCTGGGCTAGGTTATCCTGCAATAACAATGACCCCAAAATCTCAGGGGCTTAAGACTCAAAGGTGTACTTCTCACTCACGTTTTATGTCCTTCATGTCTCTGCTCTATGTTGTCTTTATTCTAGGGCCCAGGCTAAAGGAACAAACCATTTCTGGGTTGTGGTAATCTGGGGATGTTTTTTTTTAAATTTTTTAAATTTCCATTGATTTCAGAGAGGAAGGGAGAGGGAAAGAGAGATAGAAACATTAATGATGAGAGAGAATCATTGACCGGCTGTCTCCTGCATGCAGTAGAGAAAAGAACAAGATAGTGAAACCACATGATGGGTCTTAAAGCTTCTGATAGGAAGTGGCCTATGTCACCTCTGTTCACATTTCACTGACCAATGCAAGTTATAAGACCAAATTGGACATTATTGGGGAAAATTGGTATAATCCTTCTACCACTTGGAGAGATTATACTATTACTAGGGGCCCAGTGCACTAATTCATGCACCTTGAAAGGAACTGTGGGTCACAAGGCTGCAGTGGGCACAGGGGTGGGTCTCAGCCCATCCTCTGTGCCCCCGCCTAGTTCCTTCTGCCGTGGACCCTGGTCCTCTGTCTGCCGGCAGCCCCGCTCCCACTGCTGCTGCTCCCACGTGCTGATGGTGCCGGCCCCTCTTGCACCCACTAACAGCATGGAGTGATTGGGGCCAGTGCCAGCAGTGGGTGCAAGCAGCAGCTGCTGCCCTGATCACCCCTCAGGAGCAGGGGGAGGTGGAGAAGCCCTCAGGGGCGATCGAGACTGGCACCAGGTGCCGGCAGCAGGTGTGAGCGCTGGGCAGGACAGCGGCACGTGGGAGCAAAGAATTTTCAGTAACCACCAGAGGCTCGTCCCGATGACAGCGACCGGCACCCCACCTTGGTCTGGTGCCCCCGCTCACCTGCTCCACCATCCTGCCACAGCTGATGCCTGCCATGTTTTGCACTCTGCCACTTGGTGCTGATGCCTGCCATGTTCCACAGGCGTTCCCTGGTGGTCAACACACGTCATAGCAACTGGTTGTTCGGTTGTTCTGCCATTCGGTCTATTTGCATATTGTGGTTTTATATATATATATTTGCTTCTCCAAGAAGTGAATATTTGAAAATAATAATGCAATAAACGATATAACTATGTGGAGGAAACAGACATGTATACACTTAACTAGTAGGCATGGTATGATAGAGGAAATTGCATACCCCATTTACTTCCATTTTGCAGTAAGATGGGTAGGAAAAATAGGATAAACTAAAGGGTGTGATCCTTCTGATACCAAGACATGTTATGGTCTTGAAGAGAAAGATTTTAGGCAAAAGTGAGAGATAGATAAAAGTGAAAAGGACTCTTGCTGGGTAGGGCAAACAGAAGAAACAAGGAGAGCAGCATGTTCTATAAGACTCGGAGAAGGAACATAATAGAATAACTAACGTTCATGCCTGGTCGCCGTGGCTCAGTGGTTGAGCATCGACCTGTGATCCAGGAGATTAAGGTTTAATTCCTGGTCAGGACACATGCCTGGGTTGCAGGCTCCATCCCTAGAAGGGGGCGTGCAGGAGGCAGCTGATCCATGATTCTCTCTCTTCATTGATGTTTCTATCTCTCCTCCTTTCCTCTCTGAAATCAATAATAAAAAAAAGAATAATTAACATTCCTGAGAAGGTAGATCTCAGATTAATAATTAAGGTTTGCACTCTCCTTTCACCCACAGCCCTAAGGGTTTTGTAGCGCTTTATCAGAGTTATTTCCCAACAGCAAAATCCCACAACAGCACTTCTTAGACCAGTGGTTCTCAACCTTCTGGCCCTTTAAATACAGTTCCTCATGTTGCTACTTCATAACTGTAATGTTGCTACTGTTATGAATCATAATGTAAATATCTGATATGCAGGATGGTCTTAGGCGACCCCTGTGAAAGGATCGTTCGACCGCCAAAGGGGTCGCGACCCAGAGGTTGAGAACTGCTGTCTTAGACTAACAATTCATGTATAACAAGGGAAAAAAGAACCCACTACCATGGGTCAGGGTATATGGGTAGCATAAAAAATCATATCTCAGGAAAATTTGCCAGTGGTTGAAAAATGACATGTCACTGTACTTTTAATTCATTTTTCACTTATGAGTGAAAATGAGATGAGTGAGCATCGCTAACTTTTTCATGTCTCTATTTGGGCTGTTTTTATTCAGACCCTATGCCTGTTTTTCTATTGGGTTTTGGATAATTTTTTAACTGATTTCTAAGAAAGGATTTTGTTGGTCAGGGCTGAGATGAGGAATTCTGCCAGAGCTGTGCTAGATGCTAGGGGTGGATGGGACACAGTCCTTGGACGGGGTGTTTCCCTCTCTGACGGGGAGACGGCTAGATTCCCACACACGGAAAGACTCAGCTGTTTCAGGTATTTGGGAAATAGCAACCAGTTCAGGAGGTGGGGCTTCGAGTGCCTCGGCAGAAGCACAGTCCCGTCCGGGGCAGAGAAGTTCTTAGTGTCTTAGGTTGGGCTCTCCAGAAGCAGACTCTACTCTAAGATGGGGGTTCTTTTTCATGTGAATTGTTTCAGAGTCCGCTTAGAAGGAGATGAGTGAGAGAACTAGGACAGGTCAAAGGAGGAAAACCAAGTAAGAGTGTGATCTCCGCCGGAGATCACCTTCAGCCTGGCCCCAGGGGAAGCTCTGAGCACGAACCACACCACAGAGCTGGCCATAGGCTCTCTGCTGAGAGAAGCAACTTGCCCTTCGTATCTGTAAGTCATTGGCTGAGGTCTGGGGAGCAATGGGGGGGACATAGCTTCCAGGTCAAGGTGGCTTCTGTTTGGCCGAAGGCGGTTCTCTGGGGAAGGGGACAGCTGAGAGGCATTCGCAGCCTTCACTCCCTGCAGCTGAGTGTCAGGGGCACCGGCCTGAAGGGAATCTGAGCAGGCACCAACCAACACCTTTCCTTGGTCACGTTTAGTAGAACCCGGAGTTCCTCCTGAGAATCGGCAGTATCTGCCAATGAATAAGGCCAACCATGTGCTTAAATGTCCCCTAAAAAGGTCCCCTCATAGCAAGTGAAAAGGCTTTCAGCAAAAACTAATGGATGTAGTCCAGACACATAATTGTGAAACTCATGAATCAGATTCTGACTTGTAGGCCCATTGTCTAGGATAATCATTTGTTATCTTGAGCCAGACACTCTGCTGGGACCCAAGTGTTAGTTTATGAGCATTTGATTATTCTGGAGTCCCAGCTGCAAAATGCCAGAAGCTTGACTCTTCAAATATATCACTTCGTTACAGGCAGTAATGGCTCCAACGATGGTGGCAGAATTCAGCCCAAGCAAATATTTATAATTGACAATGAATGTGTGAGCAGGATGCTAATGATGTGCTGATGATTTTCCCCTGCCACCAACATTAGCTCTTGTTTGGTTTAACTGTCAAACTGACATTATAGATTAGAAATGACAGAATGCTGGCAAAGACCCACAGTGGAGAAAAGTATTAAGAAAATTTATAAATTATGCAAATTTTGATACTTCCATTTCCAAGTTTAAATTGTTTGTGGGCGTTAGCAGGAGGTTATGGCTTAATTATGAGCCTAACGGAAAAGCATTTAGATTTACAAGTACACTTAGGTTTCTAAAATCTTTCACTTTAGACCAGGAAGCCAAGCTGATGACACCTTCTCAGATTCAGGTGGACATGTTTAACTAAATAGCGGACTTTGAGATTAGACACATATACAAAACAAACATTTTGTTCTTTCCTGTTGCAAACATCAGTATTCAGTTTTTGATTATAATGTATGATGTGTCTCTATATAGTTGCATATAATTGGTTTGTCGGTAACATTGTTCTTTGTATTCACGGTGCTTTCGGCTCGTGGTATGATCATCATGAAGGTGACCACTGTTCCCAGCAGAGTCATGTTGGTGGCTTTACGTTGTGATGATTTTTGTGTCTGAATCTATCAGCCATGAAGTCTGTCTTGCCCTTCAGTGGTCGGGCATTAGGTTTTACTGACAAGGTGCAGGGTGCGCCGTCTGAGCAGCAGGGCCTCTCACAGCCACGGCAGGAACACAGACCCTGAACTTAGCCGGTGCCTGTGGGCGCCTTTGTCCTTCAGGGCCACTGTCCTTCAGGGACCCGCGAACATCTTGACCTGCTTATTCTGTGGGAGCCTCCTATGCGTCAGTGGTCACAAAGCAGCGGCGAATGCCTGGGAAGCAGACGTGGTGACACAGCATGCAATGGGGTGGCCTGGAAGAAGTGACACTGTGGGTATTGTTTCTCCAGTGACTCTGCCCTGCCCCCATGTAACGCAGCAGCAGGACTAATGGTTAAGGCATTTTAAAAGCTCCCTTATCACGGGTGAGAAGGGGCAGAGGAGCCCAGCAGCTGTGTTCACTGATGGGCTTTCGATCACAGCTTTTCCTGGAAGGACAGCTGGACAGGCATGTGTGTACCTTTCTGGTTTTAATCTCGACACGGCAGTGCAGCTTTGCTTTGAGATAATGGGTGCTGCCTCCTCCTTCCGTTGGCATGTGTTCCCCCAGGAAGTCAGAACAGCAGTGGCAGTGACAGTTCACATCACGGTCGCTCAGGGCTCATTTATTGAGAACTTACTATAGGCCAGGCATTGTGCTAAGGAAAACACGCGCTGTTTTATCAAGTCCTTCCAGCTGCCCAGTGTTGCACCGAAGATACTAAGAGTAAATACTTTTATTATTCTTATTTTGCAGTCAAGGAAACTGAAACTGGAGAAATTTAAATAAGTTTGCTGAGGTCACATAGTTGGGGCCCAATCCATCAGAACCCATGTCTTTTTTTTTTTTTAATCTTTATTGTTGAAAGTATTAAATAAGTCCTCCTTTTCCCCCCTTAACCTCTTCCAGCCCGCTCCCATCCCCCATGCCCCCAGGCCCTTACCATCCCATTGTCTGTGGCAAGGGGTTATGCATATATGCATACAAGTTCATTGGTTGATCTCTTCCCACCTACCCTTCCCTCTGGGGCTCAACAGTCTGTTCATGCTTCTATGTCTTTGGGTCTATTTTTGATCATCAGTTTATTTGGTTCATTAGATTCCACATGTGAGTGAGATCGTGTGATACTTATCTTTCTCTTATTTTGCTCAGCATAATATTCTCCAGATCCATCCATGCTGTTGCAAATGTAAGAGTTTTTTCTTTTTTACCGCAGCGTAGTATTCCATTGTGTAGATGTACCATAATTTTTTTGTCCACTTATCTGCTGATGGGCCCTTAGGCTGTTTCCAAATCTTAGCTATGGTAAATTGCACTGCTATGAACATAGGGGTGCATATATCCTTTCTGATGAGTGTTTTGGGTTTCTTGGGATATATTCCTAGAAGTGGGATCACTGGGTCAAATGGGAGTTCCATTTTTAATTTTTTGAGGAAACTCCGTACTGTTTTCCACAGTGGCTGCAAAACCCATGTCTTAACCACTGGGCTAAACTGCCTCCAGGGCCAATGTTTGCATGTCCAGCAACACCCTCACTCTGTGTGCTGGCTGTGTGCGGCACAGGTGAGTTGCTGTATTTGCAGTTACCTGACTGGATGAAGGAGCACGTAAGAGTGTGGCTTTTTAATAACTTTTAATCCTAGCCACTTGAACTGACCTATTTATTCAGGCGAGTTTCTCTGTTTACTTTAATCAAACAAAGGTGTTCTTGTCACCATTGTCTTTGCTCCGTAAACTCAGGCAGATGACAGATCCTGTGGCTTTCACTTTCCCAGCTCCCGAGTCAGCTCTTTATCTCTGCCACGCAGATGTGGCCAAGACTCAGGGAGGCCGTTCACTCAGACGTCCTGGGCTTACTCCTTTCCGCAGGAGCCGGTGACCAAATTCTTCCAGAGCGGTTCTCTCCGTCATCAGTGCCCGCAAGCTGTTTGTTTCGCTGCGGGAACTGATGGTTATTCTTCACTGAGTGGACATCAGGGCCATCGTTTTTTGCTTTCCTTCTCCAGGTCACAGATTGCATGTTGCTCTCCTTGTCTCCTTTGTCTGTCTTGCGTAGGCCCACTTCTCACCGCATCCACCGTGACTGCCCTGTTCTAAGTCATTGTCTCTGCACCACTGCAGTGGCCTTTCACAGGCCTCTCTGCTTCTACTGTCATTTCCCCGTATTAGTTACCTATTGCTATGTAACAACTTATCCCAAAGCACAATGACTTAACAACAGCAGACATGTTATCGCACAGTGTCTGTGGGTCAGTGCTGTAAGCAGCTTAGTTGGGTGCCTCTGGCTCAAAGTCTCTTGGGACATTGCGGTTCACCTGTAGGGCTTCGGTTCTCTCAAGATCCGACTGGGGCAGAAAGGTCTCCGTCCACGATCACTCACGTGACTGCCACAGGCTTCAGCTCCTCAAGCTTTGAACTGTGGGTCTCAGTTCCTAGTCACATCATGCGGGCCTCTCCATAAGGTGGCTCACAGTGTGGCAGCTGGCTTCCCCCAGAGTGAGTGGCCTGAGAGACGGAGAGGAAAAGAGAGACAGGGAGAGGAAGAGGGAGACAGGGAGAGAGAGAAGGAATGCCAGAGAGAATATACAGGAGGAAACCAGAGTCTTTGTATAGCCTCATCTCAGAAGTGACAGCCCATTGCTCTGTCCTATTCTCTTCATTATAAGTGAGTCAGTAGGTGCAACCTGTACTCAAGAGGGGGCATTCGAGAAGGGTGGCATTACAGGAAGGTGGGGGTCAGCGGGGGCCATCTCACAGTCCTTGTCTCTGCACCACTGCAGTGGCCTTTCACATTCGCCTACCACATCCCTGCTCAGCACCCAGAGATATAATTTGTAAAGCTTTTAAATTTGAGATCATTGTAGATTCCAAATATGTGATTTTAATTTTTTGATTTTAGAGAGAGAGGACTGGAGAGAGAGAAACATCCATTTATTGTTCTACTTATTTATGCATACATTGTTGCTTCTTGTATGTGCCCTGACTGGAGATCGAATCCTCAACCTTGGCATATTGGGATGACGCTCTAACCAACTGAGCTACCCAGCCAGGGCCCAAAGATGTCATTTTAAAATATAAATCAGATCATGTTACACACCTGTTCAAAACCTTTCAATGGCTTCCCACTGTCCAAAGCCCTTATCATCACCTACAAGGCCCTTCACGGAGCTCAACTATTTTTCTGACCCCTTTTCTTTCCCTCCCACTCTCCACGTTGCTTCCTGTACCTTTCCTATACAGGCCCCCACTATTTCTGCCAAAGCCACTCCCATCTTGGGGCCTTGAACTTGTAGTTCCTTCTGCACTGCACTCCTTCTGGGATAACGATGGGCTTCATTCATGTCTCTTTGGAAGTGGCCCCTCTTCAGAGACACCTACCCTGGCCACCCTAACTAAAATGTACCCCTTGTTAGTTTTACTCCCTTATTCGGTTTAGTTTTTTTTTTCATGTCACATATCATTTACCTGACCTTGTATATTTCTGTGTCATCTGGAAGAATATTAAAGTCCTTGAGGACAAGGACTTGGTTTTGTATTTGTCTGCATCCGCAGGGCCTAAGACCATACCTTGTTATAAATAGGTGATGATTATAATATGTCCCACTGGATTGAATTATGTGGAAGCAATAAACAAAATCCGTATCTACCAAAACCCAAAGCAGAAATAAACAGAGTTTTATGATGTCCGTGTGCTCCATGTGCTGTCTTCTGCCCTTGGCGTAGCAGTTCATTCATTTCAGTTCTCCAGTATCGACGAGGAGCTTTTATCATCAAGAAGGCTGACTTGGAACACAATCCACATAGCGCACTAAGCCCCACAAAGAGCCCAAATGGCAACTTTATGGGAAAAGTGTATTCAATCTTCTTTGTCCCCATAATGTGAGCACAGAAGCCCTTCTTTTCGGAGCTCCTCAGTGAGGGGTGACACACTTCTTGATGACTAAGAGAGAGGGAGGCAACAGGAATCGAAGGTCGGGTTTTGAAGCGTTTCTTGTAAGCACCTTCACTTCAGTTCAAGCCTCCTACACAGCGATGGGGGAGAGCCCAAGGTGGAGTGGTTGATCCCATTGTCTTTCCTTCAATAACAAAATACCAAGTATATTTTTAGTGGAAAGTTTCCGATATGCCTTTTAGCGTGCCAGGCTTTTGTCCTGGACTCTGTAACTTGTAAGAAAATGCTTGAGGCTAGTGCAAGGAATAGTGAAGAGGATATCTAGGGATCCCCAGCTTTGGAAAGTTCACATTACATATGCCACGTTGCCTTTCCAAAAGACCTACATTGCTACCTGTTTTTGCTAACAAAGAAATCCCCCAAAGACTTTTGCTTGTATGAAATAAAGCAAAACACGAAAATTACGCTCGGCGTTGTTTTGCAGGACCCTTATAGAGGCAGCGCGCACCCCAGGCAGCGAGAGTGGCCCCACCAGGCTCGTTCCCCCCAAACCACAGTCAGCATCTGAGCATCCAGCCCCAGAGCTGGGAACTGCATCCGTGAGCATCTGCGCTTTATCTCCATTTATTTTGTGCATCCACCAGCAGGATGTGTCCTAAGGTATCAGAAAAGCCTAAAAGTGCTCATAAGGGTGCTAAGCTGAGTGTTTCCACCTAATGAATGGAATAAAGACACTGCATGTGCTGGATTTTGGGCCTGGGAACCCTGAAGCATTTTTCTATATAAATTAATGGTAATTGCCTTTTCCCTTTGCATCATTTCAGCTTACAAAAGTTTTCATAGGAATGTTCTATTTTCAGATAGCAGCGGAAACCTGTACTATGTGATTTTTAAAATATTTTTTTAATCATGGTGTGAAAAGAATTTGGTTCTCTTTGTGCTAAAACAACAGCACTTGCTTTGTGCACATTGTAACAGAAATGGATGCGGAGGTGGCGGGAAGGGCGGGGGGAGGTAGGAGAAGTCTCTGGCAGCTGTAGTTTTCCTGGATTTTTCTTCCTTTAAAACATTAGCATATCTTCTGTAAACCACAGACTATTTTTACTGAGTGGAACTTGAATGTCATAAGAATCCTTTAAAATCATCTCTGTGGAACAAATTTTGTGTCAGCATCTTTGTTTTTTTGAGTGGCATGGTGGACTTTTAAAACCCCTCCTCCTTTTTTTAACTCTTTCCCCTCAAAGCTGTACACAGTAGAAAACAGTTGCCTCATACTATCTGGAAATCAATGCAAATAGAGAATACTAATTTGTTAAAGCCTCTCTTTTCTCACCTTGATGTGGAGCTGATATTCCCACTGCATAAGGTTATCGTGAAGACAATATAAACACATCTCTAAGCTCAGAGTTTTGCAAAGAGCAGCCCTTCCACAAATGTCCTCATCATTATTATAATATTATCATTTTACGGAGAAGGAACAAAAGTAAAGTGCTCAACTCATAGCCTTAACAACAAGTTAAGTAGTTCCACAGACATGGATAGTCGGGGAAAGCTGGCTGGTGGTGATTTTGTATCAATTTGCACAATCTTTAGGAAAGTATTGTTGCCAGTAAAGTATCGTTGCTCTCCTACTATTATTTAGTAGTTAAATATGGTGTTCTTAAAGGCAATTAATTGGTATCCTTTTAATTTTTGCGTTTAAAAAATAGGTCCTGCATTTACACGTTTCAAAATTCCAATGGCACCAAGGGTGTACAGGGATAAGTCTGCCGTCCTCCCCCTGAACCCAGACCCCAGCTTGGAGATGGCCAGTGTTACTAATTTCTCACTAGTCTAGTTAAATAGAAAGATTTGTATATATTTTCCCCGTTCACATAAGTTGAAGCACACAAGTGTTCTGCATCTTCCTGTTTTCACTTAGCAAATATACCAATAATGACCCTCATTCTTTTATGGTTGTATTTAATTCCGTATATAGGTGACCGTAATTGATAAAGTCTCCGATGAATGAAAATCAGGTTGTTTCATTCCTGTGCTGTTACAGACAATGCCTTGTGCATATGTCATTTCTCACAGATGCAAGCATACCTGAAGGATGCACTCACGGAAGACTGATTTTGGGGGGAATTATCAGTGTCCTTACTCTTTCCAGCAATGGAGGAGCAAGCCTGTTTCCCGCACCCTCACCAACAGCATGTGATACCAGATGTTCTAAAGCTATTCTGTTTGTATAGGTGAAGTTTCAATTTGCATTACTTTTATTGTGAGTATCATCTAAAAGTATGTTCTAGAGCAGGGGTGGGCAACCTTTTTGTGAGTGTGTGCCAAAACCAGCAAAATCTCTGACTCAAAATTCTTCTGCGTGCCAACCCTAATTTTTTGAGAACATGTTACACCTACTTGATATCTCTTAAGGTGTATGTATGTGAAGAACCTTGAAGAAATAATAAAATTTATTCAAGTGACAAAAACACAGTATATGATGATGAAAAATACATTTATTTTTTAATGTATACATGTACACTGATAGTCTGACAGAAAACTTTATGACTCCGTTTGATATTATCAGTGGGACTTTTGCTGCTGCATCACTGATGACAGAGATTTTACATCAGGTTTCTATTTCGTGACCTTCAGAGATATGCACGAGCTACTACTTTCATCCGTCAGGCTACTCCTATTATGAGACTTAACAAAATTCGTCACTGAGAACAAAGATTCACAAGCTTATGTGGATGAAACCAAAACACTGGTCGGATCTAGGAAGGCAGGGAGAATTAAGGCAGAGGCATAGAAATTGCTCTTCCCCTCTCTTGTCAATCCATGTCTATGGTATTTAAGATAACTTGTTATGTAAAATTATTTATTTATCTAAGATGCACCTACACAGAATTTATCTGAAAAATAAAAAAGTTGATATTAAGAAAAAAATTGTAAATGGAAGATTATAAGAGAGGGTTTCGTGTGCCAGCAAAAGTTACTGGCGTGCCATGTTTGGCACGTGTGCCAGGGGTTGCCCACCCATGTTCTAGAGTCTTTTCTGTGAATTGTTGGTTCACCTCCTTTGTTCTCTATTGGGCTGTTGGTAAATGGGGATGTTAAAGGTTAGGGTATATTGGATAGTGAAGATAACTTGGTCTTAAAGTTGGTGGACTGCTATTCAAATCCTGGCTTAATCTTTTATTGATTATGTGCTTCAGTTTCCTCAACTCTAAATTGATAACAATGCCAACGTTATAGGGTTCTAGGAAGGATCAAAAGGGATCACATGTAACACACTCAGTACAATATTTGGCCCTTAGTAGGGGCTCAATAAATTAAAAAGTGTTTTCTTTCTCCTCCCAGGATTTTATAAAGATTACAACAAACATTTTCTGTATTCCTAAGGAGTCACACATAATTTCTCAAAAAAAAAAAAGAAGGCTTATAGAGGGTGGGACAGAGGAGACATGTTTTCTTGCCTTGGATATTGTGAATTTAAAAAATATATATATATATCTTGTTGCCCAGTATGCTTCTAAAGCCACTTCTTCCTTGAGGGTGACCAGGGAATGCTAATTTTAATATTAGTACAAGCAAAACATAATTAGAAAAGTAAATCTGCTGTGCCCAGATACACACTATATATTACAAAGTCAATACATAGTATGGCTTTAAAAAGCCATTTACTGCTTAGCACTATTTGGGGTCTCTCAGGGCCTTGCCTGGGACCTTACAGTCAGCTCTCCATAATGTTTGCGGAACTGACTTAGTGCACTGTTTCTTTTTGCAAAAGAGCAAAAATGTCATGACTCTTCTTGGAGCAGATGTGTGTTTTTCTCTCTGTATCACCAGTGCCCAACTCAGTGCCAAGCCCTGGGAGAGGCTGAACCTAACTGAACCAGGGACTGAAATTTACTGTGAATCAAGGTTAAAACCCAAAGAATGAAAACATCCCTGACTTTCAAAAGGACATCGATGCAGTCTTCTGCTCTCCATCCATTTCACATGTCAGAGTTATCCACAGGGCCATGACTTCCAACTTCATTTTCAGTTTACATTTTTATTTTATTTCCACTGTCCTCTCTCTGACTCACCAACTGTGATACGCTATATATTCATTTGAAATAAAGTTAATTTTAAATCTGTTTTGTGAATTCCTTAATACCCCTTGGACTACACAGAGAGATCTTAAGGTGCTGTGAAACCGTGATGAAAATTTCACACTCTGGAGAGTCCAGGATGTGATATTTTAATAGCTTCATAGATGGGTGCATGCTGAGGATGGCTTTCTTGTATTTTCTCTCTATCCATTTGAAACTCAGTTGCTCTGTTCTCTATAGGCTGTGGTTACAGTTTTCTGTGTGAGTAATATACACCATGTTCAGCATCAACATGGTGTATATTTCAGCATGGAGTTCTCCAAGCCAGAATGAGAGATTCTCACCAGCCCAACCTTTGCTGTTGAAACGAGGCTAGGATCCCTGCAGTTCACTTCAGAGAAAGCACACAGGTTACTGCAACAGTCTGCATTTGGCTTCTGGCAACTGGTCACCTTTGTCTGTGGAGAATGACCTCCTTTTCCTCCATGTGCTGGAAAAGCCATTTAAGGTCCCCCCTCCCCCCAACCTGTGGGGAGGAGGAGGGGTCTGGAGATTCTTCTTAGTGGCCAATACACTCTGTTCTCTGATGTCTGGGAAGGCTGCAGGGATGAACACCCCGGTATCTTCCTGCGTTTAGCACACTTTAGCCTTAGGAATATTTGTCAGACATGGCGGGAGGTCAACTGTGTATAAAACATCACTGCAAGGACGCGGAGCCCAGACGTGGACCCTACAGCACCAGGTGAGAGAGATTACAGACTGTCCTCATTGCTCTAGACTTGGCATCACTTGTTGAGCCCTTTCCCTCTCCTTATTCCCTTCCTCATTGTTATCCATTTTACAATCGATGTCTTCTTTAGGGCGTGTGCAGTAGAGTGAGCAAAGGCAACACATCTTGGTTAAGTGTATCACTTGCTAGTTGATCTGGTAAAGGAAGGTAATCTCAGAGGCAGAATCCATTTGTGGTTCAGCATCAAGCTCCTTCTATTCCTGAGACCTGTAACCATGGGTAGTTGAGAGTTCCCAACACACAATCCTGTGAGTTCAAGCTTCAAGAAGAAACCTACCCTGGCTTGGTGGCTCAGTTGGTTGGAGCATCGTCCCCTACACCAAAGGGTTGTGGGGTTTGATCCCCAGTTGGGATGTATATGAGAGGCAACCCATAGATGTTTCTCTCTCTCTCAAATCCATAGACACATCCTCGGGTGAGAATAAAAAATAAAACATCTGAAAGGGGTGTGGAAGTGGAAGAGAAAATAGGGGATAAATGGTGATGGAAAATAAATAAGATAAGTTAATAAAAATAAATTTAAAAAGAGGAAGAAGAATTCTAGTTAGGCTTCTGGGCTTGAATATGCCCTTCAGGATAGGAACCAGCTAACTTAGCAGAAACTCTCACATGTGAGAGCTTGCCAGGATGGGAGAATGACTCAGCAGTGGCCCAGGAAGCAAAATGCTAAACAGTGAAGACCTGGCTTATTAGTGTCAGAGAAGATTATCTGAAAGAGTGCGAGAAGCTGCAGGGACTGAGGGAAAAAATGAGGTAGTTCAGGTTGTCAAACTGCTTCAATCATCATGTACTCCCTTATTTCCCACCTGCTAGTTGTAGTTTCAAAATCAGGAATAACTCCCTTCACAATAGGTAGGGATTATAAACGCCTACGCACACATTTGAGAGTGATACATGTACTATTCAAGTGTTACGCAACTAAATTGTTTGTATTTGTGTAACTTGTTTGTTGAATGAGATGCGTTCAGCAGGATATGATCAGGAAGCAGTTCAATTTTCCTCCTACCACTGCCTGTAAACACACTTGGTAGGACCTCTACTCAAAGCTTCTTGAATGCATCCTGGGAGATATAGTTTTTTGGTCTCTTGTCGCCTGACTGAATTCTCTTATCATTTATAATAGATTTATTTTTCAGGGGTTAAAATAGGTTTTATTTAGCCTCTAAAAGCCATGGTCACTACTACCTTTTGTTATGCCCAGATTTCAAGATTCCCAAGAGCCCACCAGGGAGCCAGCCAGTCCGATGCAAAAGCAAAGAGTCCTTTATTTCAAGCTAGCTCGAGCTCCCCTACCCTCCTTACTGACGCAGCAGCAAGTGGCAGAGAGGGAGAGGCCTGATGGGACCAGGAGTTTTATAGAGGGGTGGAGTAAGGGCGGGAGAGGGGACTGTGGGCCCCGCCGATTGGCCAGGTGCGAGTCGGTGTCCCATTACACAGGATGTGGTCATAGTGATGGCGTGCACTTCCCTTGATTATCATTGGTTAGTCCAGAGAAATCCTGGGTGTGGCTAGCAGAGGCTTCTTCCGGGAAGAAGCCTTTTGTCCAAGCACATGGGGCCTGCCCAAAATGGAGGACCCAGGGCAAGATGGAAGGGCCGCAGTCCCCCGCCCCTTCCCCAAGAAAGTGGGGGAAGGGCCGGGGGGGCCGACCGCGGGGAGCGCTGGGCATCAGGGTCTCCACGGTTGAGATCTCGCCATTTCAGTAAACAGCGCTTAGCCCTCTGCCTTAGGAGAGCAGAACACAGGGTCCCTTAAAGGGGATGCAATTCCACTGCCCTGGCCGGGCCTCAGCTGCGTGTGACCCTGGGCCGGTCCCTTCCCGGAACCTCAGACACGGCTCTCAAAACCCAACTCGCTGGAGACCCTGCCCTCCCGCCGGCCTCCGGGCGGCTGGCCTCCAGCGACACAATGGATGGGGAGCCAGCCACTCGGTTCCAATGCAAGGCCTGCCGCCATGGGTGTCGCCAGAAAGCGGCCGATCCCCCGCCACCGCGCCGCCCACCACCCAGCCTGGCCTTTGGGCCCCAGTCACTCGGCCCGAAAATGACGAGGAAGCCGACGAGGGCGGCCCGGTCCATCTGGGGCGTCCGCGGGCCCGCGCCCATCCGGTCGGGCGCCGCCTCGGCCATGGCTGCCCGTCCCTCCCTCGCAGCTCCTCTCTGCGGCCTGTCGGCCCGGCGCGGTGCGCTGGCGGCGGCGGAGGCGGAGCGGAGCTGCCCAGCCTCGGAGCCCCAGCCCAGCAGCCACGAGCTGCGTCCGAGCCACGTGCCCCGCCGGCCCTTTCACCTTTATAAAAGTTTTTAACTTATCTTCATTGTTGAAAGTATTACAGATGTAACCCCAACCCCATTAACCCTCTATTCCCCACTCCCTCCCACTCCTGCCCCTCTCCAGGCCTTCACCGCACTATTATCTGTGACCATGGGTTATGCACCCCCCCACCCCACCCTGAGAATCGTCAGCCTGTTGCATGCTCCCATGTCTCTGGATCTATTTTGTTTGTCATTTCATTTTGTTAATTAGATCCCACATATAAATTGTAAGGGCAAGAAAAAGGCTTTCTTTTTCTTTGCTGTGGCCTTCCACACTTTATGTGAAGCACCTGGTAATTAAACCCCAAGATTGTTTAGCTCCTCTGATTCAAACAGCCCCTCTGTTCAAACTACAAGACAAGATAAACTACTCTCAAGGCTACATTCTTGCATACCCATCCTCCCTGCTGTTCTTAGAACTCAGGGGTAATTTGCACCAACAAGTCTCTAGTTAGAAAGTTCCCTGCCTACCTCCCTTTCAAATAAGACTCTTTTGAACTCTTCATAACTTTTGCTCTAAGTATGTTTTACAGACTTGGGGAAATACTGATAAGACACCTCCCTAGGACATCTGCCCAACTGTCTCCTGAAAAACAAACAAACTCCACTTCAGCCCCAAATCCTCCTCCCCTCCTTGTCACCTAGAAACGGCAGCCATTACCCTTTTGTTTCTTGCCCCCATATTATTAGCAATGCACCAGCCCTTTCCTCCCTTGGAAAGTAAAATAAACTCCCTCTCTCTGCATCTATCTCTTATCTCATTTGTGAATTCTACCGTAACGTAAGTGAGATCATGTATACTAGGTGTACCAGTTAATAATGCATGTTGCTATATATGCGATTTAATATGTATGCTATTTTGTTGTATTAACAACAAGCTTCAAAACTTCATATGTCAAATTTGCTGAAGGTGTTAACATCATAGGTATTTTTACACTTAAACATGTTGAATTTTGTGCCAAAAAAAAGAGCATTCGCGGGAAATTATAATTCATTACTTTATTTTGAAGAAAAAGTTATCGTATACCTCGGGAAGCTTATGGTGAACATGCTCCATCTCAAGAGACTTGTGAACGCTGGTTTAAACACTTTAAAGGTGATGATTTTGATGTGAAAGACAAAGAACGTCCAGGTCAACCAAAAAAGTTTGAGAACCAACAATTACAAGCATTATTGGATGAAGATGCGTGTCAAACTCAAAAACAACTTGCAGAAAGATTAAACGTTGCTCAGCAAACAATTTCCAATCATTTACAAGCAATGGGAAAGATTTTAAAGGAAGGAAAATGGGTGCCACATCAATTGAACAAAAGACAAATGGAAAACTGAAAAGTCATCAGTAAAATGTTGCTTCAACGGCATGAAAGAAAGTCTTCTTTGCATCGAATTGTGACTGGCGATGAAAAGTGGATTTATTTTGAGAATCCCATATGCACAAAATTATGGGTTGATCCAGGTCAACCATCAGCATCGACTGCAAGGCCAAATCGCTTCGGAAAGAAGACAATGCTCTGCGTTTGGTGGGATCAGGAAGGTGTGGTGTATTATGAGCTTCTAAAACCAGGTGAAACCGTTAATACTGGTCGCTACCGACAACAAATAATCAATTTGAACCATGCTTTGATTGTGAAATGACCAGAATGTGCCAGAAGACACGGCAATGTAATTTTGCTTCATGATGACGCACCATCACACACTTGAAAACCAGTTAAAGACACTTTAAAAGATCTTGCCTGGGAAGTATTAACCCACCCACCATATTCACCAGACCTTGCTCCTTCAGATTACCACTTGTTCCGATCGATGGCACATCCACTTTCTGAGCAGCACTTCAAAACATAAGAAGAAGTGGAAAATTGGGTCTCTGAACGGTTTGCCTCAAAACCAGAGAAGTTCTATTGGGATGGTATCCACAAATTATCTGAAAGATGGGGAAATGTATAGCTAGCAATGGACATTACTTTGAATAAAGCACTTTTGATATTTCTCTTGAAATTATCATGTTTTCTTTGATTACAAAATCCGCCATTATTAACCGGTACACCTAGTATTTGCCTTACTCTGACTGGCTTATTATCATCATACTCTCCAGGTCCCCATGTTGTCTCAAAGGGTAAGAGATCATTCTTTATAATAGAATTTTGTGAGTTTCTCTTGCTCCCTCCCCAAATATTCATCATATAAAATGAAAATGGTGGAGATTTAAATTTTTCCTCTCTAACTTTTGTTAATGTAAGAAACATTCAAACCTATAAAGAATTTTTGTGAGTTTATTTAAGTCAAACTTGTTGACAAATGTCAGGAAGCAGAATTTCAATGGATTGAGATAATGCTCCGGAGAATGCCAGTTTTGCACCTTGTTATAGACATTACAGTAAAAAAGGGAGAGCCCTAGCTGGTTTGGCTCAATGGATAGAGCATCAGCCTGCGGACTGAAGGGTCCAGGGTTTGATTCCAGTCAAGGATACATGCCTGGGTGCAGGCTAGATCCCCAGTAGGGGGCATGCCGGAGGCAGCCGATCAGTGATTCTCTCTTATTATTGATGTTTCTCTTTCTCCCTTTCCCTTCCTCTCTGAAATCAATAAAAATATATTTAAAAAAAGAATAAAATAAAAAAGGGAGGCATAAATGAGTAGCTGAAATTCATTGGTGATAGATTAGGGAGGCGGGAGAAAGCAAAGTGGGGAACCCTCTGGGATTGGATAAAAAGTATAATGATAGACACACACTTCTTTTACTTAGGTGCGTGCAGGATAGCTAACAGTCAACAATGAACTCCATAACAATGAGGGGATTTATTGTCTCCGAAGGGCAGTGCCTGTGCTTTGAGAGGTTGGGAGGGGGGGAGGGGGGGAGGAAAATTACTTTGACATTACAACGATATGTTATCATAAATACAAAAAGACAATAGACAGGCTCAGTTAAGGTAAAGATTGACCTTTGTCAGGGAAGATACCAGCATAGGACATGACTACCTACCATAAATTGCTTTTTAGTTTAAAAAGTTTTAATCTCAGACCATTCTTTGTGGTTACTTTAGGTCTCTGAGTTTGCAAGTCTGCCACACAGGCCTTCCCTGAGCTAGTCAGATTAGCATGTGGGCCCTTTTTGTTCACACTTTTATACTTTTAATTTCATTTTCCAGTGTTTATTCCAGTACAGTGTTAAATAAGAATAGTAATCGTTGGTATTCCTGTTTTGTGATTTTAAAAAGCATGGCTGAGCCTGCAGTAAAATGCATATTCTTGTACTATAATGCAGCTAGAAACATACATTGTTCACATCTAGTAATTTCACTTCTAAGAATTTAGTCTAGAGACATACT
Organism: Myotis lucifugus; assembly: GCF_000147115.1. Classification (NCBI taxonomy): domain Eukaryota; kingdom Metazoa; phylum Chordata; class Mammalia; order Chiroptera; family Vespertilionidae; genus Myotis; species Myotis lucifugus. Next base: position 1,028,484 of record NW_005871356.1, read on the forward strand.
ACAGATTAATAAATAATAATTTATTATTTATCAGTTTCTTCATAACAGTGATATTTGTAATAATAAAACATTAGAATCTGCCCTGGCTGGGTGGCTCAGTTGGCTGGAGAGTCATCCTGTACACCAAAAAAGACTGGGCACATACCCAGATTGAGAGTTCGATCCCCAGGCAGGGCTCATTCAGGAGGCAGCTGAGGATGGATGTTTCTCTCTCATACTGTTGTTTCTCTCTCTCTCTCCCTCTCTCTCTCTCCTTTCCTCCTGCTCTAAAAAAATCAATGGAAATGTATCCTCGGGTGAGGATTAAAAAAAAAAAAACACAAAACAAATTAGCAGCAATCCAAATGTTTAACACTTAAGAATGGTTAAATCAATTTTGGAATATCCATATGATAAAATAAGGCTGTATTACTTATCTAGTAATATATAATAAATTACCCCCAAACTTATTATTATCTCACACAACTTATGTGGTCAGGAACTCAGGAGCAGCTTAACTGGATGGTTCTGCCTCAGGATACATCATGAGGTTCAGGTCAAGATGTTGGCCTGGGGTGTAATCATCTGAAGGCTTGACTGGGTCTGGAGGTTCTGCTTCCAAGGCAGCTCAAGCAGATGCTTGGGAAGACAGTGCTGCTTGTTGGCAGGAGGTCTGGATTCCTTACCACCTGGACCTCTCCATAAGACTGGAGTGTCCTCTCATGACATGGCAGCTGGCTTCTCCCATAGTGAGTGATCCAAGAGAAACTGGAAACTGCAATGTCTTTTATGAAGTCACACTGCTATTTTCACAATGTCCTGTGCGTGGCACGGTTCTGTCCTAGTCATTGTAGTAAGGGGCTAAACAGGGACGTGAGTACCAGAGGCAAGAATCACTGGCAGTCATCAGAGAGGCCAGTTACTACAGTGTGCTCTGGCCCCCCCTGATTTATGCGCCGCACATATACAAAACACACTCCCCCTTTCACAAATCCCCCCAAAGTTTCAACTTGTTACAACGTCAGTTCCAAGTACAAAATCTCCCTATCTAAATCAGGTCCTGGGGCCAATGAAGTGCCTTGGTTATACAGGGCCTTTAGTACAGAGGTTCTCAACCTGTGGGTCGCGACCCCTTTGGGGGTTGAACGACCCTTTCACAGGGGTCGCCTAAGACCATCGGAAAACACATACAGTGGGGCCTTGACTTATGAGTTTAATTCATTCCGTGACGGAGCTCGTAACTCAAATTACTCGTATGTCAAATCTTAAAGTGAACGAGTGAGACATGTGATGCTGGGCTGATGTTGTGGCGTTCACTGTGACGTTCGCTGCGCCAACTAGTGGTGGGGTATCTGAAGCTGGCTCGTAACCTGAATTTTAGCTCGCAACTCAAAGCAAAAAATCGGCCGAGAGACGGCTCGTATCTCGAAAAATTCGTTAGTTGGGACACTTGTAAGTCAAGGCCCCACTGTATATAATCACATATTGTTTTTGTGATTAATCACTATGCTTTAATTATGTTCAATTTGTAACAATGAAAATACATCCTGCATATCAGATATTTACATTACGATTTATAACAGTAGCAAAATTACAGTTATGAAGTAGCAACGAAAATAATTTTATGGTTGGGGGTCACCACAACATGAGGAACTGTATTAAAGGGTTGCGGCATTAGGAAGGTTTAGAACCACTGCTTTAGTATTTAGTTCCAAGCATAGTTCAAGTGTAGTTCCTCTCAATCAGAAGGCCTACTATCTGACATATTTTGCTGGGATAGGCATAGGAAAACTGTAGCTATTCCTATTCAAGACAGGAACAACAGGAGACTCACAGAGGTCATGCTTCATAGCAATTCTAGAATCCAGCCAGGCAAATGTTGCAAGTTCCTCAATTAGGATTCAGGCCTACTCTTTTCTGGGAATGATTTTCCATGGCTCTTGGCTCTGCCCTCAGAGTTCTCATTTCCGACCTTTTATTCTTCCTTCCTGTTCCATTAAGGGCAACCCATGTTGGGCAGCTAAGAGACAGTCTCAGCCTGCTTCCTGCATTTCAAAGTCTGGGAGTCTAAAGGTCTCTTTTCATTTTGTATGACTTCAGTCCTCTCAGGCCAGCCTGGTAGTGTATCTGCTGATAGTAATTAAACAACAACAACAAAACAACCACCACGCAACTTTGTAGGTCACAAAAGGATTGTAAGTGGGATTCATTCCATTAAACAAAAGCTGCACCATTACATCTCTTCAAGATAAGCCATTTTCTACCTGGTGCTTTTGTTGAAATTGCTGAGGGATGATACCCTTAGCTGCTCAGAAGCCCTAGAGTTCTCTGAAGTCAGGACTCCCTTAGATTTTTTTGTTGTTGTTACATAAATCAACCCATCTGTTATAGGCTAGCAATGTTTCAAACTGTGAAGTGTCTACTGGTCTTTCAGATCCTCAGTCTTCTGATGGCAGACTTACTGTGACCCCAGAAGTTGGGGTGTAGCCCACAGACCACCAGCTACTGTTTTCATGCAGGAACCACAGTGCCAGGCCCTACAGCTCGTCCCTCATCTTGGTTTTGTCACAGAGGAGCAAGTCTACTTGCCGTGCTAGCTGATTTCAATTTTCCTCACCATTTTCCTGAGGGAGGCGCCATGAAAGGTCCTGTATTTACCTTCCTGCTGCGTTTAGTCATGTTGCCGCTAACCAGGTCTGAACCCAAGAGGAGTACCCCCTTAGATTTAAAAAAGTTATTAAAATAGGGTTTTACAGTCGCAGCCTCAGCTTCATCCTTAGGCCATATTTTCTTGGAAGAGCTCTGCATTTTTTTTTTTTTTTGCCTGAAAGCCATTTTACAATTTTAGCATTTTCTGTCATCTGGAAAATTTCAAAAGCAGAAAGTCTTGACTCCTTTTTGTTTAATAGTTCTTTCTTCAGCTTATCTTTTCTCTCACATGTTGCTATAAGCAGCCGGAGGGAAACTAGCACACTTTCAGCATTTTGCCTGAAAATTGCCTTAGCTAAATCACTTAATTAGATATATTTTCTTTTTTGCATCTGACAGTTGCTAAATTTTTGTCCTATTTAAAAAGAATCTCTCATCTTCTAGTTTCCAATAATGTTTTGCAAATTTTCCTCCAAGCCCTCATCAATAGCATCCTTGAAGGTCATCGGGCTTCTGCTAACCATTTCTTCAATGTACGTTATGCTTTCGCTTCTCAGTGTCTTTCCTTCATGCTGTTGTAAGCCACCCCCACATTTTAGGTCTTCTGTTACGGTGGTGTCCCACTTCTGGCACCAAAATTATTATTATTTATCTATGTGCAAGTTACTCCAAGATTTAGATGTTTAAAATGATAAATATTTATTAACCCCCCCACTTTCCCTTGGTCAGGACCCCGGGAGCAGATTAGTCCGGTTCTGTCCCAGAGGCATGAGGTTACACTCAAGGTGTCACCCAGGGTTGCAATCATCCAAGAACTTGACTGAGTGGGAGGATCTACTTCCCTGCTGACAAACTCAAATACCTGGCACATTAGTGCTGGCTGTTGGCAGGGGGCCTCGATTCCTCACTCTGTGGGCCTCTTGAGATGGATGTGGAGTCCCAAGGACATGTCTGTCGGCTTCTCCTATAGCGAGTAATCCAAAAAAAGAGCAAGGCAGAAGCTGTAACATCTTTCATGACACAGCCTTGGAAGTCACACTCTGTTGTTTCTGAAGTATTGTTATATGGGTTGCACAGGTCAGCTCTCTTCGCTGTGGCAGGATACTGCACAGGGTCACGAATACCAGGAGGCAGTAATCACTGGGAGCGATCTTAGAGGCTGGCTACCACAGCGATGATAACTAATTATGGCAGACATCTAAAATAGTGTGTTTGAAAGAGCTTTAATAATAGGGTAGATGAAAGATTCACAAATTTTATTTAATTCAGTATAATCTAAAAGTTATTAAAAATAGCTTTTTATGTTACTGTCTAGGAGTGCCTATTCATACAGAGAAGATAGACCAGCAGAAAAACAAGAATGTTAGTGTTAGTTATTTCTAGGTGAGAGTATTGTAAATTTTAAAGTGTTTTTTCCTTATGATTGTTGTAAGTTTTCAAAACACAACTCTAATGTACTACACATGAATAATTTTGTAATTAACAAACGTGAGTTTTGAGGGCACAATTGGAAAATTAGTTTAAATTTTTATTTTCTTTAAGATACAAACCATATCATTTTCCCTTAGTTTAAAAATTAAAATTTCTACACCCTCAAAAAAAAAAAACTACTGATAATTTGAAATGGCAAGAGATGTTAACTCCCAGTTTGGCAATTGATGACTTATTAAAAGATAATCATACCGGCAAATTTTAAATTAATATTTGTACTAGCACAGATGGACTCTGTGTGCATGTATCCATGAGTGGGTTCACTGGGAAAGGGGGAGAAAGACTCCTTTAAAGATCAATCTTTAGTACAATATTCTTTGGGTTATTTAATATTCAAGGCTAATTAACAAATGCAAACTTTTGTATTTTCTTTTTTAATAGAATACCTGACTCCACAATTTGTCCCCAAAAGATGAAATTTAAAGAAGTATTACACACATTCCTGTATGATTATTTGAAATAGAAAAACAAAACGAAGTTTAATCAAGTTGGATCTGAGCCTGGCTGGGCAGCGCAGTTGGTTGGAGCGTTGGCCTGATGTGCCAAGGTTGTGGGTCGATCCCTGGTCGGGGCACATACCAGAAGCAACCAATGAGTGCATGACGAAGTGGAACAACAGATTGATGTTTCTCTCTCTTTCTCTAAAACCAATAAGGAAATAAAATTGTTTTTTAAGAAGCAGCTGAATGTAAAACTTTAAAAAATATATCAGGCTTGAGACCCTTGGAAGCTCTTTCTGAAAAATTAATGCAGGAGTTATTTTCTTTTCTGTGGCTGTGAGGACAGTCCATATTTATAAAAATTTTCAATGCATAGTTCAGGATCCTGGAAGTATTTCCTAATAACCTCTAGCCACTCAGGTCAGTGGATGTTTGTGCATTTTCATTGCACAAAGGTGTTCACTGAGGGTTGGTGGGGCTGAAATTCCAGCTCACACATACTTGTCCAGGCATCAACTATCAGGGGAAACCTGGTATTCCCCGTCCTCTTTTACAGATGGGCTGAAATGAGTTCTGTCACTTCTTTGTATTATGACCCCTAGGAAAACTTAGGCATTTTGTCTGATTTTCCGCCCATTAATTATTGCTAAGGAATTTCACTTGTGTATTTTGCTTTCTGTTCAGTCTGAAGAATTACCTCTAGCATTTCAGTAGTTATCTTCATTTTTCCCTTTTAAGAATTTTATTTACTGATGAGAGAGAGAGAGAGAGAGAGAGAGAGAGAGAGAGAGAGAGAGAGATTGTTTTGTTGTTCCATTTAGTTGTGCATTCATTGGTTGCTTCTTGTATGTGCCCTGACCAGGGATTGAATCTGCAACCTTGGCGTATCAAAACGATGTTTTAACCAACTGAGCTACCTGGCCAGGGCTCAGTAGTAGTTTTCTTGAAAGAACTGAATCTCAGAATAAGGGACACACATAATAGCTTAGCAGAAGATGAAGCTAGTATGTTTTACTTTCTCTTCACCACATGTTCCTTCTCCACCTACTTCATATTAGCAAGAGAGAACTGCAGATAAGGATTTTGTATTACTGAGATATTTTAGAGGATGTTTTTCCTAATTATCTATACCAGGGGTGGGCAACCCCTGGCACGTGTGCCAAACATGGCACGCCAGTAACTTTTGCTGGCACGCGAAACCCTCTCTTATAATCTTCCATTTACAATTTTTTTCTTAATATCGACTTTTTTATTTTTCAGATAAATTCGGTGTAGGTGCATCTTAGATAAATAAATAATTTTACATAACAAGTTATCTTAAAGACCATAGACATGGATTGACGAGAGAGGGGAAGAGCAATTTCTATGCCTCTGCCTTAATTCTCCCTGCCTTCCTAGATCCGACCAGTGTTTTGGTTTCATCCACATATGCTTGTGAATCTTTGTTCTCAGTGATGAATTTTGTTAAGTCTCATAATAGGAGTAGCCTGACGGATGAAAGTAGTAGCTCGTGCATATCTCTGAAGGTCACGAGATATAAACCTGATGTAAAATCTCTGTCATCAGTGATGCAGCAGCAAAAGTCCCACTGATAATATCAAACAGAGTCATAAAGTTTTCTGTCGGACTATCAGTGTACATGTATACATTAAAAAATAAATGTATTTTTCATCATCATATACTGTGTTTTTGTCGCTTGAATGAATTTTATTATTTCTTCAAGGTTCTTCACATACGTACACCTTAAGAGATATCAAGTAGGCGTAACATGTTCTCAAAAAATTAGGGTTGGCAGGCAGAAGAATTTTTAGTCAGAGATTTTGCTGGTTTTGGCAGGCACTCACAAAAAGGTTGCCCACCCCTCTTCTATACCATTGCCTTAACCACTGTGTTGCATAGTTTATTTGCAGGCAATGAGGAGAGTGAGAAAAGTTTAAGAACAAGAGCATGATAGGGGAATTACAAAGAATGGATACTAAAATATAGGGAGTAAGAAGAGATTGGAATAACATGTTAAGAAGAATTTGGTACCCGATTATAATAGGTTTGTAAATTTATATGGAGTATGAAAAAAAGGTGTTCAAAGTTCTCAGTAATATTTTATTTTATTTTTCATCATTGCCCTGATTTTGAATAGAACATGCTGGCAGAATAGAAAGGGACATTTTTTTTTTGTCTTTTGGCTACTTGCTACTTGCCTTTCTATTTTCATGCTACCAAAGCGGAGTTTAGCACAACAGAAGCAATTTTCTAAATAGATGGGATTTAAAAACCATCAATCTGTTAGGAAGTAGTTTCCTCATTCCCATGGAAACAAAACTTTGTTGGGATCTGCAGACATGATAGAAACCCAGGACTCCTCTGTTACTGCTGCCCTGTCTGTGTCCAAGGAAATGGATTGTGTCCATGTGATAAAAGGGGGCATACTGCCACTTCTTTTCCATGCCGTTCTGTCCCCGATTCACCTGCTGATCTTGATATTATACTACACCAGGTTAATTTCCTTTTTGGTTATAGTGCTCCTTAGATTCAGAGGCATTTATAACTAGAAGGTCCATAGAAATCATCTAGCCCAAACCAATGACACAACATATGAGAAGAATGATAGGTTAGAGCTCATATTTGCAGCTCCCCGTCCAGAACTTTTTTTAAAAATATATTTTATTGATTTTTTACAGAGAGGAAGGGAGAGAGATAGAGAGTTAGAAACATTGATTAGAGAGAAACATCGATCAGCTGCCTCCTGCACATCTCCCACTGGGGATGTGCCCGCAACCCAGGTACATGCCCTTGACCGGAATCGAACCCGGGACCCCTCAGTCCGCAGGCCGACGCTCTATCCACTAAGCCAAACTGGTTTTGGCCCCGTCCAGAACATTTTATATCCACTTTGGTTTCTTTTGGTAGCATGTCCATTTCACTAAATAACAGGTGTGATCGGAGTTCCTCATGTCTTACCAGATGTTCAGGGCGCTGATGTTCATGCTGGCCCCCATTCCTAGTCTGCACCCCAGGCACCTGTGTTCAACCCCTGGTTACTTCTGCAGCCACAAACAACTCTTCCTCTGTAAACTGTTAGCTCCAAACCTGCCTGCCACTCAATGGTTAAATTCAGGTGTGTTTGAATCCTATTTCGGCCCTAAGTCAAACATCAGCTAAAGTGCTCTGTAAAAGTGCTTAGTATTTTATCTGTTTGAAAATCTCATTATAAGAGTATTGTGCCTTCCTCTCAACAAACTTTTCTCTCATTTGACTACATTTTAGTGTTTCTATTTCTGTCAAAATCTTCCTAGTTGCATTTAACAAAGGTGTTTTCGCCCCCAGTTAAAAGCGAGACATAAATTATTATAATTCAATGGATACTTTTAGAGTTATGCAAAGGTTGTGATTAGTGTTTTAGGGTGATCTTAAAACATTTAAACTCATGTTTTAGGATGTTTCCTGTTATTCTCAGGAAAAAAACAACACACCGAATACCTGATTTGATAGTAGAACTGTGCCAAGTAGCTTGAAGTTTCTCTAGATTAGAGGTTTAGAAGCTTGGCAGGCTTGGGACCCTGCTTTGTTTAAGAAGAAACAGGCTTCGTGACAGAAAGAATTCAGGAAATGCAGGGGATAGAGCGAAAGTGAATTTTTCACTTACACTACTAGTATTTATAAAAATATAAGCCCATGTTACAATGTTTGAGAAGCCTAGGAATCTGAACATGATTGAACCTGTGATGATTTGGGGCCTTGTAGAGCCTGAGCAACATCGTTAACCAATAAGACCACTGGAAGCGATCTTTATAGAGTATTTTGGACATTAATGTAGACACAGCTGAATATTTATTGGTCCCAGAATGTAGCTGGTTGGCTGTCTTGTCTTTAAATATAAATCATTGGTACCAGATTATTTTTCTTATTTACCCTGCTCTCCTAAACTTCCAGGCCAAAGAAAACCTGTTTTGGGTGGAGATGCCAGCCTGCAGTTATGGTGGTTCTCAGGGCTTCCACCGCAGGCAGCCATCCTGGGTAGGTTCCGGAGGCCTGTGTGTTCTGCTGCCATCCGTCTACCTTAGGTAAAGACTGTACAAAAGGGTTGGGGGAGAGTCAGAGTAGGGCTGTCCTGTAAGCCAGAAAAGCAGATTCCTAGACCACCCTCCACCCACGCAGTCCAATAGGACTTATTCCTTCTAATTTCCAAGGTTTCTAGAAAGCATGGAACTGTGTATCACCCCTACATCAAGGTCAGATTCTATGCAATGTGACCATCTGCTTTGGTCAATGGAAAGCTAGTGAGCAGATGTGCAACCTGCATGTGCCATGTGATGATGAAGACAACTGAAAGAACCAGGCTCTATGACTAACTTTTGGTTCACATATTAACCAGTTTTACTCCTTCACTTATTTATTTGTTCATTTGTTCAATAAGTGAGTCATTCATTCCGTAAATACTCAAGGAAGGCCTACTTCAGTGATTCTTAATCAAAGGACCTCAGGTCTCAACTTCACAAATGAGCTGCCAAAGTTTTGGTCAATGCATTTATCTTATGTTTATATAGATTACAGCGTCTTATGATTACAGTGATGTCTGGTCCCTAAAGTTGAGTAGGTCCTAGAGAATAGTGTAGAGTGGGACATGAGTTGCTTCAAGGAATAGCAACTAAGAAGAATAGTAAAGCCCTGGCAAGGTAGCAGCTTGGTTGGTTAGAGCGTCATCTCTATAGGCTCTCCCTTCCTCCCCTTCACCTCCCCGCTCAGAGCACATACAAGAATCAAACAATCTAATCTAATAAAAGACAAACATGCAAATTGATCATACCTTCGCTATGCCTTAAGCCATGCCCACCAGCCAATCAGAGCAACTATATGCAAATTAACCCAACCAAGATGGCGGCCGGCAGCCACGGAGCTGGAGCGAGCAGGAGGCTTGGTTGCCCAGTGGTGGAGGAAGCCAAGCTTTCCACCTGCCACGGCAGGCTCTGAGCTCCACTCAAGGCAACAAAGTTTCAATTATAGAAGATAAATAAACCCCAGATATCTGCTTTCAGCCAGCGTGGTCACGGAGCTGGAGCGAGCAGGAGGCTTGGGTTGCCCCTGGCAATGGAGGAAGCCAAGCTTCCCGCCCGCCCTGGCTGGCTCTGAGCTCCACTCAAGGCTACAAAGTTTCAATTATAGAAGGTAAATAAATCCCAGAATAAAAAAATAAATAAAAAAGGAGAGGCTGGGAGCTTCCATCACCGGGGGGCTTGGCCAGCCTGAAAACGGTCCTCAGCCCCTCACCCAGACTGGCCAGGCATCCCAGTGGAGACCCCCCCACCCTAAATGGGGTGTGGCCAGCCTGAAAACAGCCATTAGCCCCTCACCCAGGCTGGCCAAACCTCTATGGGGTGAGGGTCCCCACTGGGGGCGGGCTTGACCAGCCTGCAAACAGCCCTCAGCCCCTCACCCAGGCTGGCCAGACACCCCAGCGGGACCCCCACCCTGATCCAGGACACCCTTCAGGGCAAACCAGCCGGCCCCCACCCATGCACCAGGTCTCTAGTCCTATATAATAAAGAGATAATATGCAAAATGACCGTCATGCACTCACACAAGATGGCTGCCCCATGTGGTCATAAGATGGCTGCCACGAGATGGCCGGCAGGGGAGGGCAGTTGTGGGCAACCAGGCCAGCAGGGGAGGGCAGTTGTGGGCAACCAGGCCAGCAGGGGAGCAGTTAGGTTTCGGTCAGGCTGGCAGGGGAGTGGTTAGGGGGTGATCAGGCAGGCAGGCAGAAGCGGTTAGGGGCGATCAGGCAGGCAGGCAGGCGAGCGGTGTTGGGAGCCAGAAGTCTCGGATTATGAGAGGGATGTCCGACTGCTGGTTTAGGCCTGATCCCTGCGAGATTGGGCCTAAACCGGCAATTGGACATTCCCCAAGGGGTCCCAGATTGGAGAGGGTGCAGGCTGGGCTGAGGGACCTCCCCCAGTGCACGAATTTTGTGCACTTGGCCTTTAGTGAATGCATAAATAAGTGGAACAACAAATGGATGTTTCTCTCTTTCTCTCTCTCTCTCTCTCTCTCTCTCTCTCTCTCTCTTTCTTTCTTCCTTGTTCTCTCTAAAATCAATTTAAAAAATAAAAAAGAAAAATAGTAAAGTCAACATCTAAGACCATTTCCTGGTACAGAAGATCTTTGACTTCAGGAGTATATAAAAGAGTGTGATCAGGGCTGTAAACAATTTTCTTCTGTATCAATACTCTTCTGAAGGGTGACCAAGTAAAGACTGCAGTAATGAGGAGGTTTTATAGGCACCATAAAATTGTTATATTTCAGGAGTGATTTCAGTAGTTTATTGCTGATTGCTTCTTCAGCTCACATCTAAGTTGTACTCACATAATTATAACAGAGAGGATTTAAAATGCTAGGGGTAGAGAACCAAAAAAATGTATTTTTACCTCAGTCACAAAGGGGCAGGAAGGGAAGGTCATGGAGTGATCACGGTGAGTGAAGGCCATTCCAGGCCAAGAAAATAATAGACAGGTGGCAGAAACGTCTAATTGTTTCCCTTTCATGAAATACCACATGTTTGGGTAAAGCACATGGCCACTGTGTAGAGACTATATTTTTCAGCCTCTCTTACAGCTCAGCACAACTAGGTTCAGGCCAAGAAGATGTGAGCCAATGTTCCATGTGAGCAACTTCTGAGTTCTCTCCTTGGAGACAAAGCCACTTACTCTAGGCTCTCTCTGGCCAGACATGAAGGATAAACCCGCCTCACCCTTGTGGATGATGGCAATACCCCAGGAGCTGGTGAAGTAACAAGATGTTAGGAACCTGGGTCCCGGAGTGACCACGTGGAGCTGTGCTGCTTGGGAGTGGTGGGAGGTGGGCTGGAAAAGTCGGAAAGGCAGGAATCGGTGTAGTTTGTGTGCTGGAAGTCATGGCTGGGTTTGTTTCTCACAAGTGGCCATGCTGGGCTGTGTCCAGACAACCTTGGTCTTAATAGGCCTGTGGTGAGGTCTGTCCTCTTTCCCATAGTGAGTCCTGCCTCCAAAACAAAGAGCGAATGACACTTCAACACTGGCCTCTCACAGCCTTGGTCCCAAATCCCTGGCCATGCATTGTCGTACGCCACGCCTCTGCCTCCAAATCTTGCAGCTTCTCATTTTGTGATTTATCTTCTTGTCAATAGCTTCACCTTGCCCCTTGAATTTTCTTTGTAAACCAGCTGTCCTGTCAATACCCTGCCTTTGCTCCCCGCCCCGCCCACTGCAGAGACCCCCAGTGAATACACAGACACTGAACCACCCGTCGGTGGAGCACTCCAGAAATTTGCCACCTTCTGGTCAAATCGGACAGGTATTCTACTTCTAGGAAAAGCTAACGGCAGAATTTCTCCATCCACATTGAATTGTACTGCTGTGTTGTTAATGAACTCTCCTATACTTACCTTCCTACTGGCTGTGGTTGACAATTTGAAAAATAACTTATTTAGAGAAAATAAGGACTTTAAAAAAAATCCCATTTTTAATAATCAGGAAAGCAGTACTTCCCCCTGCCCCCCTCCCGCCAACTTTCCTATCAAACTCTTTACAATCTGAACTCTTGCTGGGCGATGTTGAATGTCAGCCGCAGCCCCAGGCCCGTGGTTGCTGAATCCACCTCCCCTTCCTGCTTCACTTGCCACCCTTCTCCCGCCTGCTCTGTGCCCTGGGAGACTGACCTGTGCAGGCGGCATCCTTAGGCTCCCTCGCCTCTGACGCCAGGTGGGTTTGGCAGATGGAAAACCCTGGCAGGAGACCAGAGGTGCAAGGAAAGTAGGACAAGGTGATTGTCCTCCACGCCCCCTCCCTGCTGGGGGTTGACTGCAGAGTCAGGCGTAGCTCTCTACCAAAAGCCAGTTCCCACCAGGTGGCCAGACCAGGTCTCCAAACAGCTCTTCCCTTAGCTTCAGGTTCTAGCAACAACTCCCTCCCTTCTTTTTCTCTGACAGCACTGGCTCCCCACTGCTGGTTTTCATGAAGACCCGCAGCTTCCCTGGTTGGCTTCTCTAACTCTGCACCTCCTCCCCCTCTGTACTAGTAAATAGTCCCTTTCTCACACTGTCCTCAATTCCCGTTTCAGTGTGCCGCCTGTTGCCTGCCAGAAAGCTGACTGGTACGGTGATTAAGGCAGCATTGTATGTATATACCGCATCCTGGCCCAGGGACATGAGAGGGGCTAGTGCATTAGGTGTATTCACTTGGTCTAAATGACCTGCTCCTCACCAGCGCCCCAATGTCAACTCATATATTTTCAGTCATTTCTTCAGGCCAACCTTTCATGTCATGGCCCTAGAACAGCGGTTCTCAACCTGTGGGTCGTGACCCCTTTGGCGGTCGAACGACCCTTTCACAGGGGTCGCCTAAGACCATCCTGCATATCAGGTATTTACATTATGATTCATAACAGTAGCAACATTACAGTTATGAGGTAGCAACGAAAATAATTTTATGGTTGGGTCACAACATGAGGAACTGTATTTAAAGGGCCAGAAGGTTGAGAACCACTGCCCTAGAATGTTTGCTGCTATAGGCACAGGGAACAAATGTCTCACTTCCCCACACAGTGCTATCTTTCCCCAAGGAACTTTGTTAACTTTGCTCTCTCATTCTCTTGTTCTTCCTCCTTCCCAGTACTCTCCCTCCCTCTTCTCTCTCTCTGAGTTTCTATGATCTATCATTTATTTATCTATCATCTGTTATCTATACAGACACATACATATATGTGTGTGAATACAGAGTTCTTTTTTCTGAACCAATGGGAGGTAAATGATATTATGGCGTTTTACCTTTAAATACTTCAGTGCGTATTTCCTAAGAATAGAATATTCTGTTACATAACCACAGTACAGTTACCACCTTCGTAGATTTACACTGATACAAAACTTTTATCTAGTCTGGCAGCCATGCTTCAATTTTGCCCGCTCATCTAATCATGTCCTTTAATCGGAAGCACTTCCACAGTCTTCTGTTGTCTTTTATGACATTGGCATTTTGAAAAACAGATCCTCCACCGCCACGTATGCACCATCCTCATTTTGTGTTTGGCTGATGTTTCTTTGTGATTAGATTGGGCTATGCATTTGTGGCCACAACGCTGCACAGGTGATGTGTTCTTCACAGGGTTCCACATCAGGGGACACAGAGGCTCACTGCTGAAGGTAATTCTGATCTCTGCGGGATAATTACTAGGTTTTATTTTCTCCCTGAGACCAATAAGAGTCTGTGGGGAGACACTTTAAGACCCGTGAGTATCCTGCTCCTCATCCAAGTCTCCCTGGGGATTTAGCGTTCCTCGGGGTTTCTTGGTGACCTCATCTGCACTCTGTGGCTGTGAAGTGATGATTTTCCCCTCGCCAGCACTCCCTCACACTGCCATTTGGCCCTCAGCATTCTAATGTAAGCAGAGCTTTCTCCCCTATTTATTCATTTACTTATTTGTGATTGATTTGAGAGAGAGAGAGAGAGAGAGAGAGAGATCGGTTACCCCGATCGGTTGCCCCCCACAAGCCCCAACTTGGGGATTGAACTTGCAACCTGGGCATATGTCCTGACTGGGAATCAAACCCACCACCATTTGGTGTACAGGAGGATGCTCCAACCAACTGAGCTACACTGGCCAGGGCTCCCTGTTTATTTATATATCTTTTAGAATCATCCATGTGGATTAATGTATTCCCATTCTTCAATAGTTTATCATTGTACTTCATATTTCCGTGTTCCAGTTGTACCTGACTTGGCCAGTGGGACACCTTTGAGCTGTCTCCAAGTCCTGATAACATGCTCTGCTCTTTGGTGCACTTTTTAACTTTCTGGCTTAGCAACATGTTCCCAGCTCATCTCGCACCTACCCTGTCCTAGCTGTGGAATCAGCCATTTTTATGAGTAGTCTTGGTCCCTTTTCATGGGGAATATTAGAAACACGATTTGGGCACCAAGTGTGTCTGCTGCCGGGGTATCTTTGCTTCTTGTTGCTTTCAGCAGGCAGAACCAGGAAATATAAGTATGTAATGTATGTAAACACACACACACACACACACACATAGACATACCTAGGCACATGAACATATACATGCACACACATATGTATTTTAGAAATCCTGAGTTTGCACAGTGCCTCCAATTCCCATCCATTGCCACAGAGTTTTTTCTAGCCTGGCCCTGTTCCATTTTTGTATGGCCCTCTGGCATAGTGAGAACCCAACAAGATCAATGCATTTATTCTTTGCTCACTTCTGAATTACATCAAGAATATTTTCCAAATTGTTGCATCCATATCACTACATGTAATAAACCTATTGTATTAGTCCAGAGAACAGGATAAGTAGAATGCAAATAAGTATACAGAGGAAGATTTATTTAAAGATGTTGGCACACAAGATTGTGGAAGCTGGCAAGTCCGAAATTCACTGGGCAGGCCGGCAGGCTGGAGGCCCAGGGGAAGAGTTGATGCTGTAACTCGAGTCAGAATTCCTTCCTCTTTGGAGGACCTGTCTTTTCTTCTTAAGGCCTTCAACTGATTGGAGGAGGCCCACCTAGATTTGGGAGTATACTCAAAGTTTACTGATGTTAACATTAATGTCATCCCCAAAACACCTTCACGGTGAGATCTACACTGGTATTTGACCAAGTATCTGGGTACTGTGGGCTAGTCCAGTTGACATATAAAATTAACCATCATACTTACAAAGAAGAAAACTGTTTCAAAAGTAATCTCATAGTCCTGGCTCGTTGGTCTGAGTGTTGCCCCAATATGCCAAAGCTGCAGGTTCAAACCCCAGTCAGGGTACATATAAGAATCCACCAATGAGCCCTGGCCAGTGTTCTCAGTGGTTAGAGCATTGGCCTACCCACCAAAAGGTTGTGGGTTTGATACCTGGGTTGCAGGTTAGATCCTGGCCCTGGACAGGGCATGTGTTGGAGGCAACCAATCCATGTCTCTCTCATATCATTTCTCTCCCCCTCCCCCACTCTCTCTCTCTCAAAAAAAAAATCAATTAAAAAATATATCCTTAGGCTAGGATTAACAAGAATCTACCAATGAATGCATAAATAAGCGGAACAACAAATTATGTTTCTCTCTTTTCCTCCACCTCTCTCTCTAAAATCAATCAGTCAATAAAAATGTAATCTCAAAAGAAAGCCTGCTATGTACCTGAAGAATTGGGAGCACCCCTATCTGAAGGGCGGAGGAAGGAGTAGGATACCCCTTCTCTTAGCCTTTCTTGCCCTGAAGCTCCGGAGCTCCATGCAGCCCAGATTGACAGCCATTGCCTTGCAGTGGTCGGCAAACTGCGGCTCTCGAGCCACATGCGGCTCTTTGGCCCCTTGAGTGTGGCTCTTCCTAAGCCTTAGGAGTACCCTAATTAAGTTAATAACAATGTACCTACCTATATAGTGTAAGTTTAAAAAATTTGGCTCTCAAAAGAAATTTCAATCGTTGTACTGTTGATATTTGGCTCTGTTGACTAATGAGTTTGCAAAGGAGTCATTAATGAGGGAACTGAGGGCCTTACCTTAGGGAAGGGATTCCTTTGGGGAGAGAAACAGGGAAGGCGCCTTTCAGGGCCCTCAAGTCATCCCTCCTCCAGCCTCCCACTGTGAGAGGATTCTCACTCGCAGCTCTCCTGGCTTCTCTCCCCAGCTAAGGCGGGACCAGGACACACGCTGAACACGCTCTTTCCAACCCTCCCCTCTCCCGACACTCACGCTTCCTCTGAGCCGTGTAAGGCAAAGAAACACGCTGATCTTTTTTCTCTTTGAGTCCGGGAGCTAGAGAGTCGCTGCTGATAGGAGCAATTCCCCAGGAAATGTTCTTATCTGAAGAACACGGTGCTGGAATCCTCAGATAAATGCCTCTCTCCCGGGCAAGGAAGGGAATCCAGATAACCATGCCTCCCACAGCCCCCATCTCAAGCTCATCTGTTTTTTCGACTGTGTCAGTGTTGCTAGTGGAAGCATTTTATCCCACTGAGACAGTGGGAGCAGCTGTTTGATCCTCAAACACAGATAACCGTGCAGAGGTTCCGTCTCACATGCTGGGAATCCTAAGCGAAGCAGCCATCCTCACAGTCCTTGAGAGAGAGAAGGCCTGGGTCCCCCCTAGAGAACATCATGAAGACCCGCCCAGCTGCACACTCCCCAGGCAGAGGGGCGCACGCCTGGCTCCGTGTACACTCGGAAGGGCTCAGCCAGGCTGCAGCTGTGCCCTGTCTGTGAGGCCGCAGGGGACTAGCGGTGGGCAGTCTGTGCCAGGACCCTCTTCAGGGACCGGCAGCACTGCGGGCATACCTGTCTTGGTCACAGGCGGTGACTAGCTTGGAGAAAAAGAGCTGCAGAAATGAAAGAGAGGAGGTAAAAGCGTTTCCCCAGTGCCGGCATGTTCTTCCCAGGGCAGACCTGTCTCCTCACTGCCTGAGTAGGGTTGGGGCTCCTTGTCTGCACCCCAGACCCAGCACCTCTCTCCCCCATCAGGACACAGCCCAAACTTGCTTCTAACCTGCTTTCTCCAGCCTGACTCAGGGTACCTCCATCAATAAACTGCTCTCTGGTCCCCTCCACCCCTCCCCACACATACCTCACTTCCTCTTCCCATCATGGCGTTGCATGGGGCTGCCTTTTCTATGATGTCCTTCTGCACCCTCATCTGATGAAAGTCTGTTCTTCAAGGCCCAGTTCCAACCTCACCTCCTTCTCTGACTTTAATTCCTTTTCTGTGTTCCATGGTGCTCTGGGCATGATTATTCATTCCTAAGTCTGCTGGGTTCCCCACATACATGTAAGGTATTTGTCATGTAAGGCCCTGAGGCTTTGGCCCTGTTGGTCTGCTGGGATCCACTCACCAAGCCCTGCCTCGGCGCTGTTGCAGCCTGGTCTTAAAGCTCTCCTCTCCTGCAGTTCATGCTGGGTCCTACCTCGCCCTCCATCCATGGCCTGGGCCTCTCATCCTAGATCTGTGGTTGGATATTTTTCCTCCAGGACTAAGCACACGTCTTAATTCCTGTTGCTATTTAACCTTTAGTTGTGATTGCTTTTGGCTCCTCCAGGTAACCTGTGTTCATTCCAATCTGCCTCCAGCATTGGCCTTCCCTTATGTTTGAGGTCTCCTGACTCCAGAGATAGAAGCTGGTACCACAGACAGCACCGTCAGCACGAAGGTTCTGAATAGCATCTCATCTTCCTTTGTTTGCCTGCGGGGCACCCTGGCTGGCACAGAGGTGGGACTCATGCTCACTGAATAGTGAATAAATAAACCCTGAAACGCTCACACGATATTACTTAATGCAAAACTCTGTTGGCAGTACTACCTCAGAGGCATGAGTATAGTGTTCAGGGAAGAATTGAGAAACTAAAATTTTCAATGTATTTCCTTTTCCATTATTAGAATGTTTTTTATCATGAATATGTTTTAATTAACAATAACAATAACAATAATAATAAGACATTCAGACAACCATAGCCTCAACATGGAGCCTACATTTGTATTGCTTTGCTAGGGATGCCATAACAAAGTACCGCAGACCGGGTGTCTTAAACAAAGGACATTTATTTTTCCACAATTCTGGAGGCCAGAGGTCTGAGATCAAGGCGTCAGCAGGGTTGTTTTGTTTCTGAAGTCTCTCTCCTTGGCTTGCAGATGGCCTTCTTTTCCTGTGTCTCCACATGCTCTTCCCTCTGTACATGACCATGTCCTAATCTCCACTTCTTATAAGGACACCAGTCATATTGTATGAAGGCTCAGCCTTCTCACCCCTTTAAAGGCCCCAGCTCCAAATACAGTCACATTCTGAGGTACTGCTCAACTATGCAGTGGTCTTCACTGATTCCTTTGTAATGGTATCTGCCAGGTATGGAGTCCTCGCATGATGCTCGATAAAAGATTTTTCTTTCCGTCTTCCCTTTTCTGTACATCTAAGGATCACCACTTATAACAGCATTGCTTTAGACAGGTTCTAAGGCAGTGGTTCTCAACCTTCTGGCTCTTTAAATACAGTTCCTCATGTTGTGACCCAACCATAAAATTATTTTCGTTGCTACTTCATAACTGTAATGTTGCTACTGTTATGAATCATAATGTAAATACCTGATATGCAGGATGGTCTTAGGTGACCCCTGTGAAAGGGTCATTCAACCGCCAAAGGGGTCGCGACCCACAGGCTGAGAACCGCTGTTCTAAGGGCATCGATTATGGAACAGCTTTCTTCAGTTTTCTGTTTTTTTTTCTACAGCTATAGCCATAGGAGCTGGGCAACTTCCTTGGGTCAAGAAGCATGATCTCTGCAGATGTTAACCTTTCTGCTTACAGTTTTTTTAAACTAAACTTTCCTCTGATTTCTGTCTACTTTGGGCTGCTTTCAGACGTTTTAAAATTTGTTTCCAATTTTGTCCAGTCTTTATATGCATCTGCTAGAGATTTGCCTGACTGCTTTTCTTCTCCTATACTAGTGAAGCAACGGATATCCAAACTTTCTGACAAATAACAACTAAACTTTTAATGAGCATATGTTCTAAGCTAGACAATGGACTGAACTCTTTATATGGATTATCTAATTTCATTCTCAAAATGACCCTATTCTATGGACCCTCCTACTATTCTCATGTTACAAATGTGAAGACTAAAGTTCAGGTTTCAGGTTTCAGAGTTGGCCACATATAATAGTTCTCAGAGCCAGGATTCAAACCCAGGCCTTGGCCTGGGCTGTGCTTTTAGCCTCCAAAGACACCTCCAAAGTAAAAATAAATAAATAAATAAATAAAAATTCTAGAACTCACATAAAGATGTAATTTTATTAGTTTAGTTTACAAACAATAGATTCACTAAGTACTACAGATACAGTTTGCAGATAATGGATTCACAAAGTTCTTGGAATAGTCAATCATAGACGTTTTGGAACCTGACTTTGGACTGAGCAATTACTATGCACGTTGACTTATTTACCAATTTACAAACATCTCGGTGTGGCTCACCCTAGACTAATTGATTTTTATTAGTTTTATTCCCAGAAGAAACTACAAAGCTCCTAATTTTACAAATGATGAGATACCACTTCCCACCCAATAAAATGGCTAAAATTAAATATATTGATGATAATACCAAATGTGGGTGAGAATGAGGAGCAGCTGAAACACTCATACATTCCTGATTCCTGGTGGACATGCAAATTGTGTGTCATAGAGCTGTTTGACTCTTTAATCCATGTTCTGTATAATGTTGATAAATATCTATTGCTCTAATTCTTCATATCAATATTTTATCAGAGTAAACTGTAGGATCATCTAAAAAATCTAATCTAAAAAGCATTAGATGAAATGGAACATACCTTTCTAACAAAAAATTATTTAGAAAATTAGTAATAGCAGAAACTTTAATAAAAATTTTTTTTTATTGATTTAAGAGAGGAAGGGAGCAGGAGAGAGAGAAACATCAATGATGAGAGAGAATCATTGATCAGCTGTATCCTGCACACTCCCTATTGGGGATTGAGCCTGGAACCCGGGCATGTGCCCTTGACTGGAATCGAACCTGGGACCCTTCAGTCTACAGGCCGATGCTCTATCCGCTGAGCCAAACCAGCTAGGGCAACAGAAACCTGATAAAGGGTTTCTACCAAAACTCACCAATAACATCACAAACAATCATGAAAAGTGAAAAGCATTTCATTACAAATCAGGAACAAGATGAAATAACCACTATCATTGTATCTATTTATACTAGAGGTCTTATGATTACAGTGAGTTAAAAAATGCTAAATAAAAAACAAGTAAAAGTTATATAGGTTGCCAAGAAAGAAGCAAGAGCAAAACTGCTATTGTTTACAAGTTATAATTATCTACATGGAAAGTCCAGGGGAATCCATAGTCAAATTGTTAGAACTAACCAATGGGTTTTGCAAGATTGCTAGATATGAGAGCATAACAAATCAATTGCATTCCAATACACTAGCAACAAATGTAAAAAACGTAATTAAAAGAGGAATCAATCTTTCAAAAGATGTGTTAGACTACTTTGGAGATAATTATAAAATGTTGTAAAAATTAAAGCCAATAAGCAGAGATATACTGTATATCATGTTTTTGGATGGGAAAACTCAATGGCATAAAGCTATCAAATGTCCCCAACTTAGTAGAATAAATCAATGCAATTTAGTGTTATGGAAGCATAAAGGACCAAGAAGAGCCAAGAGCATTTTGGCAAAATCAAAGTTCAAGGGCTCACTTTAGCACATACCTAACTGAAAGCCTGTAGTTATGTAGACAGGGTGGTATTGATGACAATGTAAATAGACCATTGGAACAGAATAGAGAGCTCAGAACAGATTTTTAAATATGTGGAAATTAGATATACAAAAAAGGTGATTGTAAACTTTAATTTTAAGTGCACTTTGAGTACAAAATCACCATGAGCCCCAAAGATGCTGTGTAAAGGAAAAACTGTTTTCTCACAGTTCATCTGGCCAACAAACATGTGTGTGCGTCCTACACACTTAACTCAGGTCTGACACTGCCTGCTTTGAGAGTCAGAACCTGCAGGTTAAGGGCTCAGTCCCCAACTTCAGACACCAATTGTAAGGCCTGTTTGTCATCTAGGCTTCTGGCTGACTGGCTGTGAATCATTGGTAGAACAGCTCACAGCACTCAGGAAAAAGTTTACTTATTAGATTGTCAGTTTATTACAAAGAATATAAGAGAGAAGAGTGGCATAGGGCTATAGGGTAAGGGTTGTAGAACTTACATGCTCTCCCCAGGCACCTCCTTCCCAGTACCTCCTTCCCATGTTCACCAACCTGTAAGCTCTGCGTACTTTAGAGCAGCGATTTTCAACCTTTTCCATCTCATGGAACACATAAACTAAAGACTAAAGACTAAAATGCTATGGCACACTGAAAAATATATTTGTTGCCAAGCTGACAAAAAAAAAACAAGTATAATTTTGATTGATTTACAGAATAATAATAATAGTACTTGCCTACCCTTTTTATTCCAAACTAACTTTTTAAAAAGTCTGGTGCCTATACATGTGTATAAGTATTTCTGGTACCAAGAATTAACCAATCAGATGCAACCTTGTTATGCTACTTGACCAATAAGATGCAATTCTATTATATGACATATATATTTTATGGTTCAAGACAGAGCATTCATACTGGACAGCTGTGGTTGGGTTGGCTGTTGTCACTTTTTTATTTGACAGTCTAAAGGAAAAGAGGTCAGTGCTCCTGACTAAATAGTCAGGTATTGCATGTTTTAAAAATGGTTGTGACATACCAGTTGAAAATTGCTGCTTTAGAGATATTTATGGAGGTTTCATTACACAGCACGATTGATTAGATTGTTGGCCATTGGTGATTGAACTCAATCTCCAGCCCTTCTCCCCTTTCCTGAGGTGAAGAAATGGGGCTGATTACCCTGGCAACCAGCCCCATCCTTAGGGGATTTGGGAAAGTTACCTCACTAACATAATCTCAGGTGTGGTTGAATAGGCTTCTTTTGAGTAACACCTTTATCTTTCTTATTTATCACCTGGGAAATTCCAAGGTTTCAGGAGCTCTGCCAGGAATGGGATGAAGACCAAATATATATTTCTTATTATAAATTACAATACACAAGCTGATTGCTTGAATGTCAATCACCTAACTCCCTAGCATCTTCCAAAGACAGCCTACACCCACTATCAAGTCTTCTTTTGCCATTTTATGTACAAGCTTAATTTATTTAGTTTAAAAATGTTGCATATTACTTTTACAAACTTATTTTTATTGTCCAGTTGAAATATGTTTCAGTCAAACTTACTTAGGTATCCTCTGTTATCTGTCTATCAGACCTTTTCACATTAGAAGTAGTGGAAATATTTTATTCATTGAATAGCTTTTAGGAACCACCTCACTGATCTGGAGCAAGGCATACATGGCAGCCTTGGTCTTTTTCTCTAGATAGTAAGGAAGTCCTATCACATTTGGAAGGCAGGAAACGAAATAAACAGAGTAGAGGAGAAAAACAGGAAATATGAGAGAACCTGGGACAAGAAGAAAAGAAGACTAATACCTTAAAACAATGAAGAGAAAGCATGTTTTCATTGTAGTTCTATGATCAAAGGACCACCTTGCTGCTCAAGTCCTTTGTTTGAATGTGTCTTTATGGAACCAAGTTTGTATTTTACCATCATTGTCCAAGAATTGAGCTGACTCTATCAGTAGGGATTAGAGCAAGGCATCTATAGGGAATTTTCTTAGCTGAATCTTCTTTAGTTTGGTGAAAAGTGGTTTGCAACAGAATCCAAGCAGATTTATCCCCTACCCTCCAAACTAACAAAGAAGATGCAGCTTAAAAAAATATATACTTAGTATTAAGAGGCATCTACCTCACACAAAATAACTACTCAACAGGTTGGACTAGATAATGACTTGTATTATCTACCAGTATAATAATAAAAGCATAACATGCTAATTAGACCAGATGTCCTTCCCGACAAAGCTGGAGCTGTGAGGGAAGCCCAGGTTCTGGGTTTCTGCCAGTGGCTGGAGGGAAGCCCCGGGCCCAGGTGCTGGAGGGAAGCCAGTGCTGGCAGCCGGGGGAAGGAAGGCCTACTCCTGCACGCATTTCGTGCATCGGGCCTCTAGTTAATAACAAGAGTTAACTGTGTGCCAGAGTTCTCACCACATGCTAAGTATCCCACCTGTATTATCCCACGGAATCTTCCCCACACCACCATAAGCCCAGTCCTATTATCCCACTCCGTAACTGAGGCCACCGGCGCCACAGAAACGTGCCCGCCTCACAGAGTTAGAGCTCGGTGTGGATTCCAACCAGGCTTCAGATTCGATTCCATTATGCCTTAGATCTGGTTCTTGGGAAGAAACAATGGATGATCCCAGGAGCCCACCAGGCATCTTTGTGAAGACAGTCCCAGGACCCAGCGTGAGAGAAATGCAGGGGAAGTTCCTGCCTTCTCTGGATCTCAGCCACCCAACCTTGCTTCATGGGAGTCTGCTTGGTCTGTTAACATGCGGTTGTCTGCCTCTGTGTGGAGATGGCCATCCTCCTGACGACAGCAGCTGCTGCAAGGGAGGGAGGGGAGCCAGGGGAGCCAGGGTCGGCTGCAGAAGCTCCAACAGCTATGATGGCAGGTGTTTCCCCTGAGGGCACAGGGCCGGTTGGGCATTGTGTGCCTCAGGGATGTGGACCTCTGACTGCTCCTCTGGGAAATGGGCCCCTACTGTGCTCCCAGAACTGTAGCCCAGGAGTCAGCTGGCCCAGGTTCTGATCCCAGCGGTCATCACTGAGGGAGGTATTAACTGTGGGTGAGCCTTTTAACTTCTCAGAGCCTCCTTTGCCTCCTTAGTAGAATGAGGATGTTGGATGGGTAAATGTGAAAACTTCTAATAGTCTGATTCTTCCCTCATAACTTTATTATTTTCATATATCTATCCGTGGATTTTAGTAGTAATTTTTAAGCAGTGTTCCATAGAGGTGATTTAGAAGATCTGCAAAGAATAAAATATTTTGCAATAAGTAAGAAACCCATTGGAATATATATTGATATACTATTATTTGCAATGAGATTTTACTTGGAAAAAGAGTTCAATGCTATTCAACGTGCAACTCATGCAATAGAAATCTCTCAAAGACAAGACGAGTGATTAAGATCTAAAGGAATTACTTTTAAAATATATATATATTTTATTGATTTTTTACAGAGAGGAAGGGAGAGGGATAGAGAGTTAGAAACATCAATGAGAGCGAAACATCGATCAGCTGCCTCCTGCATACCCCCTACTGGGGATGTGCCTGCAACCAAGGTACATGCCCTTGACCAGAATCGAACCTGGGACCCTTCAGTCCGCAGGCTGACGCTCTATCCTCTGAGCCAAACCGGTTAGGGCAGGAATGACTTTTAATGCAGGAATTTCAGGCCAAACAGGATGCATGGGAGGTCCCCACCCGAAGGGACCCCACAATCATGCCATTTGAGGCACTTCTCCTGTCACCCCACTCACTGGACACCACTTCCCACAAGTAAACGGCCTCTTATTGCAATGGTCACTGGCTGTCCAGCATGTTTGCATCCCCTGAGGGGAGTGGATCTGTCCATGCATTTCCTTGCACGTCAGTTGACGCACATCTATTTAAGAACATCTTATGAGAAAAGAAATAATATCACATTAAACATTACATCTGTTGTGAGATGCATCCCAATTTCAGAAAATTAAAATTCGAGAGAAGATGAGTCATAGAAATCAGAAGTTGAGAACAGCTTTCTCTGCTGGAGTTCCTGCTGTGCTGGGAGAGAGACCAGGACCATTTTCTGTGGCGTCTTTTCTCTGCACTCAGTCACAAATCTGAGCCTGAGTCAGGAGCTCACAGCTTCTCACTGTGTTCCCTATGTTTGCGTGGGAGTGGGCTTAGCTTGCTGGTAGGATGCTGCAGATCAGCTACGCCATCCAATTAAGGGAAACCTTGGCCCTTGCTCACAATGGCCCTTTGTGACAGTTGCATCCTGCTCCATGTGAAGAAGTTGGCCTGATATTAAGATGATGATTCTTTTTAAAAAAAATATATTTTATTGACTTTTTACAGAGAGGAAGGGAGCGGGATAGAGAGTTAGAAACATCGATGGGAGAGAAACATCGATTCAGCTGCCTCCTTCACACTCCCCACTGGGGATGTGCCTACAACCAAGGCACATGCCCCTGACTGGAATCAAACCCGGGACCCTTCAGTCCGCAGGCTGATGCTCTATCCATTGAGCCAAACTAGTCAGGGCAAGATGATGATTCTTTTATACCACATCTTGTTAAAAGAACAGGTGCTCACAGGACTCCTTTGAACATCCAGGAGTGATATGTCCACTCCTGCCACCAGTCAAACACTCTAGGGTGAGAGCATAGTCAGGTGCTGTTCTTTTCCTTCTCCCTGTCACTCTGTTCACCATCACAGAACAGCCTCCAGGACAAGTGGTAGATTCACACTAGTTAGGGAGGAAAAGAGGGAGAAAAGGGAGGAAGAACTTTCTTCCAATATGGGAGAACATTCTCCTCCTTACTCCTAAATCTTACATTTATTTTCTCTACTCCAAAAGGAGTTCTGAATGGTTAGAGGATTTTATCAATGCAAGAAGCAGAAGATGCAACTCAAAATGATTAAAACCATGGGGAAACTCAGCTCACATGATCAGAATTTCCAAGGTCGGAGAGTCCTGGAATTGGTCATCCAGAGGCTCATTGTTGGTACCCAGTACCCAGGTTCCTTTCAGCTTTCTCTTCAGCCTTCCTTAGCATTTCATGTTCTCTCCCTCTTTATCCCAAGAAGGCTGTGGGATCAGCAGGCATCACATCTGGATAAAAGCAGAAAAAGGGACCATTTCCCCCTGTGCCTCTTTCAAAGAGCCAAGAAAATGTCCCTGGAATCTCACCCTTCCAGAAGATCCTCTCTCAGCTCATTTGCCAGAATTGTGTCATGTGTGTTACTAGGAAAATGACCCTTTGGAGGGAAATTATATCGCTGTGATGGAGTTAGATCAGGGTGTGTGTGTGCATGTGGCGGTGGGGTAGGGTGGTGGTGGTGGACTTATCCCATCACACAGGGAAAGGGCAGACACCGGCACAACACAGAGGCATGAGGACTGTTGGTCACCAGGCCACAGTGTCTGTTACAAAGACCTAGAGCCAATGTGACTCCCTGAAATTTAGGAAACTGGCCTGGTTTCTGGAAGGGTCTGTTTGAAAGTATTTTGTTATGGGAATTGTGGCCTGTCTTTGTTCTGGTCAAATCTCCTGAGATTGAAGCAATTCCTATGGAGATTTAGGGTGTGTGGGATGACCAGATGTGCTGTTCTAAAGGGGGTTAGTAGCGTGGCATCTCTCTGCATTTCACATGTACCCGGCACCCTTTTTTATTCTAAAATGTAGACCTGAGCATATGACTCCCCAGCTCAAAAACCCGAGTGGTATTCCAATCTGTTTCTAAAGTCATTTTTTCTCTTCATAGCTCATTTCTTTTATTCATGAAAACCCAAGACTACGTATTTTACATCTTAGTTTCCTTTGTCTTTGCTGTGTCCTGAATGCCCTTCCCTATTTGCATGCCTGGTAAGCTCCTACTCATCCTTCAAGACCCAAATCAAATGTTAAAACTCACTCCCATCCTCTAATTTCTCCTTCATGTGCCTTTCTATCATTGCTATCATTGCTCTGAAATCATCCCATTGCTGTTTCAGCCATCTGACAAGCGACTCTTCCTCTTCTTACCCCCTCCAATTCGTTTCCCACACTACAATGTATTTCTAAAGCACTACCCACATCACTCTCTTGCTAATACCCTTCACTGGCTACCCATAGTGCCCAGGACGAAGCTCTGTAACATCGCTCATAAACACTGCAGTGATGAGGCTGTCTCTTCCCGCACAGTAGGCGCCCTGCCAGGCTGAGCCATCTGCAGTGCAGGAGCATCATGTGCTCCTCCTCCCCTCCCAGATTTGTGCAAATCCTGTCGCCTCTGCAGGGAATGCTCTCCCTCACCACCCCCTTCAGCTGTCAGGTCTCAATTACCTGATTTGACTCCTCCAAGTCTTGGTGGGTGTTTTCTTCTACACGTTTAGAGCCTCTTAAGTTTTTTTTTTTTTTCTAAAAGCACTTAAAACCTGTGAGGTTTCATAGATTCTCTGAAATTACTTGGGGACAAGAGCTGCTTTTCCTACAAGGCTGTACCTCTAGCACACAGAAAGGATTCAAATGTTTGTAAAAGAGGATACCTGAGTTGATTCTTACAGTACGTGTGTGAGCAGTGTAGGCCTTAAAGATACCCATTTTCTCAATTCTTGGCAATCTTGGTTAAGGCATTAACTTTCAGCACATGTGGCCCATTTGCTTTGTGTCTGAGTCACACAAATCAACAAACGTAAACATTTTCAAAAGGTGATCACAATTTAAAAAATGAAACTAAAGCATTACGTGTTACTGTTACTACTCATAGTCTCATATTAGTAAGAAGGATGATATTTACTTGCTGTCTTTCACTAAGGGATCTACAAATACTTTGAGTCTTTGGCCAGAATTCACATCCAGTTTATGTTTCTCTTCGTTCTATTATGTTGGAACATTCTGAGTCATCATGAAGGTTAGGAGATAGTACGTGTTCGGTGGGTGTTTTAAATGCTTATGGGGAAATTATGGCGAGACTTCCCACTAAGAGTGCTTTCTTCACTCCATTGACAATAAACTGGAAACTCAAGGTCAAATGTTTCACCTTGGGAGATAGTGATGGTGTCTTATTAAACTCAATCTGGGCAAGTTCAACTGGAGCAAGCATTTCTTCATGCGTTTTTTAGCATGCTCTTAAATTTAAAAAATATGTTCATTGTGTAGAATTGGTTTATTTCTCCAGTAAGTGAAGAAAATCATCTAGAATTGGAAAAAGTGAAATGTTCAGCAATCAAACCATTTATGTCATAATTCTGTCTTTTAAAGAAATCTTCATAGCTTATCTTCAACACTAAAAATTCTATTTTGGCCCTGAAGTGATAGTTTTATGCTAGCTATTTATATGTTGACTAGAGGCCTAGTCCACGAAATTCGTGCGCTGGTAGGGTCCCTAGTGGCTGCCGGCTACTGGCTGGGGCCTCCCTCCCTTCCCCCGGTTGGCTGTGCCCCCTGGTTGAGGAGACAATTTGCATACTATGCTTTTATTATTTAGGATGATTATATATATATATATATATATATATATATATATATATATATAATATTTACACAAATCACTTGAAATCACAGAAATAGTCTTTATTAGGGTAACCATACATCCCTAATTTATGTCTAGTATTCCAATAAAATTGTTACAAGGCCTTTCACTCTCAGAAGTGTCCTTGATCAGACAATAAATTAGATGGTCTCCCTAGTCCTTTCCTGGCTTTAATCGTGTTATGCAATGTAGAAATGTTTCCATCTATGGTCTCATGTGAGTACTTTTGAATAAAATTAAGTTTCTATATATGGTCTCATGTGAGTATTTTTTCCTATGACAGTGTAGACAGTGGAATTTTTAGTCACTGCCAATTTCCTCCCCCATACAGCATGCTAAACAGTTCTATTGTTAGTGGATATAATTTGATCATATTTCTACTTGCCATTATTTTTTTCAACCCCAAGTCAATAGCAGGAAGCCACGGCATTGAATGCCAATGAATGAATGTAGCAACGTGGGGTAGGTGTTGAGGAACAAATTCTTTTACTGTCATAAAAACCCCCTTCCCTGGTGTCCCCATCTGTCAACACTGACCCAAATGCGCTTTCCCCAGTCCATATCACTTCTCACAAAGGAATTTTCAGTCAATGAAGACTCTCTTCTCTATAGTAGCATGGGGTTTCAGTAATACGTGAAACAACACCATCAAGCAGTTCTCCCTCATAGATGGACAACATACATGCCGTATGTGAGTTCATACTCAGAAAGTCAGTAGGTCCACCCTACTGAGAAGAGTAACACACACACCACGAGTATGTGACAGTGCTTCCTCATCATATGTCATTATCATTATGCGACATCTGATGGCTCCCCTTGGTAAGGTAATTATGGCTACTGGCACATTCTGTTTCCTCTCAAGCGCTGTATTTTTGTATTTACAAAGGTTTCATAAACTTCTTAGCAATAGTATGGACTGTGTCTAATTTTGTAATGAAAAGTGAAATGATGAATGATGTCTTAGTAATATTGAGCTCTGCTTTAGTAACAACATACATTAGTTCCCTCCTGAGCTGCATTATTTAGGGCTGGTGGTGAAAAAAATTCATTAGGCCCTGGCTGGTTTGCTCAGTGGTTAGAGTGTCAGCCTGCAGACCTAAGAGTCGCGGGTTTAATTCCTGGTCAAGGGCATGTCATGCTTGGGTTGTAAGTTCCCCCGCTTCGGTAGAAGCGCGTGCAGGAGGCAACCAATTAATGTGTCTCTCTCACATCCATGTTTCTCTCTCTCTCTCTCTTTTTCTTCCTTCCTTTTTCCCTCCCTTCCACTCTCTCTAGAAATCAATAGGAAAAATATCCTTGAATGAGGATTTTAAATAAATAAATAAATAAAAATTAAAAATACAGAAATTTCATTAGTTTACTGTAGTGGTCACTCTTCTTTGAAAACAATGGGAAAGTTCTGCTGGCTTCATACCACTAGTTGACAAAATTTCAAAACAATATATCAAGGAATAGGGTAAAGGGATTATTAGTCTAATAAAATTCAATTTAGTAATTTCATCATGGTATACTTTTCTTTTGCATTTTTTTTAGGCTGTATATAAGAAATTTGACTTGCATTTCTCTGATGACTAATGATGTTGAATGTCTTTTCATGTGTTTCTTGGCCATTTATATATCTTCACTGGAAAAATTCCATTCATGTTAGTAGGATATAATTTTCAAAATTTATATTTGTTGTCAATGGCCATGGGTGAAAAGATATCTGGAAAACATTTAAAAAAGAAAATTCTGAGTGCATTAAAACAAAAGTAGATTAGTGGTTGTCTAGAGCTATGCTGGAAGTGGGAAGCAAGGAGAAATGGGGAGTGACTGCTAAGAAGTATAACATTTATTTTGGGGGTGATACAAATGGTCTAACATTAGATTGCAGTGATAGTACCACTCTGTGAATATACTAAAAAAAATCACTGAATTGTAAACTTTAAATGGGTGAGTCTTATACACTGAGTGGCCAGATTATCATGACCACCCCATCAGTACAATGAAGTGAATTAGTTATTCAAATAATAATAATAATAATAATAATAATAAATAATAATAAAACCTTGAGAGTATTTGCTTAAGAAGTTTTCAATATTCAGTATTTTTGGAAGTGTCAATGAAGTACTGATGGGGTGGTCATAATAATCGGGCCGGTCATAATAATCTGGCCACTCAGTGTATATCTCAATAAAGCTGTCTTAAAGTTATCATAGGCAAACAGAGGAAATGTAGGATAATATTTGTTTTTGCCTCAAGGTAAGAAAGGATATCTTAAACATGATTCCAATAGTACAAACTGTAAAGGAAATGATCAATAAAATTAACTACAGTGGGGCCTTGACTTACGAGTGTCGCGACTAACGAGTTTTTTGAGATACCAGCGGTCTCTCGGCCGATTTTTTGCATTGAGTTGATAGAGTAATTTGAGTTAACGAGCTCCTTAACGAGCTCCTTAACGAGCTCGGTCTCGGAACGAATTAAACTCATAAGTCAAGGCCCCACTGTACCTTGATAAATCTAACTGCCTTAAATTAAGAACTTTATCAAAAGATATCATAGAGTAAGTGAAGACATGAGCCACAATTTCAGGGAAGATATTTACAACATATGTTTCATATACAGTGGGGCCTTGACTTACGAGTTTAATTCGTTCCGTGACGGAGCTCGTAACTCAAATTACTCGTATGTCAAATCAAAAAGTGAATGAGTGAGACACGTGATGCTGGGCTGATGTTGTGGCATTCACTGTGATGTTTGCTGCGCCAACTAGCGGTGAGGTATCTGAAGCTGGCTCGTAACCCGAATTTTAGCTCGCAACTCAAAGCAAAAAATCGGCCGAGAGATGGCTCGTATCTCGAAAAACTCGTTAGTCGGGACACTCGTAAGTCAAGGCCCCACTGTACTACGTTGGTGGCAGATTAAAACAGGTAACCACTTTTGAAAGGAATTTGGTATTTATCTAAATCGTATGGTGCATTTCTCACTATCCTTCCTGGGCTTGGAATTGACTTTGCTTGTCCAGTCTGGTCACTGCCACACGGCACCACAACTATGCAGGTGTGTGGCAAGATGGTGCGCGTGGTGTAGTAAGAAGTAGTACCTGGAACCCAGATGTTAGGTCTAGATGGCTTGGCTTGATAAACATATAACATGTTGACCCCACCTTTGGTATATGTCCTTGGTATATGTACATCCTTCATATATGTCCAAGAAACTTTTGAACATGTGCACCGGGAGACGAGAACATTCATAGCAGCATTGTTTCTAAAAGTAAAAGGCTGCAAGTCACCAAGATGTTTAATGAATGAAGGAAAGAAAAAATACATTTTTATCTATTCACAATGGAATACTCTACAGTAGTGAAGACAATTGAATGATAGCTACACATTTCAACGTGGGTTTATTTGATAAATATGTTGATGAATAAAAGCATGTTGCAGAAAATGACTATAGCACAATTACCTATATGTAAAGGTAAAAACTTGCAAACTTAAAGTATTATTTATAGATACATATAAATAAAGGTAACAAGGGGACAGATGAGGCCAGTTTCAGGAGAGCAGAACAGTTACCGTTGGGAGGAGGGCAGGCAGTCGGACCATGAAGGGGCACACTGGGAGCATCAACGGCCTTGGTTTCATTTTATTTCTTAAGTTGGGTATCACAGGCATGCATTCCTTCATTATTTTACCATTTATAATATGCCACATATATAGTCTCATGAATACTTTATTATAAACATTTTAAATAAGTTGCTGAAAACATATGACATTTATATAAAACAAAAACTACATATCTCCCCAAACTATGCATTTCTATATGCATATGTAAATGTACTTTAAAAATATTAACTTTTTAGTCAGTTTAGTAGCTTTAAAAATTATTACCTTTAAATTCAGTAGCTTAAAAAATTCAGTAGCTTTAAAAATTATTAATGTAGCAAGCAGGCAACCTTGTTAAATCTTAGAGATGGTTGACAATACCTGGTGAGCACACGCTCTGAGCTATGTCCAATGCAGTCTGGCACTAAAATGTCTTAATGTTAGACCATTTGGCATCTCTGTCTTTTTTCTCTTCCTTGTCAAAGACTTCCAGAATTGCCACCACTTGGCTTAACTCTTACATATACTAATTTAATCCTCAGAGTAATCTTGAGACAAGCTTTATTATTGTCTTCAACATCACACATCTAAAATTTAACATACTCAAAACTGCTCTCCCGCTTCCCCTTATCACAAACCTTCCTCATAGTCTTACCCATCTTAGTTCATGGGAATTTCATCCTTCCTGTGGCTCATACCCAAATCCTGGAAGTCATCCTTAGTTCTCCCACCGCTTCTCGAAGGACCAACACACATGGTTATGCAGGTTGGGCACTGCACAAGGTAACAAGTTGCCATTTACATTGGAGGCATCATAGATTTGTGCACTAAGTGTCATAATTTCCCAGCAGCTGTCAATTCTAATAAAATAGGTACATTATGAAAATTTTCTGAGAGATGGAAGGAAACTGTGGTGATTACAGGCCACAAGGGTCCTTTTCACCACTTACTTGGAATTATTACTATGGCCTTCCTGCTTCCACCCTTGTCCGCATCCAGCCATTCTCAGCACTGTCGTCAGCATGACCCTGTAAGTCAGGCCAGGGCTTAAAGCCTCCAGTGGACTTTCACTCAGAACCCTTGCAGCGGGTCTACGGCTCTGTCCCTGACACTGCTCTGACTTGGGGCGGCTACTCTCCGCTCTCCCCCTCTGCCACGCCTGCCTCCTTACTGCACCCCCCTCCCACCGTGGCTCCTCAGCTCGTCTTTCTCTCTGCCCGCTCCCTTTCCGCCTTCAGGTCTTCACCATGCTGGCCATCCTATTTCAAAATTGCATCCTGTCCCACTCCCTAATCTCATCCTGGCTTTACTTTCAGTCACAACATTTATCATTTGTGATACATTTTATTTATTTTGATACATTTTATTTTGGTAAGTGTAAAAGAAACCCCATGTCGGCAGAAATCTTTATTTTCTTCAATGTGGATCCCAGGCACCTAGAACAATTCTTGGCACAGAGAAAGCAATCATTAAACACGTGTGAAAGGAATACATCTTCAATGTACAGATTAGGAAAGGAAGACTCAGAAATGGTTATTTTAAAGACCAACGGCCAGTAAGTGGTAGAAGCAGGACCTAAACCCAGGCAGTTGGACTCCAAACCCTGTGCTCTCGAAACTCTATGCGCTACTGCTATATATCCAATGTTTTTGTTGGTTTCAGAGAGAGAGGGAGAGGGAGAGAGGGAGAGAAACATCAATGATGAGAGAGAATTATCGGTCGGCTGCCTCCTGCATGCTCCCTATTGGGGATCGAGCACTCAACCCAGGCATGTGGCCTGACCAGGAATCAGATTGTAACGTCCTGGTTCATAGGTTAATACTCAACCACTGAGCCCCACCAGCTGGGCCAACAATGTGAATCTTTAATGATATTGATGGTGATATTGATGACAATGATAATGACAACTAATATTCTTTTCTTTTAATTTAACATCATAATATAAGTGACAAACTTCTCTTTTGGTAACTGTTTTTTTAATTTTAAATTAGTAATTTTTATCTATTCCCCTTTTATTGAATTTATTGGTGTGACACTGATTAACAAAATTATACAGTTTCAGGTGCATAATTTGACAACACATCATCTGTACATTGTGTGCTCACCACCCCAAGTCGTCTCCATTTATCACCATTTGTCCCCCTTCTACTCTCTCCATCTCTCCCCACCACTCTCCTCCTGTCAATCACCACACTGTTGTCTGTGTACATGAGATTTTTCTTTTTTTCCTTTTTTTTTTTTCTCAATCCCTCCACCCCACTGACCCAGCTCTCCCAACCCCAACCCCCTCCCACAGCTGTAATCCTGCTCTCTGTCTATGGGTCAGAGACAGAGAGCTTGTTAGTTCATTTTGCTCATTAGATTCCATATATGAGTGATACCATATGGTTCTTATTTTTCTCTGACAGGCTTATTCACTTAGCATAATGCTCTGCAGGTCCATCCATGCTATCCCCAAAGGCAAGAGTTCCTTCTTTTTTATGGCCGAGTAGTATTCCATTGTGAAACTGTACCACAGCTTTCTAATCCACTCATCTACTGATGGGCACTTGGGCTGCTTCCAAATCTTGGCTACAATAGCTAATAGCTAAATTCTGAATGCCTACTTGTGCCTTTTACTGTGCTTTACAAGTATCATCTCATATATTATCTAATTCAGTATCCAGGAAATACCTAATCTAAATCAGATTGGAGTCCCTAAAGTTTTGGCAAATTATCATGCCATTCAAGTACAGCGGAAGATGAACAAAACTTTATTCCCAAACCCTACAGAGCTGCATAAACTTCCCTTCTACGTGGGGAAGGCAGGTAACTAGCAATTTCAAATTTCACATGAAGAAATTGCAAATTGTGTAGCTATAAGAGAGACCCGGATGTAATAATCCTATTATGGTTGGCTTCTTTTGCTCAATTTATTATTCATTTATTCACTCATACATTCATTTATTTATTTACACATTCAACAAACATTCACTGAATGATTGCCATGCAATGCACTATGCCAAGTTCAAAGGCTACCACATGGAGATGCATCCTCTGCCCTTGAAGCACTCACAGCCTAGCAAGAGAGATCCTGTGAGAGCAAGCAATTCCACCGAAGGAGTAGGCGAGATTCGAGGACTGTGGCAGATGCTGTGGGAGCCCAGAGCAGGAAACGCCTGAGCCTGTCTGGGGAGACACGGGAGAACCTCAGGGGAAATGAGCCGGGATAAGGAGTTTATCTGGCAGGATGGGGAGAAGGAAGAGAAGCAGAGGAAGGGATTTGTGCGGCACGGAGGCAGGACTCCCGTGGTTCAGGGAACTATGTGTGGCTGGGTGTAACTGGGGAAGGGGTGGGAGAAAGGAAAGCAGGAGCCCAAGTGACTTTGAATAAGATTGTGATTACATCAGATTTTCATCTTACAAGAATCTCTCAGGGGCTGGATGGAAACTAAATTAAGGGAACAGGCTGGATGGAAAGAGGCAGCAATCTGGCACTTGGAAGCTGGTGTCTTGACTCAGGGATATTTTTAGGTGGCTTAAAAGTAATTACATTTTCAGCTCAAAAATTACCAGGTGATGTGCAAAACAGCCATCTCACCTCATTGCAGAACCTCACCCCATGCCAACGCCGGAACCTGCGGGGTCAGAAAGAGGGTGAGAATGAAACAACATCTGGCAGATAAGTCACATCTGACCAGGAATCATGTGTTCACTGTAGGTTGAAGAGCTTAAATATGCAATAAGCATACTGCTCCTGCTCCTTTTCAGAGAGCGCCCTTGTATTTTGCAAGAGCTGCTCCTCAGATTCTCTGGTTATTCCCTTGCAGTTATAATTGCAACAATTTTTTACTTTTAGTTAATAATACTTACAAAGTGTGTTATCTAATAGGTGTTTTAGTTTCCTTAGAGAAATCTTAAAAATGGAAACCTCTGTTTTTATGGGCTTCCATACAATGCTCAATTTCTTTGGGGATTCATGTTATACACTGGAAGGGAACCTGGAGAGAGAGAGCATATTAATTATGAGTACTTTATTTGTATGTTAAAAATAAAAAAGGTCATTGTTTTGTTGAACTGGGGAGTGTGGAAGGCAGCCCACTTGAGGCTGGGTCTAGGGGCTCAGTGATATCACTTTGCCTCCCTCGCTTTGGGACAGGCTCTCCCCACACGGCAGGCTAAGTAGTCACTGGCACCCCAACACTCATATTTGACCAGCTGCGCAAACCCAGATAAAATAATTTTTTAGATAGCTTCTGTAAAATGGTCCCAGGAAGGACTCTGATTGGCCAGTGGGTTATATGCTTATGTCTAACCTCTGACCCAAGATATGGGGTATTCTAATTGGCCAGGCTGGAGGCATGTGTCCATCTATGAAGGGTGGGGGGCTGGGGGAGTAGCAGTGTGGGGGTTCAGCCCTACTTGAATCCCAAGCAAAACGTTTTTTTAACCAGAAAAATAGGGGAAATTATATGAGATATCCATTCTAGATATAGTATCCATATAATTTATTGCCCAAGCTCAGTGGTTGGCAAACTCATTAGTCCAACAGAGCCAAATATCAACAGTACAACAATTGAAATTTCTTTTGAGAGCCAATTTTTTTTATTTTTCTTTTTTTTATTGCTTAAAGTATTACAAAGAGTATTACATATATCTCCTTTTTTCCCCCACCCTTGACAATCCCCTGGCCTCCCCTACCCCACAGTGTCTTATGTCCATTGGTTATGCTTATATGCATGCATACAAGTCCTTCAGTTGATCTCTTACACACCCCCTCTTGCCCCCCAACCCTCCCCGGCCTTCCTGCTGTAGTTTGACAGTCTGTTCGATGCTGCTCTGCCTCTGTATCTATTTTTGTTCATAAGTTTATAATGGTCTTTATTATCCATGAGTGAGTGAGATCATGTGGTATTTTTCCTTCATTGACTGGCTTGTTTCACTTAGCATAATGCTCTCCAGGTCCATCCATGCTGTTGCAAATGGTAAGAGTTCCTTCGTTTTACAGCAGCATAGTATTCCATCGTGTAGATGTACCACAGTTTCCTAATCCATTCATCTACTGATGGGCACTTAGGCTGTTTCCAGATCTTAGCTATTGTGAATTGTGCTGCTATGAACATAGGGGGGCATATATCCTTTCTGATTGGTGTTTCTGGTTTCTTGGGATATATTCCTAGAAGTGGGATCACAGGGTCAAATGGGAGTTCCATTTTTAGTTTTTTGAGGAAACTCCATACTGTCTTCCATGAGAGCCAAATTTTTTAAACTTAAACTATATAGTAGGTACATTGTTATTAACTTAATTAGGGTACTCCTAAGCTGGCCTTTGCTAAAAACATCCTCAATCTGAGGGGTCGACCTCAGCGAATGTACCCCCACTTCTTCTAATGCCACTTCTTCAAAATAGACTCGCCCAGGCCGAAAACCGACTTCTGCGCATGGGCCAAGAAGTTTCAATCGCACTGTACGTGCGCGCCCGCACATGGTATTTTGTGGAAGAGCCACACTCAAGGGGCCAAAGAGCCGCATGTGGCTTGCGAGCCGCAGTTTGCTGACCACTGCCCAAGCTGGATAAATAATGATTATTCTAGGACAACAGGCATGACCTGGAACTGCTTCAGGCCACTTGGGAAATGTGGTCACTCTATCTGTGGGGGAGAGGCTATTTGGGCCACTACATGATCCCTTATTTTTTACTCCAAACTGCATAGAAAATCCTCAATTAAATTTCTAACAGTTCTTTCATTGCTCTTATAGTACATACACATTATATTCAATAGCATCAGACTCATCTCGGTTTGATGGCTTTAGTACTCTTTTAACATTGATTTATCAGAATTTAAAACCTTTTCCCTCTGATTTAAAGTCATCTTTTAAAAGAGCTCATAAAAAGATAATATTAAATCATGCAGATGTGACTAAAGTATAAAGTCCCTATGATTGGGAATTAGGAAATACAGGGTCAGGGTTACCTTTTGGTAACACAAAAACAGTGAATTTTCACCAGGCGGTTTTGACTCAGATGCTCCAAGACCAATTTAGGCGAAGTTATCCCAGGACTCCATGAGTGCAATAACTGGTCAGGTCCTTAACTGAGGTCGTGGGCACCGCATTGGAAAGGGGGACTGAGCCCTGGCCAGTGTGGCTCAGTTGATTGAGTGTCATCCCATGCACCATACGGTTGCCCGTTCGGTTCCTGGTCAGGGCACATGCCCAGGTTGTCGGTTTGGTCCCCGGTTCAGGTAAATGCCAGAGGCAATTGATCGATGTTTCTGACATCAATGTTTTCTCTCTCTCCCTCTCCCTTCCTCTCTCTAAAATCAGTAGAAATATATGTTAAAAAAGAAAGAAAGAAGGAAAAAGAGGGGGCTGCATTGAGAGATCTGTTTAAGAGAGGGGAGCCAGGACTTGGTGATTCAACCTGAAAGTGCAAGGGAGGGATTCATGTCCCGGTTTCTGGATCAGGTGGAAAGGGAGCCCACCACCGGACTGGGGACGGTGGAGGAAGAGCACTGGTAGATGTGAAAGGAAAATGGCCCCACCTCTTCTGGGTCTGATTTAATGTGCAACCTCATTCTGGGAAGAAATGAATGCATTCCCTGACAAAATGAGTAATCAATTTTCTGATAAACTTAAAGGGAATTAACACTTATTCTGGGAACCAGTCAACACCCTCCAGCTAACGGACTTGTGACCAATAACCAAACCTCCTTTCCTCCTTTTCCCTGTTTAATAATGATGATTTGGCATTCTCTTTACCACAAATGCTCTGCCAAGACTTTGTGTTTGAAATGACCACACAGGCCTTTTCTTTTGCAGCAAATTTGTGAAGAAACTTGGACACATGCTTGTTACATGGGTGTTGTAGAGGAGGCGAGCGTCTGTTTAATTTATAGAGACTTTAGGTTCTGGTTCTAGGGAGGCTTCTGTAAGATAAAAACAATAATTTAAAAATAATTATTAAAGCAATACATGTTCACAGAAAGCTTGGAAAACCCATAAAAATCGAAAGCATGGAAATCTTATTATTACATCATTTTGATGCATTCATCTTTTTTTTCATTATTGTATTGTTCTGTGAGTTTTTTGTCTATTGGTTTGTTGCCTTTTCAAAAGGAGATAGAACTTTTGCCCTAACCGGTTTGGCTCAGTGGGTAGAGCATTGGCCTGCGGACTGAAGGGTCCCAGGTTCGATTCTGGTCAAGGGCATGTACCTTGGTTGCGGGCACATCCCCAGTAGGGTGTGTGCAGGAGGCAGCTGATCAATGTTTCTCTCTCATAGATATTTCTAACTCTCTATCCTTCTCCCTTCATCTCTGTAATAATCAATAAAATATATTTTTCAAAAAGGAAATAGAACTTTTTATTACTACAGGATATTGTCCCCAATCAATTGACCTTCCTGGGTGGGAGCTGGTTTTGTGGCTAGGACCTCTGTTTAGAGTTGGGTTCTCTAGTAGTTCCTCTCATGGACTTGTTTAACAAAAGCTAAGTGCTCTCCAGCAGTTACTATACCAACAGGCACCGGTTAACTTGGCTTCTGGAGAACCATCTACTTCTGCTGCAGTCCCCTGCAGTGGCACATGGCAGGAATAAAGACTTGATGAACAATGATAGCAAGCACCCTGACCCGGAATCGAACCGTGACCACCTGGTTCAGGGGTCAATGCTCAACCACTGAGCCATGCCAGCTGGGCGTTGATATATATCTTGAATCTGGCTAACCACAGTCTATTTACACACACACGTACAAAATAAAAAATAAATGATATACTAGGGAAAATCTGCGTAACATGTGAAAAATGGTTATTATTGTTAAAACTGGCCTTTTAAATTAGTAAGGAAAAGAGGAACTCACCAATAGGAAAACAGACACAAGACATAAACGAGCGATTATTACTAAACACTTCTTTGTTGATTTACAGTTTCTCATTTGGTATGTTTCTTGCAACATAGGACAGCAACATTCTGGAATGATGCCTTTGTCAGGAGTCCCTAAACATGTTGCATGCATGATTTCACTTAAGTCCTCGTAATAATTCTATGAGGTAAGTGCAATAGTGATCACCATTGTACAGATGAGGAAACGGAGCATGAAGAAGTTAACAGTTCACCTGAGATTTCACAGAGCGGAGACTGAAGCCCAGTTCTGTCTCACTTTGGAGTATAATGCTATCAAGAGAACTGAATATCGAAGGGGGATTTTAGACTTGAAGCCTGGACACTGACCCTGTGAAGAATTCAGCATGAATATGATCTCACATCACAACATTTACCACCCACATTATTTTGAAGCAGCTTTTTTTTTTAACTGAAATTGAGAGCAATGCATTATACAACTAGAAAAATCCCAGGTCATAAATTTCATGTTTCTCAAGCTCCTGAATTGTAATAACGAGGCAGAGTTTGGCAGGGAGAGGACCCAGTGGAGAGTGAAAAGACCCCATAGCTCATAAAATGAGCTAATGATCCAGGCTAGTGTCGTGGAACTACCCAGGAGTGCAAAGGCAAAGTCAGTTTCAGGGAATTAGCTCTTACTTTGTTGAGCTTCCACTGTAGATCAAACTGAAACCTTAGTCTCACTTATATTTAGTTTTTGTTACACAAGTTAATTGAGATCATCTTCCACTTATACAATTTAGGAGTGCTGATACAGAAAATTCTCTTCCTATAGGAAGAATCAGATTCCTCATTGATTTGTCCAATTTAGATTGAGTTCATGTTGGTAAGTAGAGGGCCACCTTCATGGCCACATGAAGGCATTCTCTGCAGCCACCTGCCACGCTCAGCTCAGCCCAGGCTGACTTGCTGCTGGGGTTCAGCAGAGAGAGGCCCTATGTAGAGCCAGCTAACTACTTCTCTTCTCCGGGGTCCGCACGAGGGTGGCCCCCTTTTGCAGGGCAATGCAGCCCAGGGGCAGGGGGTTGGAAAGTCATACTGACTAGACATACACACGTAGTCAAAAGGGGAGCACTGCTTGGGCAACTGACAACTGTATTTTGCCCACCTTCCTTTTAACCATTTCTGTTGGCGAGAATGTATTTTGTGCGTTTTTGTGAAAAGAACATAGGACCAAGAAGCAGGAGACAGGTTTCCTGATCCTATGTGATTTAGGACAAGGCATTTCAGTTTCTGAGCCCCAGTTTCCTGAGTTGTAAACTGGGGATAATTAGGGATAATAATATCTTCCTTGTGGGGCACTTGCTAAGATCAAATGAGATCATGTATTTGACAATGCATCCTGAAACTCTATGCACCTTATGAATATTTTGTCAAACAATTTTTATTCCAATTTCATAACTGCAGAGCCTGAAATTCACTGTGTTTAAGGCCACCTCCAATAGAAACAAAGCAAAGATTTTAACCAAGTGTAAGTCCAGAACCTCCAATGTTTTCTCATGTGCTGCCTCCTTAAACAAATTCAAGTTGTTAATATGAATATGACCTTTTTTGCAATGTATGTTAGAAAATTTAACCCTGATTTCAAGAGTCCCGTACAACTCTCCACAGGACCCTATCCCCAGTACCTACCAAAGAGAGGAGCACCCAGCGCGAGACCTCCTTTGTGGCATACAGATTTCTCATAGACCCGAAAATGGGGCACAACCTAAGTGTGTAAATGCCTAGCGCTGTGGCCCCGGCTGCTGACACTCAGTGTGCTATTTTAACACTAAACAATTCAGAGTGAAGAAAACATCCTGTGTTTAGTCTTTGTCCATTGTACTCCCGTGCCCTGCAAATCAAGGCCATGTAACAATATATCATTGCAAGTGGCTTTAAATGATCCTTTTTCCCCAACATGATACAATAGAAAGCTGCCACCTCCTGACCCTCACAAACAAACAAGAAAATACTTGTTATCTGTCAGATGAAGTTACTAATTAAACACAATATATGCTAGGAAAACCTAAAAAACAGACAAACACTTTAAAGGGGAGGGAAAGAATGGTATACTTTGCTGCTTTCTTGTCTGAGAAGTCTCCTCTAAAAGTTGATGTATATCTTGAATCTGGGCAATCACAGTCTATTTACACACACACACATACAAAATAAAAAATAAATGATATACTAGGGAAAATCTTTGTAAGATGTAAAAAATGGTTATTATTATTAAAACTGGCCTTTCAAATTATAAGAAAAGAGGAACTCGCCAATAGGAAAACAGACATAAGACATAAACGAGCAATTATCTGTTACTAAACACTTCTTTGTTGATTTACAGTTCCTCATGTATTATTTTTCTTGCAACTGGGTATATGAATTCTATTAATTAGCTGACTTAATAATTCCTCAGTTGCTACAGTAGGAAGGTTCTGATTACAACATCTATGCTAATAAAAGGGTAATATGCAAATTGACCGAATGGCAGAATGATCGGTCGCTATGACATGAACTGACCACCAGGGGGCATATGCTCAACGCAGGAGCTGCACCCTAGTGGTCAGTGCACTCCCACAGGGGGAGTGCTGCTTACCCAGAAGCTGGGCTCACGGCTGGCAAGTGCAGCGGTGGTGGCGGGAGCCTCTCCCGCCTCCGCTGCAGGCAGGTGGTAAGGAGCAAGGGGTCCCAGACTGCAAGAGCCCCGGACTGCAAGAGAGATGTCTGACTGTGACATCACTCGGGCCTAAGCTGGCAGGCGGACATACGGGTCTTCAGGCATCTCCTTTCCTTGACTGGTTGAGACCTTAACTCCCCTTCTGAGCCAGCACTTGGTGCATGGAGCAGATGAGAGCTGCCCACACCTTATGGAAAGGAGGCCAGAGATAGTGGGAGTTCAGAGGTCAGGATCAGGGCAAATTAGTCAGCTCAGGGATTTACCGTTGATTTCAAGGCTGTTTAAAATTTAAAGTTCAATATAATTATGGGATCACTAGTACACTTCTGATAGTTGGTTGCTCAGTAACCTAGATTAGGGTTACTTGGTTCCTTTTTATTATTATAAAAATGATCTTTCCCCCTAGTCTGTATCATATGCACAGTACAGACAGAATTTCAGAAAACAACAGCAAAAAAATAAACAAAAACCAAACTTCTGTTGTGCATGTTTCAGTACACACACAATGTGTTTAATACTGTCATACTCCA
Source organism: Myotis lucifugus (assembly GCF_000147115.1). NCBI lineage: Eukaryota > Metazoa > Chordata > Mammalia > Chiroptera > Vespertilionidae > Myotis > Myotis lucifugus. The sequence goes on from NW_005871356.1 coordinate 1,071,438, forward strand.
CAGATAATTTTTAGCCTTGACACTAGGTTGAACATTTGTTCAGGCCAACACATTCATTTGCAGAATAATTTTTAAAAAAAATATTTTTATTGATTTCAGAGAGAGGAAGGGAGAGGGAGAGAGAGAGAGACGGAAACATCAATGATGAGAGAGAATCATTGATTGGCCACCTCTTGCACCCCCCCCACTGGGGATTAAACCCACAACCCAGGCATATGCCCTTGACCGGAATCGAACCTGGGACCACCCCCCCCCACACACACACCAGTCCACAGGCAGATGCTCTATCCACTGAGCCAAATCAGCTAGGGCTGCAGAATGATTTTTGATGACTAGCATTTTAGTCTATAGATGTATAATCATTGATATAATCAATGCCCTCTTTTTAGGCATTTAGATTATTTCCAGTTTTTCACTATCTTAAACCATGATGTGACAATTATCCTTGTAGAAACACTATTTCCTTATCATAAATCCATAGAAGTGAAGTTGCAGGGTCAAATTAGTATATTTTAAGGTTGTTGGTACATATCACCTAGTTGCCACCCAGAAAGGTACCAATTTCCCCCCCACCAGGTGGATAGGTGAGTGCCCATTTGGAGTAAGGTTCTGTTGGCTGGCCAAGTAAACAAATCAACAGGAGGCAGATTGACAAGAGAAAGTCAAATTTCCTATGATGTGCACGGCAACCCCACATACATGAGAGAGTCAGAGACCCTGCATACAGAAGAGGCTCAGAGACAGAAAGGGGGACGGAAGTCTGTAAGACCTCCTGGGTTAGGGATGAGGTCATGCATCTCGGGGGCTTCAAAGGGTCATGGCAGGAGGATAAGGAGAGCAGGTGTTCAGTAAATAAAAGTTTGCCCTGCCATACAGGTGGGTCGCAAAGGTTAGCCCTGATAATCTCTTATTACAGGCAAGGCCTCCAATTAAAATCCTCCTAGGCAATTATTCGGGGAAGGAGGGCAGAAGGTTTTCCTGAGCCCGAAGCTAAAATTGCCTTCAGCTCAAAGTAATCTGCATACCACCAAGGCACAGCCTGGATGGCTGGTCCTGGACCCCCACAATCACCCCATGCCCTTGCCACGGTCATACTAGTCTTTTAGAAAATCTTAGTCAATGTGTTAAGTTTGAAAATGGTAGCTCAGTGAAGTACTTATACAATTTTCTTCTGTTGCTTTTGAATAGTGAAACTAAACACTTTTTTTCATCCTTTGCCTTTTCTTCTGAGAATTGCTCATTTATGTCCTATGTCTATATTCCTATCGATGAGTTTCTCCTTTCCTTCCTTATTAATTTGAAAGACCAGTTTTAACAATAATAGCCATTTTCACATAGATATACTAGACTTTCCCTAATATATTATTTATCTTTTAGTTTGTTGAGCATGTTTAATTAACAAAGTTTTTAACATTTACATTTTGAATAATAATCTTTTTATATTTTTCATTTTTGGTGTTTTTTTGTAATTGGTTTCTCAATTCACAGACTAAATAGTCAGATCTTTTATGATTTAAAAAAAATATCTGTTTTTACTGATTTTAGAGAGAAAGGAAGGGAGAGGGAGAGAGAGAAACATCAACGTGAGAGGGAAACATCGATTGGTTGCCTCCTATATGCACCCCAATGGGGACCCAAATCCAAAACTTGGGCATGCACCCTGACCGGGAATTGAGCCAGTGACCTTTTGGTGCAGATGATGCTCAACCAACTGAGCCACCGGAGCCAGGGTCAGATCTTTTATGTGTTGGATTTTTATTTTGGACATTTAATTTATTTGGCTTATACTTTGAAGTAAGGATCTAACTTCATTCTTTTTCCAAGTAGCTGAACAATTTTCCTGAGATCACGTATTAACAACTACTTTTATCGTATACTAAGTACTTGAGAACCCTCAGATCTGTTTCTAATGGACCTTTTTGTTTTGTTTTTAATCCTCATCTGAGGATATTTTTCAATTGATTTTTTTTAAGAGAGAGTGGAAGAGAGAGGGAAAAACAGAGAGAAATATTGATATGAAAGAAACACACTAATTGGTTGCTTCCTGCATGAGCCCTGGCCGGGCTGGGAGGAACCTGCAACTGAGGTACATGCCCATGACCAGAATCAAACCCGGGACCCTTTGATCTGCAAGCCAATGGTCTATCCACTGAGCCAAACTGGCTAGGGCTGGGCCTTTGTTTTTAATGCGGAGGCAAAGCAGGGATGATAAGCCCTTTAGGACATGCCAAGGGCTGTACTCGCTGTCATGCCTGTTCTGATAGAGTACGACTACAGACTAAAAATGAAGGGATGAAAGAGGTAAAACTTAAAAATACAGATAATTTTCAAGTGCCTAAAAGATGCTGGGATATAGTTTACTCCCAATTTTTCTTTGTTGTGCCTGGTTTTTAAAATGTGGTTCCAATAGTATGATTATACGTAAATTACACATATATTTTAAAAATTCTTTTTCTGTACTAGTCCACCAGATTTCCCCATAAATATATTATTAAGAAAGGTCTTCTGGTAGAATCAGTTTGTACTTGGTTACAGATGCATAAAAAATACATATATTAAAGCTAGAAGAACCATTATTGGTATTTTCTTCTTTAACTAAAAATAGGGGAAATTATCCCTTCTTCCTTCTGTTAGGACTCGTACTAAAATTATCTAGTAACTGACAAACTTTATTTTAGCAACCCTAGAGAAGATTCCTTATCCTCTTTTGATGTAACCTGTCCCAATATTTAATGGATTTCATTTATATAAAAATCTCACTAAGCAATTTAAGCTGTTTCTTTTCTTTTAAAAAATACATTTTTTTATTGATTTCAGAGAAGAAGGGAGAGGGAGCGAGAGATAGAAACATGAATGATGAGAGAGAATCATTGATCAGCTACCTCCTGCATGCCTCCTACTAGGGATCAAGCCTGCAACCTGGGCATGTGCCCTTGGCTGGAATCTAACCTAGGACCCTTCAGTCCGCAGGCTGGTGCTCTATCCACTGAACTAAATCAGCTAGAGCTTCTTTTCTTGTCTTTAACCTTATTAGTTAGTGGTAAGTTTCTCAGGCTACTATCCCTCAGACTTTTCTTCTCTAAATTGATCAATTCCCAACCCTATATGCAGACCAAATCAGGATAACTTCTTATATATTTTTGGCATTCAAGAACAGTTGAGCAACTAGTGACACCAACGGAGGACCAAGCACACATACACAGTGTATGCACATGAACACTCCCTCATTTAAAAAATATTTAAGGTTGATGCCAAATTCCCATTTTAATTTTGGCAAAATGTCATACATTTTGCCTAAACAAAGACCAACTGTAATGTACTGAATTCACTTTTCATTTTAGTGAAAAATTTGAGCAAAGCACAAGAGGATCCCTCACTGCAGAGGGGCTGGGGTAGGCCGTGGGGAGGCAGAGGATGGCAAGACCGGATTTGATGTGAACATGAGCTTCCAGCACTGCAATGGCGGTGAGCGCATGGAGCTCTGCTCTGAGCCTGCCTTTGGGGAAGGGACAGAGAGCAAACACGTGCACATCCCTGTTGATAAATAGGATGGGTACCTAGTAATGAATTACAGTGGTAGAGCTAGGTGCTTTGGTGGTGGGAATGGAAAAGGACATGGGGCAGAGTTCATGAGTTCTGACTTGCATTGGTTGTGAAGGCATCGAGGGCTATAATCTAGGTCCAGGGACTTCAAACAAAGGTCACAAAGGTTACTCACATTTAGGCACGAGAGCACCTCACTCATGGCCCAGCTATCTCGCCAGCATCTCTGAGAAATGGTTTCATTCCCTAGGCCCTTTCTCCTCTACCTTGTCCCTTCACCCATGGCTACCTGCCTTCTTCATTCCTACTGATGCAGGTGTGCAGCCCGGAGACTCTATGTGGAGTCAACGCATGTCAAGCGGGTCTCGGCCAGAATAATATGATGTCCGGGGAGTAGGACCAGGGAGTTGAGTCACTTTAGACTCATTGTTCAGTGAAAATTGGCTGAACAACTGCGGAGAAGTCCTGCTTCCTCTTTTATCCCTGAAGCAGACTTGCTTCACGATCTCCCCACCTACCACCCACGCCCCACGAGGCAGGACACACTCGAATTGCCTACTTTAAAAATGGTGCAGAGGAACATTGCTATGTCCGCAGTGTGAACCAGTCAGATCTCCACGATGGTCAAGCCCTAAGGTCGAGGTTGTTAGCCAGATGCTCGGGATCCTTAGCTAACATGTTGGCACTCCTTCAAATTCATATTTTGAAAATACTCTAGACTTTTCAGTTCCGTGTTTGAGGGAGATGCCAGATGCTCTGGCAGACAGACAGGGCAGGAGGACACGGGCGGCAGGGCTCAGCATCTCCTCTATTGACCTGGCAATTCCACTCTGGCCACGCCTCTCTAGGGAAACAAAAATAACCAATTGCACTTTTCTTCCTTAGAAGGTAGTTGGTTGACCAACTATTCAAGGATGCCTCTTAGAGGCTCTAATTCCCTGAGCAAATGGCTATATAAGAATTTTATGCCTTTGAAACACATGCAGTACTTTCCCTGAGAGGAGAGGATTTGGGGAAGTACAGTTTTCATCGTGTTATTACATTTCCAGTATTGTTTTTACACACACACACACACACACACACACACACACACACACACGGGGGTGGAGGGATTGGCACTTGGAAATGACTCTGCCGGCCCATGTCTCGATGTAGTTCTGCACAGGCAGACATCTCATGGGTCACTTACTGTCCTGTGACTTGTTGAGTTAGCTCCATGCAAACAGAATGCAATGCTGGAACAGCTTACCTACCCCCCCCCCCCCCCCAATTCAGAGCGGTTTACAGAATGCTCTCTACCAGGTTTGGTTCTCGAACTGTATCAGACAGGCAGGGAGCCTTTTAGCAGGTGGCTTAGGCTCCCAGAGACTGTTTTCTTTTAGGGAACAATCTCATCATCAACAAGCTTGAGGCCCCAGAAAAGGCCTTTGTTACTCCATCTCAGGAACCTGGTGTTTGTCCAGCTGCTCTGACCTTTCGTGGGGTGAGTGAGTCAGTGGGGAAGGGACAGGCAGTGGTCCAGGGGTCCTCACCGAAGGGATTGGCAGCCTCTGGATAGAACCAGAAAAAGAACAGTGGGTGCCTGAGGGTTTCACATCTCTTCTCAATGAACCCACTTGATGGCAGTGACAGTGAAGAAGCCGCCTACTCAGCGATTTGTGGCGAGGTCTGCAGAAAAATGAGCATGTTTGTGGGCCCCGTGTCATCCAGAGAAGGACTCAATATTTAACCTAGCCAGACCTCCAAGTTCACCTGAAGGAAATGTTACCAGGAAGGGGACCTGGCCCTTCGCAGGTGTGCCTTGGGTCAGTGTGTGAGTTCTTGACTTTGTGCAGGAAGGATTTCACAAAATGAGCCTGGGTGATTTTAACAGCACATTTATTAAAGCTGGGGACAGTGAGACAAGGAAGGGCCTAGGATAGAAGAGGCCATAGGGGAGCCAGGTGGGGCTGCCTTGGCTCTCTGGAAGGGTTATAGGAAAGGAATGAGCCGAGGTGGGGTTGCTTTAGGTCACTGGAGAGTCAAAGAAAAAGGGGCCTTGTGGACAGGTTCAGGGGGGTAGCCCAGGACCAGCTGTTGCTGCCCATTGCTCTCCTAGTTGCAGGCCTCGTGGAGCCCCTGGGGTTTAGGAGATGCATGGTTGTGGGGGAATAAGAGAGGACAGGGAAAGGCGTGAGCATGCTCCCAGAAGGAAGAACGCACGCTGGGTCCTTTGTTTTGAGGGTTTTTAAAGGCTGGGAGTTTAGGGGAGATCTCAGTGGAGTAGTCATCAGCTCTTCCAGGTGTGCCATTTAGAGTCGTGGTCTCCACTGATTGGTCAGTGCCAGAGCAGGGGTCATTAGCTAGTGCAGCTGGTTGTGGGTCACCTACCTGGAATGCAAAGGAGGCCTTGATGTTATCTCAAAGGAGGTGACCTTCTGAATCTGCTGTAAATTGCTTTCTGCATCTGCTGTAAATTGCTCGGCCAATTTGTTCAGCTCTCTGTCTCGGTTTCCCCATTCCACAATCCTGCCTCAGAAAGACACCCTCATGAACACTTACGCTGGGGGCTGTGCGGATCGTTTTCTAGGCTTCATGGTTCAGACCTTTTCAAAAGCATTTTAAATAAGCCAGCTCTTCAAGAGAATGTAAAAATTACTTCAGTAGGGTCAAGAATTCCAGCCCAGGCAGGTCAGTGAGGGGTCTGAAACTGGCGATCAGCAGGGTGAATTCAGCCAGTGATTGGTTTGGCTTGCAGGATGCTTTAATTTCACAAAATATTTGCAACCCCAGCACAAAGCAATAATGCTCTTGCCAAAGCTTAGGATTTGGGTTGAGGCCCACAAATGTTTCCTGAGCACAGGATGGGGCAGGCTTTCTGAACGGACCAGCTGGCCGTTCACTCATTCATGCTAAGCCCAGCGGCCTTAAAAGAAATCGCAGAGCTAAATGGCCAAGGGCCCCAGCTTCTGCGTGTTTGAGCCTCTCCCCTCCTGAGTGTGGCTCAGAGCAAAATTAGGAGGATCTTGTGTTGGCAACAGATAAAGAGATCTATGGAGCAAGAGCAGCTGCGGCCTCTCGGAAATTTACATAAGCCTGCTGGAAGTAGGGCTCGGAGGCCCAGAGGGGACAGGAGGAAACCAGACCAAACGAAAACATCTGTAATGAGCTATGAGGGCGAGGGAGCCGCAGCGGTTGGAGCAGGCACCTCACCACCTACAGAACAATCGAGCAGCTGCCAAAGCAAACCTCCCTCTAGATGGGATTTCTTTTTCTGTAGGTTCTTCCCTTCCCAGGGCTGCCGAGCCTTTGAAGTAATCCTAGAGTGAAAGGCTCGGAGGAGGGACACAGAAGAGGCCCTTTGAAAAAGCCTTAGGGGAAATAGCTAAAGTCCTGGGGAGCAATGGAGAAGTGACCAGGCTGAGGAAGCTGGAAAGAAAGATTGTGTGGAGAAAGGAGAGAAGCGAGGCTGGGTGGCCTATAAACATAGATATAGGGCAGTGATGGCGAACCTATGACACGCGTGTCAGAGGTGACACGCGAACTCATATTTTTGGTTGATTTTTCTTTGTTAAATGGCATTTAAATATATAAAATAAATATCAAAAATATAAGTCTTTGTTTTACTATGGTTGCAAATATCAAAAAATTTCTATATGTGACACAGCACCAGAGTTAAGTTAGGGTTTTTCAAAATGCTGACACGCCTAGCTCAAAAGGTTCACCATCACTGATATAGGGCCTTCTTAAAGTATTACCAGCTGGATAGCCCAGCCCACCCACCAGAGGCAGCACAGTGAGCGTGCGTCCTACTTCACCGCCATCCTCTTCCTGGGCTGCCAGGGGAGGGAGGACAGACATCAGTGTCTGCCCATTGCTCCCCCACAGGCATGCATCTCCTAAACTCTAACGGACCCCCTGTGATTGAATTATTTTTACAAAAGTTTCATAATTCAGTTTTATTTAAAAAATTATTAGTCATTTCTTATAATTTGTATTTGCATTTTTAAAAAAATTTGTTTTATTGCTTAAAGTATTACAAAGAGTATGACATATGTATCCTTTCTTTTTTTCCCCCTTGACCTTCCCCCGGCCTCCCCTACCCCCCAGTGTCTTGTGTCCATTGGTTATGCTTATATGCATGCATACAAGTCCTTTGGTTGATCTCTTACCCCACTCCCCAACCCTCCCCAGCCTTCCCGCTGTAGTTTGACAGTCTGTTCGATGCTGCTCTGACTCTGTATCTATTTTTGTTCATCAGTTTATAATGGTCTTTATTATCCATAAATGAGTGAGATCATGTGGTATTTTTCTTTCATTGACTGGCTTATTTCATTTAGCATAATGCTCTCCAGGTCCATCCATGCTGTTGCAAATGGTAAGAATTCCTTCTTTTTTACAGTAGCATAGTATTCCATTTTGTAGCTCAGTGGTTCCCAAACTTATTTGGCCTACCGCCCCCTTTCCAGAAAAAATATTACTCAGTGCCCCCTGGAAATTAATTTTTTAAAAAATTTTAATAGCAATTAAACAGAAAGATATATGTATTAATGTTTCTACCTTTTTTGTAAAATATAGTAAAGAAAGGTGTAAATTAGAAACATTGAAGTTTGAAATTATGAAACTATTTATTGTACTCAGAATAGAAAGGTAATACAAAAAAAGTTAAAACAAATGCACCTGTGGCCATCACCGCCCCCCTGGATCGCTGCAGCGCCCACCAGAGGGCGGTAGCGCCCACTTTGGGAATCACTGGTGTAGCTGTACCACAGTTTTCTAATCCATTCATCTGCTGATGGGCACTTAGGCTGTTTCCAAATCTTAGCTATGGTAAATGTATTTGCCTTTTAATTTAATGTCTCTTTTTAAATATCTTAGAAGAAAATAACTTTTAAAAAGTATAATTTTAAATTTTAATATTAATATACATATTAATTAAAACTATTTAAAAATTTAATATTTCTATTAATGTACCTTTAAAATTAAAATGTATGCAAATTGTGTACATTGGAATAAAGTTACACTTTAATTTTAATCCATCAGGTATTTACTGTGAATAGAATACAATGGATAAACATCTTTATTATAACAAAATAAGGTGGTCACCATCATAAAAATAAGCATGAAGTGAAGAAAATAAAAGTACATTTTGTGGAAGAAATGTATGATTTAATTATATGTATTTTTATGTTATCACTCATACAAACATGGCCAACTCACCATCATATAGGCAATAACAGTTAAATTCAGCAGTTGTGGTTATTTTACAAAAAAAACCATAACTTTACACCAAAATTTTAATTTTGTCATTATGAAGGTAAGAGTAATAGTATATTCTATTTAACGTATGAGACGAGCCCTTTCATTTGGTGTGCAGGACAATGCTCCACTGAGCCACCCACCAGGGCGAGCCCTTTCATTTATACCCTTCCCTGGGCCTCACACAAGTAAGGGCAGCCTCTGTGACTCCTCTAATAACTCTCTGACATAGTTTTCATGTCCCTAAACCACAGGTAAGTCAGTTAAACGTTAGAGAGATTAAGACTGAACCAAAGACATCCATCTCCTCAGCATTGGGGCTTGGGTCCAATAGAGGTCTGTCTGAATTGGAGCCTATAATACTTAACAGTGAGACATACAGCAAACAAGAGCAGAATCTGTGACACCCCAGAGGATGAGAGGGTGTTGTTTTGTTTGTTTATTTATTTTGTGTGAACACTACTTAACCTCTCCCTTATTGATGGACATTTAAGCAGTTTCCAGTTTCCACTATTACAAACAACTAGTAGTCTTTGCGCACTTGTTTGATTACTTTCTTAGGGACAATTGCTGAAGAAAACATTTGTGAGTTAAAGATAGCACATTTTAAGACTTTTGATATTGTGCTATTTCCACCAAATTGCCCTTTGGAGCAGTAGTACAAATCTGTATTCCCATTAGCACTGCCTGTGAACATGTTTCCTCAAATCCTTACCAGCTCTAAATATTATCGTTCTTTTTTATCTTTGCCAGTTTCACAGACTACTGTGATATCTCAAGATTATTTTAATTTGTATTTCTTTGATTACTAGTAAAATTAAACATATTTCCTTATGCCTTTTGACCATTTTACTTCTTTTATGAGTTGTTTTTGTAGGGAGAAAAAACACACTTTCTTTTACCCTCAAGGTTCTTCTGGCTGGTCTAAACAAATAGACATGAGACAGATTAGCAAGAGAAAATAACTAAATTTAATACATACATATATATGGGAACTTTGCATACATGAGAGAGTCAGAAACTCCCCCATGTAGGAGAGGTTCAGAAATAGAAAGGGAACATCTATAATAATAAAAGCATAATATGCTAATTAGACTGAACAGCCAAACGACCTTCTGGACATCCTTCTGGATGAAGCCACGGCATTGGGGGCTGAGGCAGAGGCAGTTAGGGGTGATCAGGCAGGCAGGCGAGCAGCTAGGGGGAATCAGGCAGGCAGGCAGAGGTGGTTAGGGGTGATCAGGCAGGCAGGCGAGCAGTTAGGGGCAATCAGGTAGGCATGCAGAATGATTAGGGGCAATCAGGCAGACAGGCAGAGTGGTTAGGGGCACTCAGGCAGGCAGACAGGCAAGCAGTTAGGGGCAATCAGGCAGGCAGGCAGAGGTGGTTAGGGGCAATCAGGGAGGCAGATGAGCAGTTAGGGGCATCAGGCAGGCAGGCAAGCAGTTAGGAGCCAGCAGTCCCGGATTGCAAGAGGGATGTCCGACTGCCAGTTTAGGCAGTCAGACATCCCCTGAGGGGTCCTGGATTGTGAGAGGGTGCAGGCCGGGCTGAGGAACCCCTCCCCCCCCCCATGTATGAATTTCATGCACCGGGCCTCTAGTGAGTATATAAGATCCTGAGTGAGGGATGAAGGTGCCTTGGGGCTTCAAAGTCTTGGCAGGATGATAAAAGAGCAGATGTTTAGTAAATAAAAGTTTGTCCTGCCATATAGGTGGGTCAAAAAAGTTATAGCTGATAATCTTTTATTATGGGCAAGACCCCTAACTCTAGTTCTTCTGGGTAAGGGGAGAGGCTGAAGTTTCTCTTGAGCCCAAAACTGAAATGCCTTTAGCTCAAAATCATCCACATACCACAGAAGCACATCTTGGGGTGGCTCATTTGAACTCCCACTTTCTTATATTCGTGTCCTTTGCCTCTTTTTCAGTTGGAATGACTGACTTAAAAACATTTTTTTAAAAAAAATTTAAATTCTTTATTGTTTAAAGTATTACATGAGTCTCCTTTTCCCCCATTGACCTCTCCTCAGCCACCCCCACCCCCCAGCACAAGCCCTCACCCACCTACTGTCTGTGTCCATGGGTTATGCTCATATGCATGCATACAAGTCCTTTGGTTGATCTCTTACCCCCTCACCCGCCCCTGCCTTCCCTCATAGGTTGTATAGTCTGTTCGGTGCTTCTATGTCTCTGGTTCTATTTTTGTTCATCAGTTTATGTTGTTCATTATATTCCACAAATGAGTGAGATCATGTGATATTTCTCTGACTGGCTTATTTCGCTTAGCATAATGCTCTCCAGTTCCATCCATGCTGTTGCAAATGGTAAGAATTCTGTGTAGATGTGCCACAGTTTTCTAATCTTAGAGTTGTTTCCTTAGAGTTACTTTAGCCTTTAGCTTATTTTAAAGCTTTAGCATTAGTTTTGAAAATATAGTGTTTTTTTCCTTATTAAACAAAGTACTGTGTGTTTATTATAGAAAAATTAAAACCTAGGAAATACAGAGGGAAAATGGTCCACAATCCTTCCACATTTCCTTGACAGTTTTCCCCTTCTTCTGCCTACATTACAACTTTGTCAACCTTCAGTATGTGTCCTTTTAGAAGACTTCTTTACATATTAAGGACAAAGATAAGACTGTAGTTTTTCATTCATCTTTATCATTGTCATCATCATTATAACCCTGAAGAAACTTTGTAATCATTTATATTGATTTTTTTCTATTATGTTCCCTAGGTTTTCTTAGAAAGGCCATCTGCACTCCCGAGGATAGATAAATATCCAACTCTACATTATTTTGATAATTTTGATTAAATCGCAAATACATAACAATGGATAAAAATGTTGCAGAATAATGCCTATGGTTTGCTACCAGTCAATATTACATATTGTTTCTGTATATAAACTTCTCTAGTAAACTAAAAAGACACAGATGGAAAGAATATACACCAACTTCATGATACTAATTGACTTTAGTGAAGAAAGGAGCCAACTGGGATCAGATAGGGTGGTAAAGGGACTTCCATTCTCTCTCAAACTTTATTTCTTAAAATAGAAAAAGGATTCAAATATGAAAATAGAGAAATATTTGCTAAATATAGGTAGTGGAAACGTGAATATTCATTATTATATTCTGTATACTTCTATATGTTGAAATAGCTTATACTTTAAGTTGAAATAACCTGAATTTCTCATAGAAAATTAGCCAGACTATTTCTGGGGTGAGGACCCCTTCTGGACTTCACCCTCTGTGGCAGACAAAACACAGCCCTCCCATTGCTGCTCTCCCCTGGGCATCTATACATATCTGACAAACACCTATGATACCTATTTTCAAGTCTTAGATTTTGTAAGTTCAGAAAAATCTTCTCTACAGTAGAGAGCGCCTGGGAAAGGCCCCTGAGCTGATTGTCATCTGAATCCAGCGGTGCCCAGCAGAGCCATGCCCTGGAAACATACCTTGCCAGAGGCAGGTGTGTTGTCAGCCTGACCTTCAGCTCAGGGGCCAAGGGGGTGGGTTTCATTATCTACATCCAGCTAAGCACCAGGAACAAACATGATTATCAGGGCCCACCCAGAAGTGACGATTACAAAGAGGCCACAAGAATCCACATAATCTCCTTTGTCTTGGACTTTAGTAAAACTTCCTGGTACTTTGCTGTATAAAATAGATGCACTGTGTTGGCTCTGGGTCACTGTCTCTCCATCAGAGGACAGCTGTCCCACCCGGCCCCAGCTTTTTCCTTCTATCTCTGTCTGTCTCTTTCTTTCATTTTCTCAATCTCCAGCTGCCCCTACTCAGGAGCCAGACCGCTCTCTAGCCACACTGGATGCAGAAAAGAGAGAAATATTTATACTTTACCAACTCAGGGGAATTATCAGGTCTGAGGGACCACTCATTCCAACCAGTCATTAGAAATGACTATATAAAGATTGACTTCTCATTGTCTAAAAATGGGACATCACTAGAAAGTATATGCTGTTTTCCATTAGACTCCAAGAAGAAAAAGCTAGTCTTACTTAAAATACAAATACATTTTCTTTTATTGGGCATTAAGAATGGCACAATTCAGATCCCCTTTATGCCTGGGCTTTTAGGAAGCTAGAGCTAATGTAATGATCTGTTGAATTTACCATCGTATTCTAATCCTTATCCTAGATAATTACCTTTCCATTTCCCCTACATGGTTTTTGATTTGTGACTCATTTAATTGCTGTACTTGTGTATGTTCCTGTTTTTAGAACCATCTAGAAGAAAATGCATTTTAAAGTAATAAGCAAGTCAATTGATATATATTTGGATGGACTGATTTATGAACCACAGATTATATTAATTTACCCTGAGAAATGTGACTGCCAGCTGCTCAATATATTTGCTTGCCTGTATGAGCGTCTACTTAGAAAAAAATTCCCAGCAAGGTTTCTCAGTGAGTGCAAAGTGAGTCTTTCCCACCGTAATTTACACTATGTGACAGTCAGATAACTTCTCCCCAAATACAACCCTAGTCTTGGTGTATACCAGCTCAAAAACCTTCAGAAGTTCTAAATGCTCCTTGGACTTAAGTAGACATTTCTCAACTGGGCATCTATATGATACTCACCAAACATTCTAGCTTCTGTGTCTTTTGTTCCTAACATGCAACCTGTGCCTCAGCCGAACTGTGAAACCAGTAGTTTTCTGAGCACCCCCCACTTTCCCATAGCCATCCTTTGGAAGACTGCTTCCTCCATTTACATGCCTCCCCATCATGGAATCTCACTCATACTTAAATGTCCACCTCAAAGGTCATCTGGTAGTAATAACAGCAGATATTTATTTGTTAACTTACTTGATCCTCATGCAATCCTATGTATGATTAGTATTATTAACCCCATTTTACAGATGAGAAAAACTGAGGCACAGAGAGGTCAGTCACTTTCCTAAAGTTGTATGCCTAATGAGAGAGAGAGCTGGGGCTCGAACCCAGCCAGCCTGGCTCTGGAGACCATGTTCCTATTGATAAGGACACAAACCCCCCCAAAATAACATACTTCAAGATGAGGAAATTTGAGAAATGGCAGATGTAGGAAGGACTTTTTGACCCTTCCCTGAAGCAGGTCATGAGACCCGTATGTGAGAGTTGCCCTCTTTATACCTGGAGGAAAGGGGCATCTTTAATTCCAAAGATGGAAGGATGATGACAGGAATCTGAATGAACCTTCCCAACCTGGCCCTCATTCAGTGTTCCCTGCCCCAGGGAACGTTAGCATGATTTAAAATCTCTGCCCGCCGCTCCAGCCCTGTCTGTCACTAGTCTCCCCCTCACTATCAGTGCACCAGCCCTACATCATCTGTTAGTTTCTCAAAGTCCTTCCCTACCCTCTCCTCACTGCCTTTGCGCATACTGTTCCCTCTGCCTGGAATACACCTGCCCCCACCTGCCCAGCCTCCCAAACACTTGACCCCAGCAGCCATCTCTCGGCCCTCATATCAGGCTCAAGGGTGATTCCTCAGAAGCTTCCTTGACCCTGGAGGCCAGATCTGGGACCCCTGTTGGTGCTCTTAGAGTTTCCTGTATTTTTCCAACATAACACACGGCACAATTTGTGATCATGTGCTGTCCCAAATGAAAACTGGTGCCCCACATGGTCTAGTCTCAGAACGGAGGTACTAAAAGCCAAGCAAATAAAGAAAACCAAACAAAACCTATCAACTCAAAGTAAGTAATTAAAAGCTATCCAGTTACTAAAATCAGTCAGAGAAGATCAGGGGGATCCAGTAAGTAGCTCACAATTACACTTCATAACATCTATTTTGTCATTCCTTTCGCTCTCAATCACACTTCTCCAAGAGCCTTCTCTCTTGCAGCCAGTGTGGGCCCTGGGGTCACACCACCTGGTTTTGAATCCTGGCGACACCTCTTCTTAACTCTATATCCTTGTGCAAGTTGTTCAACTTCTTTATGACTCAGTTTAAAAAACAATTTTTAGTTTATTGTTTGAGAGAGGGAGAGAGGGAGAGAGGGAGAGAGGGAGAGAGGGAGAGAGGGAGAGAGGGAGAGAGGGAGAGAGAAACATCAATCGGGTGCCTCCTGCATGAGACCTGACCATGGATCGAACCCACTGCATGAGTATGTGCCCTGACTGGGAATGGAACCCACCACCTTTTTGGTGTATGGGACGACTCTCCAACTGAGCCACATTGGCCAGGGCTATGCCTCAGTTTTCACATCTGTAAAATGGGGATAAAGTTAGAGCCTCTCCCATTGTTTGGGGGAGAACTATAAGAGATGATCCTAGTAAAGTGCATTGTACTGTTCCTGAAATATAATAAAAGTGTCTAATAAAAGTTACAAAATGCAATACCTTAAACATTTTATTTTTAAATTAATAATTTCCATCTACCTCTGTTCTTTTCTTGCACAAATTAATCATCTAAAGTCTAATCTGTCTTTCCCCATTAATTAAATTTGGCATCAAAATAGTTAAGAACCCAGCTGACAGAAAAAATTCTTCTTGGGGTGGGGCAGAAGCTTAGAAGACAAAGGCAGAATTTTCTTTGATGGTTGAAAGAGTAAAGGAAATTGCCAATGTTGTAATGAACAAGTTTTCCATCACTCTCCCATGATTGTTGGGTTATTGTATAGCATCTCCTATTGAGCTAAGCTCTTGGAGAGCAGGATCTGTTTGGCTCACCATTGTAGGCACGGTTCCTGGTACACAGCAGGTGCTCAATGAGGGAGGTCATGGTGATTACATGAAAGCAGGCTGATTAACCACTTGGTACAGCGCCTAGCACATAGCATTGAACATATATTTGTTCTTGGTATTATTCTTCTATTAACATACACCTTCCTTACAAAAACTTCCTTCCTGTGCCCATTTTATACCTAATGTATTTCCAAAGCTCATCCTCAGGGCACCTTCTCAGAAAGCCTTCCAAGAACACCCCTTCCAGACTTGGGGTCCCAGCCAGGTGCTCCCACAGTGCACTGTGCTTCTCCCTATCATAGAATTAGCCTGTAACAAGTCTATCTTATCACCAGAGTGTAAACTCCCACAAGGCAGTGACCATGTTGAATTTGACTTGGAGTCTCCAGTGCCTGGCACAATTGCTTGAAACAGCAAGTGTTCAATAGATGTATAATGAATATTATTAGACTACAGTTTCCCTTAGATATGTCTCAACATGGTTCCTATAGTCCCTTTATAAAATTTGGGAAATGCTAGTTTTATTAGTGCTATATGCAAGCCACCGCCTAGAGTTGCATTACTTCAGCATATGGCTCTCATTCATTTTATGCTGAATCTTTCCAGCTTCAGAATGTAAGATGATATGACATATTCCTGTCACCTTGTTCCCAAGTGTGGGAAATCTGGTCTCCCCTGTGCACTAAATAAGCCGTTTAAGCTGGCTTTTGAGAACTCAAATGCAGCTGCTCCTTCACTTATGATGGAATTGCATCCCAATAACCTATCATAAATTGAGAATATTGTAAATTGAAAATGCATTTAATACATCTAAGTTAGGGAATATCATGGCTCAACTTAGTCTACCTTCAAAGTGTTCAGAACACTTAGGTTAGCTTAAGTTCACAATCATCTTGTTTCATCCAAAGAGTAATTGCCTTTCTCACTAGAAGCAGGAGACACAGATGAGTATTTTGTAGACGTGATGGGAGGCAAAAACACAAAACACAATAACCGAAACATGCTGGCAGCACAGTGCTCTGTGAGTATCGGTTGAGTCCCCTCGTAGCCCCATGGCTGAGTAGGAGCTTCAGTTCGCTGCCACTACCCGGCATCACGAGAGAGAATCATACTGCACATCGCTAGTCCAGGAAAAGGACCGAAATTCAAAACCTGAAGTGCAGTTTCTACTGAATGCGTCTCTTTTGCGCCATCCTAAAGTTGAAAAATCATAAGTGAAACCGTCGTTCACTGGGGACTGTCTGTACATGGAAGCACAGAGCTGAAAGGTGTGTCCTTCTCCTGCGAGTTCCCCAGACTGCCCAGAGCTCGCGGTCGGTGAACATATCTTCAGAGCTCTCCGGGGTGGGTAACGACAGAGTTCAATCACCTTTGCAGCTGCACTCTGCCTTAGGTCAGAGACAATTTTCTTGTTGCTTTCTAATCCAATTTTGTCTGGTTTTCAGCTCTTTAGAGATGGAGAAAAGCCAGCTAGCATCTTCCTCCAAATAAACCGTCCTCTTCTCACAGAAAGTTATTAAATCAGCCTTTGGCTGCCATTTTCAAGGTGAAGTCAGGTCCACATTTTTAACATTTCCTCCGAGGTCTTCTCCTCAATCTGTTCATGGGTTTCTGTTGTTTCTCTTCCCTAGAAATTCAGAAACTGAAACTCCATTCAGCACTAATAAGGGCCTGACAAATGTGAAATATAGAAAAAACTATAGGTTCTCAGCCTTCGTGTGCCTTTCCCTGTCAGTCCACGCAGGGCAGAAGAATGCTGTTAATCCAGATATCGCTAAAGCATCGTCTGTGATATTCTAAAGCCAGGTTGAATGAGAATTTACCAATTTAAAAGTATTTATTTCCTCATACATAATGAGAAGCACAGGAAGATATTTAAAATGCTTACAGCAATATATAATTTCAAGCATTCATTAACTGAAAAATAACCAATGTTTTTTAACGTTTTGCCTAAGGAACTGTTTTAAGTCTTGGTTTAGTAAACCAGAATGTATTACTGTGAGTATTTGAAAATGATGCATTTTGAAACTCAAATATATTTTGTACCTTAGAGCTTTTATAAATCTAATTGCCTTCCAAATTTCTTAAAAATAGTGATAATTTTTCAAAAGCAATGATGTTATATTCATTTATACATAAAACATTTTCAATCACTTATTTTTCTGACTTTTTTCTTTTGGATTCATTTTTGTGAAAGGTTGTTCCCTAGAATAGATTTCACATCCACAGTTCCCTCGTTTTACCTGGAGTTGTTTGTGATGACGTGTACGGGGCAGCTAGCATCTGTTGGCATCTCTCTGAAGAGAAGGGTGGGTTGAGGGTGTCCCTGGTGTATTTTCCTACTGCTCTCAGCGCTGCCCATCCACTCGTACCCTTTTCAGTTCCAGATGGAAAAGAAATGGGTTCAAAGGCAACCAACCTCTGTTCTATAAGATTGCTAAACTTCATTACGGATTTCTAAGTCTCCACTTCTATTCTTTTCTTCTTCCATGGACCACTCCCCCAAGTAGTTCTTTTTTTTTTTTTAAGTGGAAAAAAAACCCCAAAGTTAAATTTCTTACATATGGTAACCCCACAAAAATATGACAGACTCCAAGGCAGCTAGGCCCTTGAGGCTTCTGTACCTTCCTGAGCTGGAGAAAGGGACGCGGGTCTCAGGCTTCCAAGAAGAGGAAGGGAATTCACAGAAAGATGAGAGGAAGAAATGTTTCATAAGCAAGTGTTTGCCATGCAGGTGAGTCTTGCAGATGAAAAATTATTTCTGGCAATGGCTCTCTTCCTACTTCACGTCACCTTTCTAAATTCTTTTAGGCAGTTAAGGGGGAGGTAAAGAGCTTTTCCCGCATCTGCCAGGTCTTGGGATGTCAATGGCCTTCGGCTCTACATGCCAAACTGGCATGTTTTGGGGTGGCACCTTCTGCTCCCCTTCACCTGTAAAACTTTAAGCAAGTGACAAAATGCCTTTGCGTCTGATTCTTCATGTTTTTAGGATTTTTAAAAATTTCTTGTATTTTTAAATTTCACAGTGATGGACCTAGATGTGAATTTTATTTCCTGTCGTCTTGAAGACTGGTAGGAATTCAGCCTTGAAGGATTCCAGTGGATTGTTTATTCTAACAGGTATGAGGTGGTATCTCATTGTAGTTTTGATTTGCATTTCCCTAATAGCTAGAGATTTTTTCTGCTTCTCTATGTTCTCTGCAATCTGTTTTTGGAAACACTATTACTTGGATAGAGATACTGATATTTTTGGTTTTGTATTGCCTTTTTATTTGCTCTTATATTTTTCATTTCTTTCCACTCTTGGTGAGGTTTTCTTATTTTTTCCAATTTGACTATTTAGAAAATATTTTAAAAATTAAATGTATTGGAGTGACACTGGTTAGTACAATTATATAGGTTTCAAGTATACATTTCTATAATACAACATCTATATATCGCATTGTGCGTTCACACCCAAAGTCCAGTCTCCCTGTCACCATTTATTTGACCACTTTTACCCTTTATTACTCCCTCCACCCCCCTTTTCCTCTGCTAACCACCATATTGTTGTCTCTATATATGAGTTTTTGTTTGTCTTGCTTTGTTCATTTGCTGCTTTCAGTTTTATACCCCCACACATGAGTGAAATCACATGGTTCTTAACTTTTTCTGTCTGACTTATTTTGCTTAGCATGATATTCTCAAGGTCCATCCATGTTGTTGTAAATGGCAGTATTTCATCCTTTCTTATAGCTGAGTAGTATTCCATGGTACGTATGTACCACATCTTCCTTATCCCATCATCTATCAAAGGACACTTCAGTTGTTTCCATGTCTTGGCCACTATGAATAATGCTGCAATGAACACAGGGGTGCATTTGTCTTTGCAAATAAATGTTTTCAAAATTTTCAGATAGATACCCAGAAGAGGGGTTGCTGGGTCATTTGGTAGCTCTACTCCTATTTTCTTGAGGAACCTCCATACTATTTTTCATAGTTTGTGGCTATAGCAGTTTATATTCATTCCCACCAGCAGTGAATGAAGGTTCCTTTCTCTCCACAACCTCTCCAACCCTTGTCATTACTTGTCTTGTTGGCAATAGCCATTTTAACAGGTGTGAGGTGGTATCTCATTGTAGTTTTCATCTGCACTTCTCTAATAGCTAGTGAAGGTGAACATCTTTTCCTATATTTGCTGGGCATTTGCATGTCTTTTGGAGAGAAGTCCCCCAAGTAGTTCTATTACCAAATCCTTTTCTATTCTTTTAAAAACATTTGTATATAATTGTATTATATTGAAAATGCTTATTTAAGTTCATGAAGTAATTTCTATCCTTGTATTTTTGGTTAAGTCAATTAGAATCTGTTTAATTTAGATTTAAATTTAAAAAAACACCACAAATTTAATTTCCTAAATTAAATTTTAGCTCCCCTAAAAGCAGAACACCATCCAAGGACTCGGGTGCAAGTGTTCTGTTGGGAGGCTCCAAAGGAAAAAGGAGAGTGGGATAGGGAAGGAGGAGAAGTCAATATAAAGGTGTATCACCCAGGTTCAGATGCAGGCAGCAGGAATTCAGTTTCTGAGATTCAAGGGCCTCCGAGAAGCATATGGAATTCCTTGTGGGATTGTTTCCTGAATGACAGGAGGCTGAAGCATGTGCCTGTCAGCTCTCCCAGGCGTGTTAAGGATTTCGCCCAGGCGTGTTAAGTCCCAATAGTTCTTGGTTGATATGTGCAAAGGCAGATGTCCTGTGGCAGGTATTGGGACAGGCCCTGAGGATACACTGGCACGTATCTGAGGGCTCCAAGCCTGCACGGAACTGTCCATTGACCCTGCACTGAAATGAGAAGTGGGATGAGGGGAGGTGACACAGAACACAGACCTCTTCCCCTCTTAAGCCTTTCATATGTGAACAGCTATGCCTTATGAGAGCTCTCAGAACAAATGGGGCTACTTGATGGGAATCCGTGCTCCAGTATGGGCTTCCTAATGAACAACTAATTGCACTGGAAATTGAAATTTTGGGAGTGACTTGTCATCTTTTGGAATTAAAAAAATTGTTTTTAATATGAATCTACACCAATACGAGGGTACTTTCACCCACAATGCCATGGAAATAAATCTCTTTTGTCTCCTCCCCCAGTGTCAGGGTAAGAAGCAAGAATCAGGCAGAAACCCAAGATGGTGTCAGAGAGACTCCTGGGAGGAGACACAGGGCAAGCTCCAGGGGACACTCAGTCTGGGCCCTGGGAGCTCTCAGGGCTCGGCTGGCTGTCCTGGATCCCTGCGGATTCCATGCCTCTGGGGCACCATTTTATTTGAAAAGGAACATTTTATGGCAGTTGCATGATGAGACCATTTTTCATTAGAAAAGATGTTAGAGTTATTTGTGTAATTAAATTCACCAGTCAGTGCTGGTAGTTTGGGGAGTTGTATATAATGAGGGATGGTCAGTGCCTCAGTTTATTTTTAGTATTTCTTGAACCTTTATGATCATGACCCACAGGAAGGCGTACATTTTACAGACTCCGGAGACAAAAGTTCTACAAGATAATTATCCTGACAATATTCCCTGATTAATCTATTCTACTCTGTTCGGTTGTTCTGTTCTATTCCATTTAAAAATGCTCTTCTAGACTCCCTGAGTTGTTTATATGCCCTATGAGCAGGTCACAAACTAAAGTTGGAATAACCGTGCTCTAGGGCACTGCAGCTTTGCACTCACAATTCCTCGGCTGACTTGTTTCCTTTCATGTCATAAATCAATGTACATATAATTTGTTTCCTACTATTACTGTGGAATTGGTTTCTTATCCATTGTTTTTCCTCCTACCAAATTTTCCCCCTCCAGCCAAGAGTGTTGTTTTGGACACAGTGGGAACATTTCTAGAACCTTTGGCACTCCATTCTAAAAAGGATAAGCTGTGAAACCTAAAAAGAGGGTCTTGGATCAGGATGCGTAACAGAAATTCTGCCTCAAGCTGTCTTAACACAAAACAATAATATCTCATAATAAGGACGTGTAGATCGAGGCTCAGTGGACACAGTGGCTCATTGATGTCACCTAGGATGATGGTTCTTTCTATCCCTCAGCTCAATCTTCAGGTTGGCTTCATCCTCAGGCTGAACTCAAGATGGTGCAGATGAGCCAGAGGAAGAAGAGGGTGATTCTCTTCCTTTGGCTCCTCATGCAGAAGCTTCCAAGAGATGTCTTGTCATAGCCCATTGGGGATGACGAGGGCCACATGTCTATTCCTAAATCATCCTGGCAAAGAGGATGTGATCAGAAATCAACAACTTTGATCAATACTTAAAGTTAGCACTTGTCTTATGCTATCCTGTCCTGTGGCTGTTTTACGAGAGTAGTTTCTTTCTGTTATATTTGCGAAGTCTTCCCTGTGAAGTAAGGCAGCTAAGAGATGAGTTTGGAATCTGAAAAACCTGGGTTCAAATCCTGTTCTGCCACTTAAAGGTGTAGGACCTTGTGCAACTGAATTACCTCCCATGAAACTCAAGTGGGGTTGTTGGAAGGAAAAAGGGGAGATTTGTTATTTCCCTAGTGCCAGGATGGGTTCAATACACAGTGGCTATCAGCCTAGGATGGTGTCTGCCACACAGTGACTCTTCAGTAAGTGCATACTTGGGATTAGATGCCATTCTAGACCCTCAGGTGTGGTGACTAATGCCTGACCTCTTGGGGCAGTTCTACCTCTATTGCCATTTCTGTGAATTCATTCTAAAGAATTTCCTTGGGAGCAGAGTTCTGAACATTCAGAGTTTCAGGACACTCTTTGGTTTAATAACTATCCAAAAGATGTTATTTTACCCTAGTTTGTCTTAATCTAAATTCTATCCCATATCAATAATTATCCCTCTCTGTCATTTCTCTCATATCCTACACCTAATTCATTTTTTCTCAATTATGCTATTTCTAAAGAGGCTCCCGGGTAGAGGTGGGCAAGAGCTTTTGGTTTAGGAGAAATTGTGAAAGGACAGCTTTGAAAGGGGAGGGAGAATGATGAGATGGTATATAAGGACAATGTGTAACTTGTGTGTGGGCTGCATGTGGAGGAGACTGGTATCACCAGGTAGAAAAGCAGTACTGACATCATGGCACCAACTGGTGATATTGCCATCTTCTCCATTTACTAGGTTATTCATTTTAAACACATATATTTTTTATTGATTGATTTTTAGGGAGAGAGAGAGGAAGGGAGGGAGAGGGAGAAAATACACATACAATGATTTGCTGTTCTACTTATTTATGCATTCATTGGTTGCTTCTTATATGTGCCCTGACCAGAGATCAAACCCACAACCTTGGCATATCCAGATGATGCTCTAACCAACTGAGCTACCTGGCCAGGGCTAGGTAATTAATTTAAAAAATATTTGTTGAGCTACTGTTATATACCAGGTTGTGTGCAAGATGTGAGGCAACACAGAGGCAGCAATGCACAGCCTGCACCCTAAAGAATCAGAGAGAGAGAGAGAGAGAGAGAGAGAGAGAGAGAGAGAGAGAGAGAGAGAGAACAAGTGGATGTGGATGGAAGGGCATTCTAATGGGCAAGAGGCCTGGAGAGGGAATGTGGCCATGTTTGGGGGGTCAGGGAATACAACTCTGTTTTGTGGAGTCTGTGGACTGCAGAAAGGGGAATATGAGAACAGGTCTGACATATCAAAGAGCTGGGACTTTCATATCACAGACTTGCCAACAGGTTATCACATACAGGCACCCCTCTGCACCACCTGGCTGTTGCCATGGTGAAGCTAAGCTAAAAGGCCAGCGGAGGCGGCCGCAGCAATTCCGGGGCAGTCAGTGTGCCGTCTGCTGAGACTTCGTGTCTCTCATGATTTACTTGGAATTTAAGAGGAGTGCGGATTCTGAAATGCCTGGACCAGCCATTTGGAGCCACTTTAGAGACACGGGACTGTTTGGTCGTCTAGATTTGTTGTTCAGTGAATAGGAACAACGTGGAAAGTGTGTGCTCTGACTAGGAAATCACGCATCTCCAGACGCTCACCACATGGATGGCACAGGGAGTGAAACCTCTATGGACTTATTGATGACAGACTGTAAAAACAAATGTTTGCAACAATGAGAAAACAAAAGTCCAAAAACCATCTACCTAGCCTCCCTGTCTTTAGGCTAATGTGGAATTATCTCCATTTGACTAATGAACTGTGGGGATTGTGAGTGAACGTTCCCAAAATGTGTCTCGTTAGCATGAAGCCCAGCAAATCAGGAATAATTTTTTTTACTTGCCCCTTTTCTTTTTAAAATATATTTTATTGATTTCAGAGAGGAAGGGAGAGGGAGAGGGAGATAGAAACAGCAGTGATGAGAGAGAATCACTGATTGGCTGCCTCCTGCATGCCCCCTACTGGGGAGCGAGCTGGCAACCTGGGCATGTGCCCTGGACTGTAATAGAATCTGGGACCCTTCAGTCCACAGGCTGATGCTCTATCCAGTGAGCCAAACCAGCTAGGGCTACTTCCCCTTTTTCTTAAAGAGATTTGGATAGAAATGCCTGTGATAGGAAGGAAGCCTGACTTAATCCCTTAAGAATTTATACCCTAGCATTCGTCAGAAAGACTCTAAGCACGTTAGGCTAGATAACCCCATGCCCCTCCGTGTCCCATTGTTTCTAAGTTGTCTAGCAAGGGTTTTCCTGCCGTGCGCGTTCTGTGTTCTTCAACTACCTATAAGTTGCCCATTCTCACTTTTGAAATCTAATACTCCACCCCCTAACCCCAACCCACATCCCTGCCTTTTTTCCTTTGTCCAAAAGTGTCATATATACCCAATGTTGCCTCAATGTCTTTGGAATTTTCATGCTTATGTGCATTCCCTGTGCACACATATTAAAATTTGACTTTCTCCTGTTAATCTGCTGCACGTAGTTTGAATTATTCAACCAGCCAGGAGAACTAAAGGGCTAAGAGGACAGAAGGCAATAAGATTCAGAGATGTTAAGTGATTTTCCCAGGGTCACACAGATTCCATAGGTCTTCCTTGGAAGCATGAAACAACTCCCAAAACCATATCTTTAATATGACTGTGTTCTAAAAAACGAGGATCAATATGGGATTTTTATAGCCAAGTTAACCAATAAATTTCATAAATAATGACAACTACAAATATCTTAGTATTTTTTAAAATTTATTTGCACTTGTCAGGGAATAATAATCTAAACAGAGATACTGTATAGATTTTATTCATTCTTAAACACCCATTACATAGGAAATACAGGGCTAGGATTATTCAGTGAAGAAGAATAAGCAGTGCATACTTTCTCTTCTACTTGTATGCATGCTAATCCTATATAAGAAAGAGCTAATACGCAAAATAATCCTCACACCCTCACAAGATGGCTGCCTACAACCAGGCCGGCAGGGGTGTTAGTGAGGGATGACCAAATGACTGAACAAGCAGGCTGCGTG